>NC_083445.1:2492835-2804832 GCF_020745735.1 Hemiscyllium ocellatum | reverse complement strand
ACACACCCTCACACCCCCACACCCTCACACCCCCACACCCTCACACCCCCACCCCTCACACCCCCACACCCTCACACCCCCACACCCCCACACTCCCACACCCCCACACTCCCACACCCCCACACCCCCACACCCTCACACCCCCACACCCCACCCCTCACACCCCCACACCCTCACACCCTCACACCCTCACACCCCACACTCCCACACCCCCACCCCTCACACACCCACACCCCACACCCTCACACCCTCACACCCCCACACCCCACACCCCCACCCCTCACACACCCACACCCTCACACCCTCACACCCCCACACCCCCACACCCTCTACACCCCCACCCCAATCCCTCTGAACCCCCATCAAGCAGAGACCCAGGGTCCTCTAACATCCCGCGTATGTTCAGCTTTTCATTGCTGGGATCATTCTGGTGACCCTCCTCTGAACCCAGCCAAGGGGCCAGACCTTGGAAGTACATCACCCCTTTCTAACCAAGTCCTGCCGAGATGGATGCCAACGTTGCATTTCCCTTCCTCACTGCACGCCCCACTTGCACGCTTAGCCTGAGAGAATCCTGGACTAGAATTCCCAGTTCTCTTTGTGATTCAGACATCGGAATGTTCTCTGTATTTAGGAAGTAGTCTGTGCCTGTATTCTTCCGACTGAGGTAGACTTCCCCACCTTGTAATGCTGGCCACTCGACCTTGCCCACATTCGGTCTCTCCTCCATGTCTGCCATGTTGCCCAGGGTTGCAGGTACATGTACTCCCCCCTGAAACGCGTGCCCAGCTCCCCTTTGTTGACTGCGTCCTGCAAACTGCCCCGTAACCCCAGCGGTGTCATAGAGACGCAAGTGGCTGTGGCATTGCCCTCACTGCTGTAGGAGAGGCTGTTCCTCAGCTGACTGTGATGGTCTACCCTTTCAGGGGGTCCGGGCTCTGGGAAAGGTAGTCAGTGTGAGAAGATGATGGAGAAATATGGCTTCACGCATTTGTCGACCGGAAACCTCCTGCGGAAGGAGATCAGCAACGAAACCGAGCGAGGAAACAAGATCAAGAAGATCATGCTTGAGGGAGGCCTTGTGCCATTGGTGAGTGGTTCTAACTTCTGACCCCTGATTTTAGGGTCATAGAGTCATTGGGTGATAGGGTCATAGGGTCAGAGAGCATGGACACCGGCCCCTCAGTGAGGGCTCTAGCCTCTGCTGTGGCCACATTGACAGGAATAGAAACACAAGTTTAACTGTAAGTTATAAACGGCACCAATGGAATTTAGAGAAAGATGCCAATGAGTGACTGGGCGAGGAGATTTGAAAAGGAGAAGGGGGTGAGAAAATGTGTATTCTCTATTTTGGCAGAAAGAATAAGAAAGCATGTTATATAAATATTGTGAGTCATTGGGTCACACAGCACGGAAACAGACCCTTCGGCCCAACGCGTCCATGCTGACCAGGTTTCTAAACTGAGTTAGTCCCATTTGGCCCCTATCCCTCTAAACTCCACCTCTCCATGTAACTGTCTGAGAGTCCTTTCAATGTTGGAAATTGTAGAGCTCTGACACACACAGAGGGGTCTGGGGGTCCTCTGTATGATTCCCCACAACCTGGTGAACAGGTACAGACGGGAATTCAGCACGTTCATAAAATGTTACAGGTTATTGTGAGGGAAACCGAGGACAGGCTGGAAGGCCTTCTCTCACTCCTGACCCCACAGTGGGTTAGATGGGCTGGAAGGCCCTCTCCTACTCCTTGCCCCTTCACATCGGTTTAAATAACTGAGAGAAACACGGAGACCCCAACATTTATCCTGAAAATCTCCCCCAATCCACTGTCGCATTAACATTCTCCCCGTGTCTGTGTGAGGTGTGTACATTCTCTCCCCGTGTCTGGGTGGGGTGTGTACATTCTCTCCCCGTGTCTATGTGGGGTGTGTACATTCTCTCCCCGTGTCTGGGTGGGGTGTGTACATTCTCTCCCCGTGTCTGGGTGGGGTGTGTACATTCTCTCCCCGTGTCTATGTGGGGTGTGTACATTCTCTCCCCGTGTCTGGGTGGGGTGTGTACATTCTCTCCCCGTGTCTATGTGGGGTGTGTACATTCTCTCCCCGTGTCTAGGTGGGGTGTGTACATTTTTTCCCCGTGTCTAGGTGGGGTATGTACATTCTTTCCCCGTGTCTGGGTGGGGTGTGTACATTCTTTCCCCGTGTCTGGGTGGGGTGTGTACATTCTCTCCCCGTGTCTGGGTGGGGTGTGTACATTCTCTCCCCGTGTCTGGGTGGGGTTTCCTCCGGGTGCTCTGGTTTCCTCCCACAGTCCAGAGATGTGTCGGTTAGGGTGGATTTGCCGTGGGAAATTGCTTGCAGTGTCCGGGGATGTGCAGGTTCGGGTGGATTGGGAAATGCGGGGTAACGAAGGTGGGGTGGGGATGGGTCTGGGAAGGATGCTATTAACAGGAATGGATGGGCCGAGTGGCCTGCTGCCACACTAGGGATTCTATCATTCTTTCCATTCCTTTGGCCGGCGGCACCATCATCAATGTCCCGAATAGACCTCTTAACATTGTTTTGAAATGTATTTCCTTCCCCATTGAGAGTCGCAGACACTGCACACTCCTCCCCCTCCCCCCACCCACACACGGTGACTCCTCCCCCTTCTCCCTCCCCCCACCCACACACAGTGACTCCTCCCCTCCCCCTCCCTCCCCCCACCCACACACGGTGACTCCTCCCCCTCCTCCCTCCCCCCACCCAACACGGTGACTCCTCCCCTCCCCCCACCCACACACGGTGACTCCTCCCCCTCCTCCCTCCCCCCACCCAACACGGTGACTCCTCCCCCTCCTCCTCCCTCCCCCCACCCACACACGGTGACTCCTCCCCCTCCTCCCTCCCCCCACCCACACACACGGTGACTCCTCCCCCTCCTCCTCCCTCCCCCCACCCACACACGGTGACTCCTCCCCCTCCTCCCTCCCCCCACCCACACACACGGTGACTCCTCCTCCTCCCTCCCCCCACCCACACACGGTGACTCCTCCCCCTCCTCCCTCCCCCCACCCACACACACGGTGACTCCTCCCTCCCCCCACCCACACACGGTGACTCCTACCCCTCCTCCCTCCCCCCACCCACACACGGTGACTCCTCCCCTTCCTCCCTCCCCCACCCACACAGTGACTCCTCCCCAAAACCTCCAGCAGACAATATTCCCAGCTCCTGGGGACTCTGTGTGCGATGCCTCTGGCTCTGAATTAGAGTTCCGACGTGTTCCCGTGGAGAGTACCCAGGGTGTGAGGGATAGTCCAATGCCATGTCTAAATCCTGGGTAACACAACAGGCTAAACCCCTCGTTCCCACAGTAACCCTGCAGTCCCAGAGCGTCCAACTCTCCTCTACCCATTCCCAGCATGGTTTTCAAATAACTCCCCACCGTCCCATTCCCTGGATCCTGACTTCCCCTATTCCCATTCCCTGGCCCTCCTTCTTGAGTCCTACCCTCTGAGCTAATCCTTGCGTTGACTCTATACACCAAACAATGTTAACATCCCAAAGATGCTGAGGGTCTTGGAAGATAGCAGCTAGTGCTCTAGAAAGGGAGGGTGCCAGTGATGGACTCTGGCACTGGGACTGGCTGCACAGTTAGGAACAGACCGGGTCTGGAACTCCTGCGGTAATCCAGTGGGTGACAATCTGGCAGCGGATGTGGGCCTTTTATTTGCACAAAGCTGCCTTTCCGCACTCCCTGCATGTTCCCAGCAGCCTGACGACGATGGGAGTGAGACCATTTTCAGATGCTCTCCCTCAGCCCTGTCAACAGGGACCAGAGGACATGGCGTAAATTCTCAACCTCCGTGATGGCCCCAGCGTTTTACTGCAGCAGAGCTGGACCAGAGTAACAGGACAGAGGCTATGTCACCCCTCACACCAACCCAGTTAGATCAGGGCTGCTCCAACCCTGCGCCCCTAATCACCCGATCTCAGCTTTGTCATCTTTAATTGCCCACCATCAGTTGGGGGGAGGGTGGCGTAGGGAGACAGTTCCGAAATCCTGTTTGGGAAGTGACCTGATCTCACCGCTGACCCAGCCTTGTTGTAGGTTCCCAGTGAAGACACTGCCATTCTGTCTGACTAACAGACTGAGAGTGTCGGGCTGGGATTCGATCTCTGTCCCTCCTTTCTTGGAGCTGATATAGAGTCATTGAGATGTACAGCATGGAAACAGACCCTTCGGTCCAACCCGTCCATGCTGACCAGATATCCCAACCCAATCTAGTCCCACCTGCCAGCACCTGGCCCCTCTCCCTCCAAACCCTTCCTATTCACATCCCCATCCAGATGCCTCTTAAATGTTGCAATTGTACCAGCCTCCACCACATCCTCTGGCAGCTCATTCCATACACGTACCACCCTCTGTGTGAAAAAGTTGCCCCTTAGGTCTCTTTTATATCTTTCCCCTCTCACCCTAAACCTATGCCTTCTTGCTCTGGACTCCCCAACCCCAGGGAAAAGACTTTGCCTATTGACCCCTATCCATGCCCCTCATGATTTTGCAAACCGCCAGCAAATCCATCCAATCATAGCAGGAACTGTTTCTCCAGGAGACTGTGTCTCAGGGTCTCCCTCATGTCAGCGTTTGACCTAACTCTCTCTCACGCAGCCCCAACTGATTTATTTCCGAGTGCAGATGAAGAATAAAGCATAAGTAGTATAAACGTCCCAAAGTGAGATTGCTCACTTGCTGCTGGCCCAGCCATTTGTTTTCCGATGAGACCCAGCACCAAACGCTGCCTTTCAGAGCTTGAGCTTAGACAGAAATCAACCTTTTGTCCAGGATCCTGATGCGTGTTCCTCAGTCCAACTCGAATCAGACAGCTGAGAGAGACACCATTAAACCGAAACTGGGTGTCATCTCCTGCGGACTCTAAGGGAAAGGACAAAGATGAGCACAGGGGCTGCTAAAGGAAGGGGTGTCGGTTTCACATTTCCTTTCAATACTTCCACATAAATACAACATTATCAGAAATGTGAAAGCAGGAAATAGGAAAAATTAAGAATGGATATATCTCTCTCAAAGGGACAGAAGATGTGGGTAACTGTAGCAATCACTTTCTAGGCACTGGGGATTGACATTGCCCACCACAATTGTCTCTAATTTGATCCAAAACCTTGTGTTGTTTCACTTAGGGAACGACCCTGGAGATTCTGAAAGACGCCATGTTGGAAAACCTGCAGGATACCAAAGGCTTCATGATTGACGGGTACCCTCGAACTCTAAAACAGGCTGAAGCCTTTGATAAATCTGTAAGTACGGAGGCCGGGTTACTCTCAATATTCAAACGCAAAATCCTGTACATGCGAAAATCTGTACGTTTTTTTGAAAACAATGGAGACCATGGCAACACTGGGGGCTAGGCCGTGCCTGAACAGAGCAGCAGAGTGAACGTTTCCCGAGGTCAGAGCGACACATCACAGGCTCTGAGCCAGTGGGAGGGACAGCAAAACCAAACGGAGATATTGTGTGATGGGGAGGACAGCAGAAAGGTAAAAAATGAGGCCTGCAGATGCTGGAGATCACAGTTGAAAATGTGTTGCTGGTTAAAGCACAGCAGGTTAGGCAGCATCCAAGGAATAGGAAATTCGACGTTTCGGGCATAAGCCCTTCATCTCATTCCTGATGAAGGGCTTATGCCTGAAACATCAAATTTCCTATTCCTTGGATGCTGCCTAACCTACTGTGCTTTAATCAGGACAGCAGAAAGGCCAAACACCGTGTCTCTTGAAAACCCTCCCAGTCAAAGTGCAAACCTGGGTGACGGACTTCATTAAAAATCCTTGTGTATTTACCTGCAGGTCCACGTTCATGTGTCTATGTGCTGCACTGGACTTGGGTGGACATATGTATATCGATACAGTCCTGCCTTAATATCACATCCATGCATAATCGTGTGTAATGTCCATTTGGTCATGTGTGGGTCTCCTGTGCCTGAGCACTCAGTTTAAAATACCATAACTACTTGAGAAAAATAAATGCTCACGATTTACCCCCTGGAACCTCCCTCTTGATGTGGAGTGGGGAAGATGCTGGGGATGTACCATGGTTTCCTGGTTTCAATCCACACTCACCACTGCCCCGAGCGAAATCACTGACAAAACCAGATTCAAGTCACTGGGAAAGAGACAGTTCCAGAGCAAAGGACAATCACCAAAGACAACATATCCTCTATTAAGGCAGCATGGTGGCTCAGTGGTTAGCACTGCTGCCTCACAGTGCCAGGGTCCCAGGTTCAATTCTAGCCTCAGGTGACTGTCTATGTGGAGTTTGCACGTTCTCCCTGTGTCTGTTCCTCTGGGTGCTCCGGTTTGCTCCCACAGTCCATAGATGTGCAGGTTAGGTTAATGGGCCACGCTAAATTGCCCCTAGTGTTAGGTGTATAAGTCAGAGGGAAATGGGTTAGGCTTTGGAGGGTCAGTGTGGAATTGTTGGGCCAATAGTAGAGGGAATCTAATCATTTTTAAAAAGTTCAAAGTGGAACACTCAATGTTAATATAAAAAGAAAATGTCTGCATTTGGATAACTTCCTCTTCAGCTTCACTCCTGTCCTACTGTGAGTGAGACTGAGTGAGTATCACTGCCTGATGATCCATAAATAAAGTCTCACACTCTCCAAGGGTCAGTGCTGAGGGAGCACCGCACTGAGGGTCAGTGCTGACGGAGTGGTCACCGTCTGAGGGTCAGTGCTGAGGGAGCGCCGCACTGTCGGAGGGTCAGTGCTGAAGGAGTGCCGCACTGTCGGAGGGTCAATGCTGAGGGAATGCCGCACTGTCGGAGGGTCAGTGCTGAGGAAGTGCCGCACTGTCGGAGGGTCAGTGCTGAGGGAGTGCCGCACTGTCGGAGGGTCAGTGCTGAGGGTACAGGTATTGGTTAATGGATGGATCATTAAAGAGTTTTTTGAATTTGTTCATGAGAAATGGTCATTGCTTGCTGGTTCTGCATTTATTGCCTACCTCTAATTGTACACGAGAATGCAGTGCTACGCTGGCTTCTTGTACTGCTGCAGTCTGTGTGCTGTACGTAGACCCACAATAGACGGAGGGGAGGAATTTCAGGATTTTGCCTCAGTGACGGTGATGGAACATTGATATATTTCCAAGTCATGATGGTGGGTTAGGCTTAGGCTTGGAGGGGAACTTCTGAAGGTGGTGGTTTTCCCATGTATCTGCAGTGCTTCTCTTTTGAGGTGGATGTAATATCGGAAGTTCTGCCTCAGGAACCCTGATGAATTTCTGTAATGGATATTCTAGATGGTACACACTGTTGTGACTGAGTGTCAGCGAATTAACGGTTCTGGATTAGAATGGATTAGATTAGATTCCCTACAGTATGGAAACAGGCCCTTTGGCCCAACAAGTCCACACTGACCCTCCGAAGAGTAACCCACCCACACCCACTCCCTTACCCTACCCTATATTTACCCTTGACTAATGCATCTAACACCATGGGCAATTTAGCATGGCCATCGTTTGGACTGTGGGAGGAAACCGGAGCACCCAGAGCAAATTCCACACAGTCACCCAATGTGGGAATTGAACCCGGGTCCCTGGTGCTGCGAGGCAGAGGTGCTAACCACTGAGCCACCGTGCCGCATGCCCAAAATGTGGTGACACTCAAGTGGGCTGCAGATGGTGTTGAACTTTGGAGCATTGTTGGAGGTGTCCCCCTTCCGACAAGTGAGGAGTATTCCATCACACTCCTGCCTTGTACCTTGTAGGAGGTGTACAGGCTCTGGGCAGCCTGGGATGGTGAGATAGTCACTGCAGGATCCCTGGCCTCTGACCTGGTGTATACGGTGAGTCCGTTCCTGTTGTCAGATTCCCAAGTGTCTTCTCAGGTGACTGTAAAATATCCCACAGCGCTAGTTTAAAGCTCTCATCAGTGTCCCAGTCAATAGTTATCCCCTCAACCAGCGTCAGTCAATGGGATTATTTGATCATCACCACATTGCTGTTTCTCAGAGTTTGCTGTACATACAATGCCATGTTTCCTATAACATGTAAACCTTTACGTAGGCCTTCATTGGATGGTCAGCATTTTGGGAGGTTCAGTGGTAATGATAGGCACAATGGAATTGCAAGGTCCTTCATTCCCAACTCCTGCTGGGATTTGGTGTTTCCTGGTCTAAATGAAGTGTTTTGAGGGAAGTTGACCAGATGATGACATTCAGTTTCCCAGTTCAGTGACCGATGGCTGGATGGGGGGATGCTGGAGTGAAAGTTGAAGTAAATGAGATGGATGAATCTGAAGGAGCTCTCTCTCTCTCTCTAGTTTACACTTCCCACTGTTGTGTTGCTCATTGACTGCAGCCCTGAGATCATGAAGGAACGGCTGATTAACCGTGGTCAGACCAGTGATCGGTTTGATGACAATGAGGTGACAATAACCAAGCGGGTGGAATCTTACTTTGTCGACTCTGTACCTGTTGTGAAACATTATGAGACGAAAGGACTCCTGAAAAAGGTAAAATCAAATCCTCTTGATAAACAATTTCAGCACTGGGCCACAAGTCAGGGTCATGGTTTCCATCCACACTCAAGGCATCGTGTGATCTGATGGAATACAACAGGGAGTCATTGTAAATCTGGTCTCAATCCCTCCCCTCCTTCCTCCAGGAGACCATTAGCAGCACTTTATCCACCACCTGCCCCTTCAGTTTTCAACTGTTCTGAAGTGTTGCTTTTGTTCAACTCTCTTCAGCTGCAGCTCCTTGTTGAATAACTGAAACCAGGAAGCTGAGTTGATGGAGGGTTGGTGTACAGTGAACAGTTTCTTCAAACATTCATGAACAAGCTGAGCTTTCCTGGTGACTCCCTTCCTGTCCCAGTACACTCACTCCCCCTCTCTCTGATACCCAACCTCAATCTCGACCATATCCCATCACCAGATACTGCAGGAAGCAATATCAAAGATTGAAAACCCTTTGAGATGACTAAAATGTCTGCCCCCTTACTCTGAGACTATGACTTTGTGTTCTAGACTCTCAAGCTGAACATCGGTGGGGGTTTAATCAGAGGGTTTTAACCATTGAGAGTTGGTTTAACTTTGAGAAACAGTGAGGTTCATAGGGGTCAGTTCAGGGACGATGTCCTTTCAGTGCTTTGATCTTCATCCTTGGGATGTTGATGTCAAGATGAAGACTGATGTACATCATCCCTCCATCTCATCTTCTGCAGATGGATAATTGCATGTGAGTTGTATTAAAGAGTTAAGGTAAAGGCTGAGACTGGAGGATGGGAAGACTCCTGCAAGACTGAATGATATTCTGTTGAATAACTGATATATGATCATTTCCGATGACCACGAATGATCACATCTGGGATCTTGTCTATTTTTTTTTAGATCCCAGGAGAAGGAACAGAGGATGAAGTTTTCGAGAGTGTCAGTGGAGTTATTGATGAACTTTAACAAGGCTAAGGCTGGAGTTGGAAATCCCCCCCAACAGGGAGTGCCCTGGGATCAGATTACCCACAGTTTGCATCGAGTTTTGTTTTCGTGGCTGCTTCTGAGGATTTACCAGGATCAACAGCACCAATAAAATGAGAGTTAAAAACTCCTGGATACCATTCACCCACAGCCCTTTACAAAATGAATGTTCTATGCCAGTGATTTTGTGCGTATACGTTCTTTATAAACAGGAGGGATAAATTACAGAACCTTTTTAAAAAAAATATTATATAAAATACACATGCGTAAATGTACCCAGAAACTATTTCAATGACACGGAGCAGAGATCTGATCAGGGAACAGTCTAAAGCTTTGTAGATTGTAGTCCCAGGGTCCAACATATCAGCCAGAGACTCAATGCAGAGAAACTCAATGGAAGTCTCGATGGAAGTGTACATTGTCACCAAACTGTTACAGCCAAGAGTTTCGACAGCGTAACATACACATCTGCACGTGCGATCCTGACTGGAGCACACTGCTGTCGCTCTTATGTCACGTGTGACACTGTTGTCTGTAGTATCCAACATGTAACAAGCTTGGTTAATGCATCTGTTGCTTCACCTACGCCCCAGGACAGCAGTGTGGCGTTTGTTTGTGTGTAACATCTCACGGTTGCTGTACATCAGCTGTTTCTAACATCATATACTGTTCATTATGGTTCCTGCAGCCATGTTACACAGCCACTGAACCAAGTAGAGATTTTTCAAATCAATCAGTCCAGAGATATTATATCTCCACAGCAGGTGGGATGTGAATTCAGACTTGCTGGCTCAGTGGTGAGGACACTGCCACTGCACAATAAAAGGACCTTTTTTTTGGGGGGGGTGGGGGAGGGTGTTGAGGGATGGTGATAATTACAAACGCACAGGAGCAGCAGTAAGTGGTTCAGAGCTTAGATTCCATTCTGCCATCCAAGGCTGGAATAATTAGGGACTTTAGAAATTCAGAGACGCAGACAAATCGTCAAGGATTTCTACATAAATTCCATCATCCAAATCAGTTTAATTTCTAAAAGACCAGAATTATAAAGTTAATGCTAGTGGTGGTGACCATGACAACTATTAGCAACAAGTTGAAGATGCACGGACTTTACAACAGCATTCTTTCGGAAAGGTAATCCTTTTTGAAGAAGTGACAAAGAAGATTGAGGAAATCAGAGTAGTGGACATTATTCAGCACAGCTATCGACAAGGTTCCTCATGGTAGACTGGTTAGCAGGTTAGATCACATAGAAAACAGGGAGAACGAGCCATTTAGATACAGAATTGACCAGACGGTAGGAGACAGAGGATGGTGGTGGAGGGTTGTTTTTTTTTTCAGACTGGAGCCCCTAGACCAGTGTTGTGCCAGTGGGATCAGTGTAGGGCCCACTGCTTTTTACAATCTATATAAATGATTGGGATCTGAATACAGGGTTATACAGCATGGAAACAGACCCTTTGCTCCAACTCGCCCATACCTACCAGATATCCCAACCCAATCTAGTCCCATTTACCAGCATTTGGCTCCTATCCCTGTAAACCCTTCCTATTCCTGTCCCCATCCATTAAGATTAGATTAGATTGGATTACTTACAGTGTGGAAACAGGCCCTTCGGCCCAGCAAGTCCACACCGACCCGCCGAAGCACAACCCACCTATACCCTTACATTTACCCCTACCTAACACTACGGGAAATTTAGCATGGCCAATTCACCTGACCCGCACATCTTTGGATTGTGGGAGGAAACCAGAGCACCCGGAGAAAACCCACGCAGACACGGGGAGAACATGCAAACTCCACACAGTGATTGTACCAGCCTCCACCACTTCCACACACACACCATCCTGTGCGTGAAAACATTGCCCATTAGGTCCTTTTAAAATCTTTGCCCTCACCTTAAATATGTGCGCTGGGGAAAAGATATGGCAATTCCTCATGGCCTATCAATCTTAAGGTCAGCCCTCAGCCTCTGACTGTCCATGGAAAGAAGCCCCAGCCTTTCCCAAGAACATCTTACCTGCTGCAGCAATACCTTTTAAGTGGCAAAAGCAACTCTCCCTGCTCTGCCAGATGCAAGATCCAGGAGATGCCCCCAGGGCAGTACCTGAAAACCTGGCCCATGGTATATTTGCTCTCTAAGACACATCACCAACCTTGTCCCTCCGGAGCAACCAACAACCCCCTCCCCTACAAGTACAGGGGGAATACAGAGACAAAATTGTGTTGCTGGAAAAGCGCAGCAGGTCAGGAAGCATCCAAGGAGCAGGAGATTCGACGTTTCGGGCATAATCCCTTCTTCAGGAATGGCTATAAAGGGCATCATTAGTCTGTTTGTGACATGCATCAGCGCACTGAGTTGAATATGGACCTCTTGACCCAATGTCAGGAACACAGAGACACCAGACAGATCTATGACCACCTTCATCATTAAGAACCTATACATGCCATTCAAACATAGCCCAAGAGGCACATCTCCAAGCTTTTCGGTACAGTGCCAGCCCATTACTTCAGGGGGAGAAATACTGGCGTGTTGGTTGATTATCACAGAGTGACTGGCTCACACAGCTATCACTGCTAACCTCAGCAACAGGGCACTGCTAGAAAATGAAGGATTGCTCTTTTAGCAGAGTGGACAGAGCGTGTAAGTTTCAGAAGACTGCATCTTTGAAATAGTGCCTCTGAAGGTGACAGAGGCAGGGCCAGTGAACATTTTGAAGATCCACGGCAAATGGGAATGCAGAATTAGAAACAAATAGATTAGCCATGATCCTGACAAGTGACAGAGACAGCTCACACAGCCAACTATAAACTGCCATTTGACAAAACTCATATGGCACAGTGGTAGCGTCCCTAACAGTGGGTCAAGAGGTCCATATTCAACTCAGTGCGCTGGATGCATGTCACAAACAGACAAATGCTGCCCTTTATAGCCATTCCAGACCGTGGAAGCAAGGTTGAGGACCAATCTGCATGGATTCTCCTACCTAATGGTCAGTTTTACCATTAGACATATTCAAAACCTGACCCCGATTCAGAGATACACACGGAGGGGCATCACTTCTACAACAAACCCATTGCTTCATCTGTGTTCTACCAGAGCTGGGATGGCTCCATCCCACAGCATCAGATGTACGGTGGTGGAATGATCACGTGGTGACCACAACCTTGGCTCAAGATGACCCTCAGTGAGGACTGACTCAGTTTTGCACGTTTTCTATTCAGAACATCAGAAGTACTTAAACTGAATGCAAAAGGGCTGCACCTGCTAATAGGGCTCAGTTTGATGAGAGAGAGATTTGAAGCTTGGCTAATTTTGGGACATGAAACTTTTCGGACCATAGTTATTCTAGTGTTAAATAGATGAGAGACAGATGAAGGGGCAGAGTCATTCCTGTTCACATTAATACATAAATAGATCCACAAGTGCCATAAGTCATGCTGCAGTTAAGCTCCAACCCATCAGCTGTTAGCCTGACAATAAACAGCCAGTTATTATGAAAGAAAATGGAGGTGATAAACTAGAGAACCACCATGCGCTTTTAACACTTACATTAACAATGGCTGTGACGAGCTTTGGGGATGTAGAGATTGCAAAAGGAACGATACAAATGCATCAATTTCTGAGACACAACGTCCCAAATACAGGACTAAACCACCGGTCACAGCATCTACACACAAGGATCGTCTAACAAGGCGGCAGTTATTTATGTTTCAGCAGCACGTGGAATCGGTGCAGAAATAAAATACCCACAAGCTCAACAACGTGGAACTGGCTCAGCCTCTCGGAATGCTGCAGGATTGGAAGTGCATGAAGATTCCAGGTTGGCGCTGCAGCCCAGACCACAGGCGTCCCTGAGCGCAGAGTGTCCCAAACAGATACAGATGGTTCCAAATTCAACACCAGGTCAGGACAACACAACGGGGTCTGTATGAATGCATTCCCCTCCAATCAGAATCACAATCTGAGGCAATGAGGGAACCTTCTTTCTGGCATTTCACCCTTCCATGACAAACCCTGGCCTCAGAGTGGGTGCAGAGCACAGACCCCAGAATGATCACTGATGTTAAAAGGTTTCTCATTGAGGGGGTTGGTCACATAGACATAGAACAGTTAAGCACAGAAACAGACCCCTTAACCGACAATGTTGTGCCAAACATAACACCAGATTAAAGTAATCCCTCTGCCTGCCCTTAGTCCATATCCCTCCATATTCACATACTTATTGAAAAATCTCAAATACCCAAGTGCCTCCATCATCACCCCTGGCAGTGTACTCCAGACTCTGACCACACTGTGGATAAAACCATGCCCCTCATCTCCTTTGAGCTTTGGTTTCATTCTTTGAAGTATGGAGGACATCAAAAACCTGCCCTTCACCATAAGGTGAGAACTGAAGGGGGTTCATTGACAAGTCTTTTATATAAATGATGTGGACGGAAGCATAACACGAATAGTTAGTAAGTTTGCAGGTGACACCAACATTGGTGGTGCAGTGAACAACAAAGAGGGTTACCTCAGATTACAACAGGATCTAGACCAGATGGGCCAATGGGCTGAGAAGTGGCAGATGGAGTTTAATTCAGATAAATGCGAGGTGCTGCATTTTGGGAAAGCAAATCTTAGCAGGACTTATACACTTAATGGTAAGGTCCTAGGGAGTGTTGCTGAACAAAGAGACCTTGGAGTGCAGGTTCATAGCTCCTTGAAATTGGAGTCGCAGGTAGATAGGATAGCGAAGGCAGCGTTTGGTATGCTTTCCTTTATTGCACAGACTAGTGTGCAGGAGTTGGGAGGTCATGTTACGGCTGTACAGGACTTTGGTTAGACCACTGTTGGAATATTGCGTGCAATTCTGGTCTCCTTCCTATAGGAAAGATGTGAAACTTGAAAGGGTTCAGAAAAGATTTACAAGGATGTTTGAGCTATAGGGAGAGGCTGAACAGGCTGGGGTTGTTTTCCCTGGAGCGTCAGGGGCTGAGGGGTGACCTTATAGAAGTTTACAAAATTATGAGGGGCATGGATAGGAAAAATAGACAAAGTCTTTTCCCTGGGGTCGGGGAGTCCAGAACTAGAGGGCATAGGTTTAGGGTGAGAGGTGAATGATATCAAAGAGATCTAAGGGGCAACTTTTTCACACAGTGGGTGGTACATGTAAGGAATAAGCTGCCAGAGGAAGTGGTGGAGGCTGGTACAATTGCAACATTTAAGAGGCATCTGGATGGATATATGAATAGGAAGGGTTTGGAGGGATATGGGCCAAGTGCTGGCCGGTGGGACTAGATTGGATTGGGATATCTGGTCGGCATGGACGGGTTGGACCGAAGGGTCTGTGTTTCCTTACTGTACATCTCTATGACTCTATGTCCTGCTCGGGGTCACGATATGCCAGAAGCTACACTGGACTAGCCTCACCAATACTGTGGTTAAAACAGCAGATCAGAGGCGGAGCATTTTGCAATGAGTAACTCCTTTCCAAACTCCCCAAAGCCTAGCCACCATCTACAAGTCAGGAATATAAAGCAACAATGTCCACTTGCCCTGATAGTTAGAGCTCAAACACAAGAAACTCAGCACCACAAAGCAGCCACTTAATAGGGTCCCAACCTGCCACCTTCCCCTATTGATGGACAGAGCCAGCCCTGTACACCATCTACAGGATGTTCAGCAGTACCTGCTCTAGGCTTATTCAACACCACCTTCGAAGCACAGGAACTCTACCACCTAGAACAGCAAAGGAAGCTGGATAGGAGCACTCCCTCCAAGTTCCTGAACAAGCCACCCACCATTATGACCATCCTTCACCAGCACTGGGTCAAACCCCTGGAACTCCCTTTCCAACAGCTCTGTGGACACAGCCAGTCAGTGACTGCAGCAGTTCACCAACTTCTCCAGGGCAACCAGGGGAAAGGCACAAGACACTGGCCCAGCCAGTGTGGCCCACGGCCAATTCATGAACAAAGACAGAAAGGAGTAAGAGGCACGAGGAGAGAACTGTCAACCTTCTTGGGAAGGGCCATCAATAAGGGACACAGTCAAACTGGGCTGTTTAAGGACTGATGTATGAATAGATCAGGAGCAGCTCTCCTCCAAATTCTTGTTAAGGCTGGAGATTTTACTAAAATTACAATATGGAGGGGACAGAAATCAAGGCAAGCTGATCAAACCACGATTCACACTGACTTCCTCCTGAGTTGCTGTACTTCAACTAAACTGGTAAATGGTTCCAGAACTCAGGCCAACAATGTGACCACAGGTAAAGTAGCAGTGACACAAGGGGATTACGTTTCCGGGGGAACGGAAGCTCATTTTGCAGAGGGGGCAAGTGGAGTCAAAGAGATCGGGTCCAATGCACCTGTTTCCAGGCTGGATTGCAGGAGTCATAGCTTCAATAGGCACACATGACTAACGCCGTGCTAACCAGCAGGTCTCAATTTCAAGTCTTGTTCCTAAACAAAAAAAAACTGAGATTTAATTAACTTGTTTGGATCTGATTTGACAATCCCTGTGGTCCCCACTATCCTGAGGCAGAATCCTGTGATTTTGGACCAGGAGCAGAGACCCCAGCATTAAACCACATGAGCCCTCAGGTGGTGTGCATGTATCCGAACACCCTGAACTGTAGAGCCTCCTGCCTCACTGACTCAGCTAGTCAAGCAGGCTAAATTCTTCTTGCACACAAAAGGTTCAATTCATATAATTTGTCACAAGCTCCTGGACTGAACGAATGGAACAAAGATGCAATGAAAAACAACCCGAGTTAACCAGTGCAACCAGGAGCAACAAAGCTAAAATGACAAACCTTGCCAGATATACAGAGTATCAGAGGAAACCGCATCCTGCTGTGCTTGGTCATAGTAACTCGCAGCCTGCAGAGTGACCTATCACTCCCAGCATGACTCAGACTAGGCTCAGCCAAGCCCCGTACTCCCTTCTCTCACAAGAGAGCACAGACAAGCAACAATTGAGGGGCGTTGGGAAGTCGCTTCCTGATGCCGATTGTTCCTCAGGAAAAGCCAGTACCTTCAGGATAGAAAGGGAATTAAAACAGAAGGGGGAACAAGCTCAATATTTGAGGAAGCATTATAGTAACAGAGCCACCGTTTTAATATCATTTATTGTGAAGTGTAAAACAAGCGGTAAAAAGTAAAAACCAAGCTTACATTTTGTTTTTTTAAACCTTAAACAGACAACAAGATGCAAAAACAGACCAGCAGCCATTTTCAGTGTAATGGATTTGATTTCAAAACCGTACATTGTCTGGAATGTTCAACTATCATCAACTAAAAGCCGAGTGATCTATATTTAAAATAAAACAAAGAGTATTACCCTGAATTTTTCACTTTTTCCCTCTCCATGTTTTTTTTTTGTTTTTTTTTCCTCCTATAGACGGACTGAATTTGAAGATGGAGCTGAGATTACTCTATCTCCTACACTGGCTCAATATGAACATCTTTAAACAGTGATAGGGAACCTAAGCCTACGAATCTTCATCAGTCTGCATCATTGTTAAAAGGAATATTCTTCCCGACGAAACTGCAATCATCCCCCGTTTGCTTCACTGTGTCTGTGGGAGAGAGAACATATTTAATGTGGAAATTAGTGGGGTCACACAATAGGGTTTGCGTGCCATCAGATAGATTCATTTCTATGGCAAATGAATTTCAATATAGATGTGTGAGGTATTACATTTTGGGAGGAAGAATATGGTGGTCACATACTGACTGGATAATGAGTCTAAATGAGGGAAGAGGAACAGAGGGATCTTGGGGGAAGGGGTGGGAGAAATACACAAGTCACAAAGTAGTGATGCAGGTTAGTAAGGCTACAACAAAAAAAAAACAGCATTAGGGCTACTTTCTACAGCAACAGAACGGAGGAGCAGTTATGAAAATTTTATAGAACCTTGGCTATACCACATTGGAAGTACTATACGCAATTCTGGTCTCCAAACGCTAAGATATAAAGGAGGTGGAGAAAGATCAAAGAATCTGAGGATATTCTAGCTACCAGAAAAAAAAACGAAACAGTTCACAGGGTCTTTTCTTCAATAAACAGAAGGGGCAAGCAAATAGAGATCTTTCAGATAATGAGTGGGATTGATAGGGTTGATGTAGAGAAAGTGCATCCATTTGTAAGGGAGACCAAAAGTAGGGGCTTAAAATCTAAGACAGACAGTCAGTAATAAGTCACAAAGGAATTCAGGTGAGACCTCTGGAGCCCGAAGATGCTGAGGATGTGGAAGTCACTATCACAGGTTGCACTGAAGCAGACAGCAATGCAATGAGGGGCAAGCTAGACAAGTACATGAGGGGGAAAGGAGAAGGATATGCTAAATCGGGGCTGAGATGAAGCACGGTGGGAGGGAGCTTGGAGGGAAGATGAACTCCAACAGGAACCACATGAACCTAGTGGCCTGCTTCTGTTCTGTAACCTTTACGTGTTCCAAACACAAGCTCATCTCTCCACATTGCTCATGGATTGGGACATAGTCCTAACCTCCAACATTTCAACTTTAATCTAAACTCACTACTCTGAATGGACAGATTGCTAGCTAATTGAGGAGACTTATAAACTGTTAGGATTAGGGGCAGTTTATCTGCTTATTCATAATCAGGCTACATTGATCAGAAACTAGCTTTATCGAAAAACCACTGATATCACTGAAACTTTGTTTCAGGAAAAATGAATAAAAATATTGAAAGAGAAATCTGTCAGGTTGAGGAAAGAGACTAACTGAACGGCTCTTTCAGAGAGATGGCACAAGCATGATGGGCCAGTGGCGTCCTCCTGTGCTCTACAATTCTAGGATCAGCTTAAGACAGCATCTCTTCACTTTGTGTGAAAACTAACCACCGTTCAGAGCCCAGAGGCCCTGATTGCAAATTAATTGCTTCACAGATTATTTCAATAGGGGAAAAGCATTTCAAATGTTAATTCCAATCCATCACGTAAACAGAATAAGCAATTTTCACTTTGACTGGGACGATGAAGACAAGAGAGATTTGTTTCCAGAGTCTCTTATGTGTTGCATCCTCTAATGCCCGTTAATGAAATTCTTCAACGGGTCTGCTTTAACATCGAAGTACATCTCATCACCGAAAGACTCAAATGTGACAGTCTTAAAGTCTTCTGCTTCATTTGAACCTTCACGAGGAGCAGGGATAGAAAACTGTGTTCAAGAATTTACTGCAAGGTCTCAATCTTCTCTCAGGAAAGCCAGTCCATGTGTCGGATAACTTTGGTGATAGTTATGTAAGGATCTTTGTGACCTTGCCTTTCACCTGTTGCTGATACGCATTGGTTTGGTCACGTATTACATTCCATCTGAGGTGATGAAAGTACATGGTAGGACATCCCACATGATCCAGCACAACTGGGCGGCAATGGCTAAAACGGAATATGTTAACATACCTGGGGGGAGAGACAGGTTTGGGGGGGTGGGGGGGGAGTGAGAGAGAAGATGAGGGAGAGGAGGAATGAGGGGGTTGAGAAGTGATTGGGGGGGGGGGGGGGGGAACTGAGAAGGCCAGAAAGAGACAGGCAGAGGAAGAGCACACAGAAAGAGAGAAACAGAGGCAGGTTTCAATTCATGTGGCGTCACCTGCATCTAGAAAATGCCACTGGGCAGTGATCAGGAATAAAAGGTTTGGGGAAACGTCACAGCAATCAGTTGTACCATAAACGCTTCCGCTGAGTCGTCACAGAAGGTGGAACCATCCCACATGTTGGTTCCATTGAGTGTGTAACCACTTAGGTAGAAAAAGAGAAAGAGAAAGATCATGGGTGTGTGTGTGTGTGTAGGTGTGTGTTTACTGCAGGCCAGGTTGAGTTGTTCTTAGCCAGAGCATCACGATGGTGGGTGAAGGCAGAGCCGTGTCCAGCAGGCACCCCTGCCATAAGGAGAGGAAGGAGTTAAAACCTGTAGGAAGGAGGGGGGTGCAGACGTACCGGTTGCCCTTGTTGTGCAGGTGGCTGCTGGGGGGCAGGCTGAGGGGCCCCAGGCTGCCCGTAGTAAGCTGCCTGCTGTCTGTAGTACTCAGCCCACGCTGCACTGTAATCCGGTTGGGCTCCTGGTTGTGGTGCTGCTGCTGCTGCTGCCGCTGCTGCTGCTGCTGCTGCCCCTTGGGCATTCTGAGCTGTGGAACAGATTGGGGACACTTAGCACCAGCCACTGTAAAACCCAGGCCCAGTACAACATACATGCCAGCCCAGTGTGACATCCACCTCACTCTCCTTCATAAAGCCTGCTCAACAACAGTATTCCACAACTAAGCACTTAGCAATAAACTCAACAGATCAGGCAGCATCCAAGACGACTAACTGAGGGCACCTTTCAGAACATGGACCTCTCTCTCTCTACACCCTGGCAGGTCTGCAGAGCGATCCCAGCTTTTGGCCTTGTGTACCACTAATTAAGACGGCCCTGAAGGCATCGTACAATCAATGTAACACCTCAAAGCAGAGAAATGAGTCTCATCACAACAGCTTTAAGGAAGGGTGAGAAACAGTGACTCTGACACCACCACCAATACCCTCTAACCCAATGGCACCCCCCTCAGCTGGAAAGGCCCCACATTCGACATGGAACTGCCTGGTTACAGCACTGCCCAGGCTGACCAACCCTAGATTATAAAAGTTGCAGGACAGATTCCCTACAGCGTGGAAACAGGCCCTTCGGCCCAACCAGTCCACACCAATCCTCCAAAGAATAACCCACCCAGACCCATTTCCTTCTGACTAATGCCCCTAGCACTACGGGCAATTTAGCATGGCCAACTCACCTACCCTGCACATCTTTAGATTGTGGGAGGAAACCAGAGCACCCGGAGGAAACCCACGCAGACACGGGGAGAATGTGCAAACTCCGCACAGACAATCACCTGAGGCTGGAATCGAACCTTGGACCCTGGTGCTGTGAGGCAACAGTGCTGATCACTGAGCCACCGTGCCGCCCTATTACAGTTGCTCCACTGAACATTTACACAGAACAGTACAGATCCTCCAGCCCTCAATGTTGCGTTGAACTTTTACCCTACTCTACCATCATACCAACATCCATACCTGTCATTTTACTCTCATCCATGTACCAAGCCAAGAGTCACTTTAATGTTCCTAGTGTATCTGACTTCACTATCACTGCCAGCAGCATGTTCCACACACCCACCACTCTGTGTAAAAAAACCTTTGACATCTTCCCATACCTTCCTCCAATCAACTTTAAATTATTCCTGCTTGTGACAGTCATTTCCACCCTTGGACAAATTCTCAGACTATTCTATCGATGCCTCTCATCATCTTATACACCTCTCCTCCTTCTTCGCTCTAATGAGAAAAGTCCTAGCTCCCTCTACCTTTCGTCATAAGACATGCCCTCCAGTCCAGGCAGCATCCTGGTAAATCTCCTCTGCACTCTCTCTAAAACTTCCACATCTTTCCTATACTGAGGTGACCAGAACTTAAGGAAAAAGTGAGGACTGCAGATGCTGGAGATCAGAGCTGAAAATGTGTTGCTGGAAAAGCGCAGCAGGTCAGGCAGCATCCAAGGAGCAGGAGAATCAATGTTTCGGGCATGAGTTCTTCTTCATTCCTGAAGAAGGGCTCATGCCTGAAACTTTGATTCTCCTGCTCCTTGGATGTGACCAGAACTGAACACAATATTTCAAGTGTGGTCTAAGCAGGGCTTTGGGGCTGCAGCATACTCTCGCCTTTAACCCTGTAATCTGTATTCAACATTTGGCCTTCCAAATGTAATCACTTCACAGTTTTCCAGGTTGAACTCCATCTGCCACTTATCAGCTCAGTTCTGCATCGTCTCAAAGTGCCATTACAACCTACAGGAGCCCTCCATCCTACCCACCACCCCTCCAGCCTTCATGTCATCGGCAAACTTACTAATCCACCCTTCCACTTCCTCATCCAATTCATTTCCAAAAATCAGGAAGGGCTGAGATCCCAGAACAGATCCCTATGAAACAACACTAGCCACTGAGCTCCAGGGTGAATACTGTCCATTTACTACCACCCTGTCCTTCCATGGGCCAGCCAATTCTGTATCCAGACAGACAGGTTTCCCTGTGTCCCATGCTTCCTTCCTTTCTGAATGAGCCTACCAAGGGGAACTGCGTCAAACGCCTTGTTAAAATTCAAATACACCACAACTGCTGCTCTACCTTCAATGTGTCTTGTCACATCCTCAAAGAATTCTGCCCCTCACCAAGCCATACTGACTATCTCTCATCAAACTATGGTATCATAGTAGAGAATACAGAAGCTAAATATTCATTAGGGACCTCCCCTAACTCCGTGCACAAGTTCCCTCCACTATCCTTGAGTGGTCCTACCCTCATGTTTCTCACGTGTTGAATGCTTTGGGGTTTTCCTTAATCCTTTTTATGCCCCCTTCTTGCTCTCCTTAGCCCATTCTTCAGTTCCTTCTTGGCTCCCCTGTAACCCCCTAGAGCCCAGACTGAGCCTTGCTTCCTCAGCCTTAAGCAAGCTGCCTTCCTCCCCTTGACTAGATGTTCCCCATCCCTTGTCACCCAGGGTTCCTTCACGTTACAATCCCTACCTTGCCTCAGCGGAACAAACCAATCCAACACTATCTGCAAGTGCTCCCGAAACAACCTCCATGTTTCTGTCGTGCACTACAAGGGGAATGTTGGCTGCAGTGTTCAAAATGGGGATCAGAACACCAACAGGTTGATGCTAAGTGGGAAAACAGGAGAAAGGCTGAAGGTTCACCCCTGAGTACTGGATCGGAGCTCTGAACCCAGTCAAATCAGAACCTTCATTCTAATGCTTGGCTTAAAATGCCCTGGATGCATGTGGTCAAGTTTAGCCATTCTGTGGCTGACCATGGGACACTAGCATCAGATGGAATACACTGGAAGCAAGACACAGCCGGCTGCTGGACAGCAAAAGGGGGAAACTGAAACATGTCTCAGTTATCCAGATGCCAGTGTAGACCTGAGGGAGTGCTGCACTGTCAGGACAGACACAAATTACCAAGGCCCTGCCTATCTCCTCAGAAGTATGTACGTTCCCATAGCCACTGTGACTGTAGTAATTTGGCCAACCAGAGAACAGATCATTGGCCATTATTATTTTGCTTTCTCGTCGGATCTTACTGAGCACAAAAGGGCAGCTATGTTTGCTGCATTACACCAGTAACTGAACTCAAAAGCATGTGGCTGGTTGGAAGGAGTTTTGGTGAAAGGTGCTACAGAATGCAAGGTTGTGGTGTTCCTGGTACAGCTGTAACTTGGAGATGCCAGAGCCCTGAAGGAGGAGCGTCACTCTGCAGCCAGCTGGGTAGGCTCGAGTGGTGATTCTGTCTCGGAGTTCAGCTCTTGGAGAACAAAACCAAGTTTAATTATAAAGCTCCCAAAGTTAAAGCTCAACAAAGCTAATGACCGACAGTGCAAGAAGCAGACTTGTGAGGAATGAGTGCTGACCTTGTTTCTTATAATACTCCTCCCATGCCTTTGTATAATCCTGCTGGGGACCAGGCTGCTGGCCAGGCTGGCTCTGCTGACCTGAGAAAGGGAAATCAAAAAAATAAGCCCGAGAGAATATCCCAGACACGAGAAACAGCATTGAAGAAAGGCACTTCTAGACCAAGGGAAAGACCAATGGGAAGCAGAGGCAAGTTCAACTGCTCACTGAGCTGAATTAGCAAGTGGATTCGAGGATCAGAAAAACAGACTGGTCAGGGCTACACCCTTGATTCACTGTCATGGGGTCAAAACCCGAGAATTCCCTCCCTCAGGGCATTGTGGGTCTACCCTCCAGCAGGTGGGCTGCAGTGGTTCGAGGCAGCTCACCCCCACCTTCTCAAGGGGCAACTAGGGACAGGCAATAAACGCTGGGCCCAGCCAGCAACACACTCATTCCAGAATTACTTTAAAAAGAAAATCTCAGGTTTAAAATTAACTCATTTATTTGTAAACTGCTCTACATTACCCCACTGCCAGAGGAGGCTGTGGAGGCCAGGTCACTGAGTATATTTAAGACTGGCAGATAGGTTCTTGAGGATCAAGGGTCAATTGGATAGGTACATGGACAGGTGTTTAAGCTAGGACAAATGTTCGGCACAACATCGTGGGCCGAAGGGCCTGTTCTGTGCTGTATAGTTCTATGTTCTAAGGGTATACGGGGAGAAGGTGGAAGAATGGGGTTCAAAAACTTATCAGCCAGGATTGAATGGTGGAGCAGACGCGATGGGCTGAATGGCCTAATTTCCACTCCTATGTTTTATAGCCTTAAGTGGAAGCATCTATACAAATAGACTGTAGGCTGTTCTAATCTGTTCCTGCTCCTGTTTATGATCTTCAACATCAAAACCAGCAATACTCAGACCAGCCCATTCCAATCCAACTGGGTGATAAACGACTCTAACACAGGGTGGGGTTTGAAGAGAGGGGGAAGTAGTGGTGGTTTGAGAAGAAAGAGAAAGCACAAACAATGCTGTAGCAAGCTCGCTTACAAAGAGAAATCAACCGTACACTTAGCACGGGCACAAGCTTACCGCAGACACAGAGAGAGAGAGAGCGACACGCAGAGAGAGAGAGAGAGAGAGAGAGAGAGAGAGAGAGAGAGAGAGAGAGAGAGACACGCAGAGAGACAGGGACACCGAGAGAGAGAGAGAGAGAGAGACACAGACACGCAGAGAGAGGGAGAGGGAGAGGGAGAGAGACACACACGCAGACAGAAAGAGAGAGAGAGAGAGAGGGTGACACGCAGACCAAGAGAGGTACCTAGCTTCTTGTAGTATTCCTCCCATGCTTTAGTGTAATCAGGCTGTCCTCCTGGTCCTTGAACTGGAGGTTGCTGAGTTGGGTCTGTTTAAAACAGTCGAAAGACAATTAAAACAGCATCATAGGGAACAGCAACCTTCCTGCAGACACTGACAAACCTACAACAAAACAGAAATTGCCACAGCAACTCTGATGTGGCAGCATTTGTGGAGAGACAGCAGTGAACATTTTGAGCCCAGTGACCCACCTTCAGAACGTACATTTAGATTCTAGGTTCAAAATGTGAACTTAGTTTCTCTCCACAGTTTTACATCTGGCTGAATGATCTCGAAGGCAGGATGTAAGAGTGTTCGAGTCCTACTCAGAATGAGTAAAAAAAAATCTACACTGACACTGCACATGAATCTACTGAAGCTGAGCTGATTTTAAACGAGCGCAGAAGCTCACGTTGGGTCATCTAAGATGCTCGCCATGGCAAACAACACAGCCACCATCTTACCTGGTCCTGGTGGGGCAGCAGCTGGCTGCTGGGGTGGTACAGGTGCAGGAGGCTGCTGGTAATATTGTTGGTAATAGGCAGCCCAGGCAGCTGCATTCGGATCGCCAGGAGCTTTACCTGCACCACAAAACACAGCATTCATATTCCAGAGAAGGTAACAGACCCCCAGTAACTCTCATCCCCACCCCAAAAACTTACATCAGCATGACCAAGGCCAGGTATT
Source organism: Hemiscyllium ocellatum (assembly GCF_020745735.1). Classification (NCBI taxonomy): domain Eukaryota; kingdom Metazoa; phylum Chordata; class Chondrichthyes; order Orectolobiformes; family Hemiscylliidae; genus Hemiscyllium; species Hemiscyllium ocellatum. Next base: position 2,779,876 of record NC_083445.1, on the reverse strand, counting down.
AAAAGGTATTTTGGAAATGCATAATGAAAGGCATCAGCACAGTTTTGTGGAAAACACCAAGAGCTCGTGAAATGGTGAACAGGAAGAATTCAAGCTCTGGAAGCAGTTGTTAGAAAGTTTCAGCAGTCAGGTCTCAGCAGACAGTCAAGTACCAGAAAGCACAATGATACACAGATTCAACAAGTACTCTTGGCAGCCCAATCACTGACCGACTGGAGATCTAAATGAGGCAAACTCAGGTAAGGAATTACAATTATCAATAGCAAACAACTGCTTCTTGCAGGGAAATTTGGAATATAGGGATCAAAATATCAAATTTAACTAAAATCAAAAACTGATGACGAATGGTGGATAATTTAAGGGAGACTGATTTGGAAAGCGAAGCAATGTGACGGGGCGGGGAACTAGGATTACTAACACAAAAGCTGCTGCAGTTCTGCTGCATGGGAGAAGTGAAATGGCCACCCTATTACTAACTCAACATATTAAGTACTCATAGTGAAGAAAGGACATCTTTGTTTCATAAGAAAGTTATAAAGATTGGGACAGGGACCCTGGTGGGATAGTGCAGGTAATAAAAAAGATTTGTACTTGACTTGTTCAAGGTGGAAGTTCCATGAGAATGATGAGGAGGACCCTTTGAGAGGAATGGCAATGAAGCAATTGTATAGCTGGTTACTTACAGAGAACTGAGCTAACAGTCCAACTTATACTCGTTTATTTTTGTACATGACTTTGAGAATTCAGTTTGAGAGATGTGGAAATGGATACTGCTGTAAGTGAGCATGAACCCACAGGATTGTGGTTAGACTGGAACTGGATTAGACATGTACGAGGGGGAAGGAAACCCGACCTGGGCCTATACACGAGTCCAGTTCCAGAAACACCCGACTCACGTTTAGGAGTGAACAAAGGGAGGGATGAACGAGCAGCTCCGAGGGCAGCCCAGGCCATGTCACTGACTGAGCCAGCATGCTTCAGTACTTGCAGATTCTGAGAAAGTGTGGCTAAAACAATGTGAAGGAAGCCAGAAAAGGTGAGTAATTACTTGGGTCGTGTGGTCCAGGCGGCTGCCACTGTTGGTACGTGTTGCCCCAACCTTGAGGAGGATATTGATGTGGAGGAGGTGGCCCACCAGCAGCAGGACTGTCAGGGAAGAATGGTGGTTAGACATTTCAGCTCACAACAGTTACAGATCCTCAAGCCTCTCATCTCATCCACACCCTTCTACATCTGATTGGAAGTGCACTTACAGTGAAAGAGTGTGAACCACTGATACTCCTGTCACTGATGACACCCAATGCCTGCATCAGTACAGCCCTTTCAGTGGAACCCTTCTGTAACTAGGGTCGAGTGCAGCAGATAATACCCTACTAGGTAACATCTTCAGTGGGTCTCAGGCGAAGCAATGCTGAAAATTCCTGCTTTCTATTTATATGTTTGGCTTTCTTTGGGCTGATGATGTCATTTCCTGTGATGAAGTCACTTCCTGTTCCTTTTCTCAGGGGGTGGTAGATGGGGTCTAACTCGATGTGTTTGTTGATAGTGTTCCGGTTGGAATGCCATGCTTCTAGGAATTCTCGTGCATGTCTTTGTTCGGCTTGTCCTAGGATGGATGTATCGTCCCAGATGAAGTGGTGTCCTTCCTCATCCGTATGTGCGGATACTAGTGAAAGAGGGTCATGTCTTTTTGTGGCTAGTTGGTGTTCATGTATCCTAGTGGCTAGATTTCTGCCCGTTTATTCAATGTAGTGTTTGTTACAGTCCTTGCATGGTAATTTGTAAATGACGTTAGTTTTGCTTGTCGCCTGTATAGGGTCTTTCATGTTCATTAGCTGCTGTTTGGTGTATTTGTGGGCTACCATGATGCCAATGGATCTGACTAGGCTGGCAGTCATTTCCGACATGTCTTTGATGCAGGGGAGAGGAGCTCGGATTTCTGGCCGTGTTTCGTCTGCTCGTTTGGGTTTGTTGCTGAGAAATCGGCAGACTGTGTTCATTGGGTACCCATTCTTTTTGAATACACTGTATCGGTGATTTTCCTCTGTGCTGGTGTGTGTTGGCTCATTGAAATAATGTTCTGATGCAGCTTCATTTGTGGACAAGCCAAACAAAGACACGCACGAGAATTCCTAGAAGCATGGTATTCCAACCAAACTCTATCAACAAACACATCGAATTAGATCCCATCTACCACCCCCCTGAGAAAAGGAACAGGAAATGACATCACCAACTCAAAGAACGCCAAACATATAAATAGAAAGCAAGAATTTTCAGCATTGCTTGCCTGAGGCCCACTGAAGATGTTACCAGTAAGGTAACAAAACGCCTGGAAATGAACTTTCCACCTCAGCGAGCAAACCTACATCCGTAATCAATGATCATTTGACAGGAAATGCTAATAAAAACACAGGCACATCTCCAGCAGTGGAAATCCATATCCGACAAACGTTCTCCGAAAGTTACATGAACCCTGACTTTAGATAACTCCAAACGCGGTTGGGCAGCTTATCTCAAAAGCAGATACAATGGAATCCTGGCCATGGTGCTGGGATACTGCTGTGACCCAGTTTCCTGCTAGTTAACAGGAAAGCCATCATAGTTGACACCAAGTGAGCACTTCAGATCACCAAGTACACTGCCAGCCTCCGGGCTGAAAGTAACCAAACACCATGTAGCAACGAATATGGAAGCATTCCCACACGTCCTGTATTTTAAAGCAGTGTCCCTGCTCACCCACACACCATTCCATTCAGAAGACGATCCTGATCCCAGCTCAATCACATGGCAAAGGGACAGGGAACACGTATTACACAAACAGACAGTTTACTTACTGAGGAGGTGGAGCTCCTGGGGGTCCTTGGGTGAAGGGTCCTGGCTGGAAGGGTCCCATCGGACCAGTAGGCATTGGAGGTCCGACAGGACACAAAGGACCCTGAAAACAGAACATTTTTTGCTTCAGTCCAGAGTCAAGTAAACTTCTATCCTGATCTTCAGTCATGGACTTGCAAGCAGAGATGCTGGCAGATGACTTGATAAAATAACTTGCATCAATTTCTGCAAATGGAGTGTCTGTTTTAAATCTGTTATAAACCTAATGAATGGTGTCGTTACCTCAATCTTCTCCTCAATGAGCTGTTTAGCATGGTCAATCTGTTGAGGTGACCCTCGGATGGTGAAAAGTTTAAAGTTAGGATCACCATTAGGTGGGGGTTGTCTCTGCAGTTCCACAAACGCACCGGTCTGTTGGTTTATTGCCTTCACATTCTCTCCACCTGCAAGGTTCCAACAACTTATATTAATGATGAGGATGCAAGCATAAGAGGTACAGTTAGTAAGTTTGCTGATGACACCAAAATTGGAGGTGTAGTGGACAGTGAAGGAGGTTCCCTCAGATTACAACAGGATCTGGACCAGATGGACCAATGGGCTGGGAAGTGGCAGATGGAGTTTAATTCTGATAAATGCGAGGTGCTGCATTTTGGGAAAGCAAATCTTAGCAGGACTTATACACTTAATGGTAAGGTCCTAGGGAGTGTTGCTGAACAAAGAGACCTTGGAGTGCAGGTTCATAGATCCTTGAAAGTGGAGTCGCAGGTAGATAGGATAGTGAAGGCGGCATTTGGTATGCTTTCCTTTATTGGTCAGAGTATTGAGTACAGGAGTTGGGAGGTCGTGTTGCGGCTGTACAGGACATTGGTTAGGCCACTGTTGGAATATTGTGTGCAATTCTGGTCTCCTTTCTATCGGAAGGATGTTGTGAAACTTGAAAGGGTTCAGAAAAGATTTACAAGGATGTTAACAGGGTTGGAGGATCTGAGGTACAGGGAGAAGTTGAATAGGCTGGAGCTGTTTTCCCTGGAGCGTCAGAGGCTGAGGGGTGACCTTATAGAGGTTTATAAAATCATAGGGGGTATTCATCGGATAAATAGACAAAGTATTTTCTCAGGGGTGGGGGAGTCCAGAACTAGAGGGCATAGGTTTAGGGTGAGAGGAGAAAGATATAAGACAGACCTGAGGGGCAACTTTTTCACACAGTGGGTGGTACATATATTGAATGAGCTGCCAGAGGAAGTGGTGGAGGCTGTTACAATGCAACATTTAAGATGCATGTGAATAGGAAGGGTTTGGAGGGATATGGGCCGTGTGCTGGCAGGCGGGACTAGATTGGGTTGGGATATCTGGGTCGGCATGGACGGGTTGGACCGAAGGGTCTGTTTTTGTGCATTCTATGACTTGAATTAATTGTAACTCAGCAACGTAACCAAATTGCTCTCTATATAAAACAAAAGATAGAACTTCCTCTATTAATAATTTTGTAGAGGTATACAGAACATTTGCAGTGAGATTAGTTCATTATAGCTGTACTACTTTAGATTTCTGTCCCAAGCCATCCCTTCCCCTGCCTTCTGCTCCCCAGCACCCCCACAGTGCCTCGAATCAATCAAACCAAATAAGGTGCAGTGAAAACACACAATGGAAAGAAAACAAAACAAATTTGTGCACAAGGATGTAACGTAAAAATCATTCTATCTCAACTACTGACCTCTGCCAATGACCAATCCACACTTGTGGCTGGGGACGGAGAAAGCCATCTCTCCTCCAGGGGGACCCATCCCCCACGTGCCTTGTCCCCTTCCCCTTCCTCGGCCAGGCCCAGGCATACCAGGTCCGGGAGGACCAGTGGGACCAGCCTGCATAAGCACACAATTTACAACACCAAGTCAGAGAATAAGACCGAACATTCACATCACATGACAATTCAGAACACATTCGGAGCTGGATCACCGGGGTGAACTTGCTAATTCAGGTATTCTGCAGTGGAATGAAACATGAAAAGTGGTTTGCAGCATCCACAGTCATAAACTCAGCACGTCAAACAAGCAGCACCCCAAAAGGAGCAAAGTATCTATCTTAAACTAGACGTGGTCAATGCTTTCCCTGGCTCGCTAAAGCTGAAAACAAAAACTGGCCAATTAAAGCCAGCTCCCAAATTTCTCACAAGAATGACCTCAATACAAGATAAGGAAACTATTTGGAAGATTAAATCTACAGCAATTCGATCATTGCTGACTGGTAACTCAACTCTCATGTATATTCTTGAACACCTTTAAAAAGGTTTTAAAAAGCTCCAGTGGACTCAGTTCTGGAAGCTTCCAATGTCCCGTTATCTAAAGCTGTTTGGTCAAAGAATTCCACATTTCTACTTCCTCCAACATCTTTACGTCTGATTGGATCAGAGCCTCCCCACTGCCAAGTGGCAAAAGTAGAAAGGGAATGTAATTTCAATGATGACTTCAGCTCTCAGACATTGTCAAACTGATGGAGCTTTCCTGTGGGGACAATTCCCTGGTGTACATGGTGCTCTCCCTGCTGTGGGAACACTCCAACACGCTTGGAGGGGCGTTGTGGCTCCAGATCCCTTCCTTACAACAAGCCGGCATGCTACTGGAAACTTCATAGACAGAGAGATCCAGCAGGCAGCGTTGTGGGAAGTGATCCAGCACAGTGGACAGGAGCAAATGGGTGTCTGGGTGGGGGAGCAGAGGAGGAAGGTGCGATGGGCACCATGCTGCAGTTGTGACTCCATCACTTGAATCTAAATAAAGTTGACACTTTGCACAGCAAACGTGGCTGGGAATATTAATCACGAGGCAGCACAACCCCGTTCACACTAAACAAAATCAGGTTAACACTTTTGTTAACAACATCTTGCATGGTCAAACTTCAGCTCAAAGATGTAGCAACTACAAATCTGCACATTGGAAACGGCTGGAAACATTTGGGTCAATCCATGTGCAGAGAGAAGCTGGCTCATCCAATCCAACAAAAGATCACAAACGGAAACATCAATCTAACCTCCTTCTCCTGACCTAAGACAATGATTATTTCCAAAAAGAGATTTTAACAAGAAATTGGTGTGGAAATGGTGAAATTGATTATATAAGTACAATAAACCAATTAGTAACTTGTACTTATTTAAAAATAGACAAACTATCTTCGAAGAGGAAGCTATCCTCCAGTCATAGTAATACAACTAAAACTTTTGTTTTATTTATTTCAAAATAATTGAGTTATTGACTTTCAGTCTGTTCAATCACGTTGGAATTTGAAAAGCTGAGCATCTGTCCTCTCGTTGTACCATTGCACAAGTTCATATTAAATTTTCTTTTCGGCATTCAAGTGGGAACAGAAGCTCAAGGCCAATTTCAAACATACTCCTCAAAACTATTTAGAAATTCAACTCGTCCCCACACAGATCAGACCAACATTATGCAAGGTCACCAATTTTCATAAACCTATTGCTGATTTGAAAACATTTCTTTCAACATGATGGAACAACAACTCTCATCCCATGTAATGGAACTGGACGAGTGTCCAGATCTCAGGGCAGGTATCGCCACTCGCCGTGTTCATCACCATAGATCCCTATTTAGCTGTGTGCCCTGGCATAACCCAATCACAGGCAGCAGCACACCGGCTGTGCCGAGTGGAAACTTTAAAGAGAGCATCTGGTGAAAAGAACAGGTAACAAAGACAATTTAGAAGGTCCATTGGTCATCTTGACAACACCTCCCAAAAGACATCAGGCAGCCACAATCTGATTTGAACCACAGAATCGTCTCAGACAGGTAGGCATCGGTTGTGTTGGAAGCACAGGAATGTAAAGCGCGGAGAATGAACCATGCATGAAGGAGCAGCCTACAAAATGGACTGCACAGCATGAAATTCACTGAAAAAGGTTCTCAAAGTTAGCTTGGAATCCCAGAAAAACCAATTTACTGAGATTTAGGACTGCACTTTAATTTTATATAAAATCAGCGTGCAACACTGATTTCAAATGCCAACATGGATGCCTTTCTGCTGATTTGCCTCACCATCCTTTGGGAAAAAAAAGGGCTAAAGAGGAGAGGCCGAACTCTCCTTTGAACACACTCCACCTTTAGGCATGGAGAGTAAAAGGGCAGGAAATCAGGAAGGAAGAAAAAAGTGAGAATAAAACTCGACTCCATACCCGCACGTTCTGCAGAAGGTCAGTTATTATTTGTGCAGCATGCTGGCATCTCTCTGGAGGCCCCATTACATGTGCTATCTTATCTGGCGTAGACCCATCATCTACGGGATGAAAAGGAAAAGGACTTTATTGAAAGATGAAAGTTAGCAGATCCAGAGCAGCCGCAGTATGCATCACAGAAATCAGTCCAAATGGAACAGACAGCACCTGAAACAATGAACCAAATTTGCAAAAAAAAAAACCCCAAGTATTTAAGCCAGGGGCTGCAGAGAGCCAACTGTCATATTCACCCTCATTGCTGACTCTATAGCTCAACCACACCCCAGTGGATGCAATGTTTTCAACAACATTGTTGCATGCACTCAGAACTTGAGTATCATGGCTTTCTCAGGGGGTGGTAAAGAGATGGAATCTATATTCTTCACCATACATCAGTTCCTGCTCAAGGGGAGGGGGCAAGTTCCCAGATAGTGACTCAATGGGCCCCTGGATCTGTTACAGCTGACAGTGCAGGCAACAGCAGAATAAGCCTGTACTGACAAGAATAAACCTCGGAACATCCCTGCTGCATTGCTCAATCTTCACATTATTCCAGGCCAGCAGCTCAAAAACAAAACACAACAACATTCTCTGGATGGGGTTTTGAATTGAGGAGTACTGCTTATAATTAACCTTCAGCTCCCAGTCAAGTAGCTAGGGGAGGGAAGCAAGGGAGAGGAGAGCCACAACAAAAAACATTACACCCCAAGACAAAAATAACAGTAACATTGGCACCTTCCACACCCACTCAGACCAACCCAAATTATCTACAAGGTGTCCACTTGATTCTGAACACATTCCAGTGGTTCTCTGTATAACAACCTCCCAGGCAGTGTCTGTTTCCCCATAAGCAGCTTTAACACTAGTGGGTCTCCATCTACTGCAACAAGGGGTGTGCAGAAGCTTGGGCCTGGAAAGTAGTATTCACTTGTGCTAACAGTGAGTGATTTCGGACAATTCATTAACTCAGTATCTTCACACTCACACGGGCCTACACATTCCCATCTGGAGGAGTCTCTGATTGATATTTAGGTTTCAGGGACTCCATGGGGGTGATGGGACTGACCTGGTTTGAACTGTATTCGCACTCCAGCATCATTCTGAATTTTCTTGATCATTTCCCCACTGCGTCCGATCACAATTCCCACCGAATGCCGTGGCACTGGTACCTAGAATGTAAGAGTTGATTGATAAAAATCACTGCATTTATACCTTCTCAAACATTCACACAACACCCGACCACGTTTCCCACTACCTTCAGGGACCTGCGCACGTGCACACCCCGCCCCCCCGAGACTCCTTTGATCTTGACTATTCACTGGGTAACCTTGTTAGCCCCTCAGCAAGTGCAGTGCCTCACACTTCTCTGGAGTGTTCCTTTTGCCCAACTATCCAGTTCATTGATATCCTCTCGCAGTTAAGAGCTGTCCTTCACACTAATCCCCTCCTATCAGTTTTCATGTTGTTCACAAACATCTTGACCATGCTCACTACATTGAAGTGCAAATCATTAATAAATACCGCAAACAGCTAGGGCCCCAGTGGGAAACGCGCTTGCGGAGCCCCGTGAAGAGTAACTCTGAGGGACAGAAGCAATGCTCCTACTATTGACCTTTGTTCTGTGTCTCAGATCATTTTGCATCAATGCTGTGGATCCCACAGACTCCGTTTCTTCACCAGTCTGCACAGACAGGCCTTATCAAAAGCCTTGAAGTCCATGCAGACATCAGATGCGTTACCCTCATCAACACTCCAGGTTACAGGAGTTCCACGCCTGTGGAATTCATTGCCGCAGAGTGCAGTGGAGGCCGGGATGCTAAACGCCTTCAAGGCAGAGATTGATAGATTCTTGTTGTCTCGAGGAATTAAGGGCTACAGGGAAAACGCTGGTAAGTGGAGTTGAAATGCCCATCAGCCATGATTGAATGGCAGAGTGGACTCGATGGGCCGAATGGCCTTATTTCCACTCCTATGTCTTATGGTCTTACCACCTCCATAAATTAGATCTAGTTGGTCAAATGTGGACCTTCCATAACAAATCCATGCTGACGTGTGCAGATAAGCCAGTCTCTCTCCAACTGCAGATATATTCTATCACTCAGAATTTGTTAATAACTTCCCCAAAGGTTAGAGTGGCCTGGAATTTCATGATCCACCCTTCCTTCACTTTGATAACTGATTGAAATTTGCAATCCTCCAGTCCTCTGGCAGCTCTCTTTTAGCCAGAAAGGATTCAAAAATGAGCAGGGTCTCGCATATTCTCTTCTTGCCATCTCGACTGGGCCAATGAAATGACCACTTTTTCAGCTGCTAAACTCTATTGCTATGGGGGAGGAGGGGGAAAACTGATGTATCTGCTTTCTATTTCAGATGCCAAGTGCAGGGTTGTTCCACAACCAGAAACACACTCCATACCTATACCTATGCCTTGGCTCCAGCATCGTGAGACTAGCGGCTAACCCATGGCCCAGATCAGAAGGTCAGGACTAAGTCAATAAGGTTAGTTTAACCAGAAATCAGCTGGGTTAAGCAAAGAGAAACTTTCTCCAAGAACTCCAGTGACCCTGGCCTGCAGTGGGCACACACCAACAAGGACAGCTTGGGCTCACTTATTGTGACCTCCATGGTAAGGATAAGACCTCTCACAGGAAGATTATTTGAATGAGTACTGGCACCCACTAGAACTATAACCAGTGAGTTTTACAGAACAGGGTGAACAGATTAATTTTAGAAGCCCTGTGCAGCTTCATACAAATTAAATTGCAGTTTTAAAGCATCCACCAAATCAGAAGGGAACAACAAACACTTACATCTAAACCACCGACTCCACCAGTTCCTCGGTTGCCAAACTCATTCCTATCCCCAAATCCTCCTTGGTCACGCTCGTGCAGAATCTCCATCACCATGTCCCGTGCTTGCTACAACAGCCATTGCAAAGATGGTTAACCAGATAAAGTTACTACAACTCAAAGAGCAGCTGCAAAACTGTTCTTGGTAGGCTCAGAACTCTACTTCACAATTGCTTCACCTCAATTTCAACCGAGATTCCGATTGGAAATGTTAGCAACACACTGTAAACATGAGGAGAGCAAGCTGCTTTAGTAATCAGCTCCAGCATTCTGGGACTTCACTAATTTGAACAATAAACACCCTAGTAACTCCGCGCTTTATTAAAACTCAAAATCTTCCCAGTTCAGGGCAATCCACACAAGAAATGAAACTCTTGTAAACAGTTGGTGTTAATTTAGAAATGCAGAAATTGGACCAAGGGAGGGGTTAATGACTTGTAAACAAAGTGAACAGCAATTAAAACAGCAAATCCACGACAACGCCAATTAATGAGCATCATGATCTATAAGGGCAATGCAAAAGAAAGCAGTTTACTGATAACAGGATCAATGCAAGTAAGGGCAGGGCCAAGGGAAGAGGGACTACAGGGGGACCAGCACTGGGGCTGGGGAAGGAGGGCAGGGCCAAGGGAAGAGGGACTACAGGGGGACCAGCACTGGGGCTGGGGAAGGAGGGCAGGGACAAGGGAAGGGGGACTACAGGGGGACCAGCACTGGGGCTGGGGAAGGAGGGCAGGGCCAAGGGAAGAGGGACTACAGGGGGACCAGCACTGGGGCTGGGGAAGGAGGGCAGGGACAAGGGAAGGGGGACTACAGGGGGACCAGCACTGGGGCTGGGGAAGGAGGGCAGGGCCAAGGGAAGAGGGACTACAGGGGGACCAGCACTGGGGCTGGGGAAGGAGGGCAGGGCCAAGGGAAGGGGGACTACAGGGGGACCAGCACTGGGGCTGGGGAAGGAGGGCAGGGCCAAGGGAAGAGGGACTACAGGGGGACCAGCACTGGGGCTGGGGAAGGAGGGCAGGGCCAAGGGAAGAGGGACTACAGGGGGACCAGCACTGGGGCTGGGGAAGGAGGGCAGGGCCAAGGGAAGAGGGACTACAGGGGGACCAGCACTGGGGCTGGGGAAGGAGGGCAGGGCCAAGGGAAGGGGGACTACAGGGGGACCAGCACTGGGGCTGGGGAAGGAGGGCAGGGCCAAGGGAAGAGGGACTACAGGGGGACCAGCACTGGGGCTGGGGAAGGAGGGCAGGGACAAGGGAAGGGGGACTACAGGGGGACCAGCACTGGGGCTGGGGAAGGAGGGCAGGGCCAAGGGAAGGGGGACTACAGGGGGACCAGCACTGGGGCTGGGGAAGGAGGGCAGGGCCAAGGGAAGAGGGACTACAGGGGGACCAGCACTGGGGCTGGGGAAGGTCCTTTGGTCAGCAGAGGGAAACAACAGATAACTGGTCTCCATTTCACTGACAAGCTCCTCAGTGACAGGTGAAAGCATAGAAACGGTACTCAAGGAGATGGTGGGGGAAAAGAAAGAGTCAGGAATATTTGTGTTCATTAGGATGATTGTAAGAATCGTGGGAACGGACTAGAGGTTGAGGAACCGTACAGAGATGATACAGTCTGATTTCAGATAATATAAAGGTTCATACCTGTACTTTAAAAGGATCACCAATAATTCGGAGTGGTTTATCTACATTAGCATTTTGCGAACCATCTTGGATTAAAATCATCTTCACTCCAGCACGCTCCTGTTTACAAAGACAACAGAAACTTCAGGAGGACCGTCCAAAGGGAAGAATAATGGAAGGATCCTGGTTCAGAAAACTCAGGAACTAACTTTTACCTTAAAAACTAGCATCTGGCAAACCTCATTACAAATTCTTTTAAATGTGCAATCAGCAAGTGAAGGATCAAACACGTGTACAATGAGTGCATCATTTTGCTTCAGGCCAGTCATTTCATTCCCTTCGCTATCAGTTAAGAGCCACCCAGCCTCCTGTCCAAACCTGTACAATACAGGGTGGAAACCAGAGACAGCTTCTCCCGTTTGATCAAAGAACAAAGTTGAAAGTACAAAACAGACAAGGAACCTTGGGAATTTCAAGGTTCCTTCAAATTTTCCACCAGGCACTAATCTAACTCTCTCAAACTGCATAAAAGGCAAAACACTGCGGATGCTGGAAATTGAACTGGAAACAGAAAATGTTGGAAATACTCAGCAGTTAAAAGTGTTTAGAGAGGGAGAAACAAAATGGGAACATTTAGCAACATGAACAGTTTCTCTGTCCCAGGGTGCTGCCTGACCTGCTGAGAATCGCCAAACATTCTCTGTTCTGATCTCTCTGGAGCTGGCTGCCTCTTGCTGTTTTCCACCCACTGCTGTCTTAAGTGCTTCTAGTTGCTTCACCCTTCTTGTAAAATGTGACAATAGAATAGATACTAATATGAGTCCATCCTGATTGGAATCTCAAATACTAAGTTAAACTAAGTCCACAGGATCCTAGAGTCCTCAAAGTAACAATTCACTCAAACAAGTGATATGGCCTTTTGTGATTCTCAGGTCTTGGAACGGGTTGACTGAACTCGAAGTAAAAGGGGGATATCTAATTGACCAGGATGCTTAGGTTCAGTTCCTGTCTAGCTGGACTCCATTTGATATCCTGAATAAAGCCATTCTTCTCAATAAACTGATCCTCTAGATTTCAAGTCAACACGTTCCTTTCTCATTTTCCATTTTGTACCTGAAGCTGTTTGATGGTCTCCCCTCCTTTGCCAATAATGAGCCCAGCCTTTCCTGCTGGGATCACGATCTCCTGAATGGATCCATTTTGTCCATTCGTGGTATCATGGGTCTGACCCGGAGGCCCACCGCGACCCCTAGAAACTATTTCATCCAGCAGCATTTTTGCCGTCCTGCAAACACAATGCACAGAAATGTAAATTGATATAAAGCGTTTAATTGTCATTTTAATTATTGGCAAATAATTCTCTTGCTCTGAAGTTAGTCCCTGAGAAATCCTGCACAAACAGTTACAGTGGTAACTGAGTTGGAAGAAAATCCTTCTCAAACATTTATAAATGATAATTTTTCAAGACTGTATCTGACAATATCCTACAGAAGTTGACATGGATCTTTGGTCCATTCCCAGCAGTTGAAAACTGCAACAGGGTGCCCAGACCTGGATGATCACTGCTGTACAGGCGCCTGGAGAGACGTGGTGATAGATCAGCCACCATCCAGAACCACTGTTCAGACTGAAGGGGCCAAAAACCTTATTCTAGTGCTCTCTCTTTCCTCTTTTCATCAAAGGATTTACTGAAGACAATGATTCCCAAGAAAGGTCTTCTTGTCAAGTTTTTCATCGAAGGAACTCAGGCCGAAAAGGCCCCAGGAAGGGAACTCAATTGCCCAGCTGGGCTTGGCCTCCTGCTTTCAATAGAATCTAAACCCAACATGTTACTCCAACACAAGGAAGAGTCTTCTTTGTCTTGACTATACAACAGACATACATCTGCACTTACTGAATTGACTCCGAATTTCCTGTCAATGAGACACATCGTTCTGGTAAACCTCCACTTTCTGTGAGAAAACAATTTCTAATTAAATTCATTTAAAACACAAATTCCCAACATATTCGATAAAAACATGCTTTAGGGTATAAAGTAATAAATGAAAATAAGCCTTTTTAAGACTTGCCCCTCAAGGACTTGAATTTTACCAGCTTGCTGTATGTGCAACAGCGTAAGCCTCCTGATGTACAAGAGAGATAAGAACTAGAAATGGATCTTGCAGCCAGACCAAAGTCTGTCACTTTAGTAGATTAGTATATCTCTACAGTTCCATCAAAATAAAATGTCAATTTTCTCAAGTTAAGCAGAGAAGTCTACATCCACAACATGCTATGGTTGAAGGCCATCAAAAAGCCATGCTTTTCCAAGCTGGAGTAGACGAAGCTTGGCACAGCATCCAGAATTGTGCTGCAGTCAAGGTAATTTTGGAGAGATACCAACTGCACTGTTCTCCACTTGTGAATGTGGCACCAACTGTTGCATATGTTCAACCAGCAGCATTATTTTTGGGGAAAGAAGGTTGCTATTATTTTGGCTGGGATCACACAAGGAATCTATTTGACATTATAAAAATGTTGCAAATGATTTTCTGGATAATACTGGCAAATCACAACAAGGGAAAGATAAAAATGGAAACTGTGCATGTTATGTCACAGATCGAGTACAAAACATAGTTGTACTCACCATCAGAATTTGGCCCTGAGGAAGAAAGAAAAATCACAATTTATTTTGATTTTCAGCAACGCAAGCTGCTGGCACTGGATTTGGATCTTTGTTTTGTGCGTGGAGCTACCTTAGCAATGGCCAGAACAGGGCCCAGGGGTTTCTTCTTCTTCCACCCCCACCCCCCCTCCCGACTCTAACGCCTTGAAAGCTGTTACTTCCCTTCAAGGTCAAGAGCTGGGTGAGGAAGAACAATTCCAAAAGGTGCCCAGCAAGCTGATGAATCTCAGGGCTGACATTACTTGAATTGGCAATGTGCAATCTAATTACTCTATCGGGAGTCCGTCACCAATTACAAAACATACATATCCTTCAACCAGTTGTTTTGAAGACAAAGATCTCTTCTGGTTATTGGCAATGTTTCATTAGGTAAAGGTCATGGGTGCCAACAGCTTGCTGGTATCTAGCCAAGTGACCATTCTTTACAAAACAATCTAAACAGGAAGCAGCGAAGGGTTATTTGACCACTGGAATCATAGACACAAGGCCAAATCATGTCCTTGCTCAATATCTGCTCCCAACCAAACACAATCGGACAACTGGAACGGAGGTCCCATGACCAAGTGTGGTGCTACATTTGCCTGTGGCATATCAGCTGCAGCCCAGGCTGAGATTAGCCTAGTCAGCACAGAGTACAGCTCAAAGCTGGAGACTGCACTTTCTGGGGCAGGGTTGGGGGCGGGGGCCAGTGGAGTGGAAAGACACAAAAACTTCAAGCAAATCCCAAACTAAACACCATTTAAACAGATCAGTACCTATACTGAAGTTATATACTATCAAGAACATCAAGCCTAGATTTAGCAGAACAGCCCAAAAATTCCTATCTCTCATTTCCAAAAAGATAGTTAAAATTAACTTTCAACATTATGCATACATGGTGTAGCTACAATTAACTTTTTAATATTAAGCAAAAAAAACAAATGCATCAAAATGTGAAATCAAGAAACCAAGTTAAAAAGCTGAAATACCTGGAGCAATCTGTACTTTGCACCCAGACTCCTGCTGTATTCGGTTTATCTGCTCTCCACCTCTGCCTATAACTAAAACAAATAAACATTTCACAAACTGGGCAGGAATAGATCATCAGGTGACAACACATCTTGGGCATCGACACAGGGACACTGAATACCTTTCAACACTGTTGACAGTACAGATCAATGTAATTTAGTGCAAGTTTTTGAAATCAGACCAGCTTATGACAGTCTTGCAAAACCTCCCCAATTAAGCATGCATGTTACAAACAACAGGCAAATGTATATACGAGTATAACCAAAGTACTGCAACCCCCTCATCTAACTGAAAACAATCACACCTCATCACCCCCAGTCCATACTTGACAACAATGGGTCTCTTATATAGTTCCACAAGAGCCCTTCAGTCAAATGGCCACTTAGCAGCAATGTAACTGGAAGCTGAGCATTGAGTGATTTGTGGGATGACAGGGTTATGGATCAAGGTAACATCTTCATGCTCAAAAAACATCTGCAAGACAACTCTAAGTAGAAACCCTGACAAATACAGCACCTCAAATTTGCAATTTTGGGAACAAATGCAGCACTGTAAGAAATTAACATTCTTTGCATAGATTCAGGTCAATCAAATCCTTTTCAGTAACAGGAAAAAAAAAGGTACAAATGGACTTGGTGGGTTAATGTGCCCATTTTACCAGCTGGAAATCCATCTCAATGGTGCCTTTCTCCATTCCTTCAAAGAATAACTTTCAACTGAAAGTGGCCCAGTGTGTCTACCTCTGGCCCAAAGATTATTTAAGACCCATCTGTCTGCAGATGTGTCAGAGTGGGTAACTGAACATAATTAAGAGGTTTCTGGCACAGGGGTTCACATCCCCACCTCTGGCCAGAAAGGCCAGGTTCAAGTCCTGCCTGGGCCGCTGGTGTGTTCAAGCATGTCTGAACAGGTTCATTATAATAACTACAAAATAGGGTCCTATATGCAACCAATTTTTAATGAAAACAATACCACCACCTGTAGAGGAGGAGGAGATGACATTGGGAATTAAATCTCACCTACCAGTGTCCCGACTGTGGTTGAGAATGTACAAGTATATAAACAAAGAGACAATTTCTAAAAGCACTTCTCTCCATCAAGCAGTAACATTAGAATGCAAGAGTGAGAGAATCAAAAAGAATCCAGCATTTTTACATATTATACATACTTTAGAAGCTTGACAGATTTAGACGTATCGCTCTTTGTTATTTAAACATTGAACATCTCACACATCAACATAAGACATCATTTTTGCAACTTTGTCATTCAGAATACAGAAACAGTAAAAGGACCACTTGCTTCGAGTCCCATATCCTCTCATTTTAACATGCAACTGAAGGAGCTCATTCTGTGTATGTACACAGGATTGGATTAGGACATGAGTTGTCTGGTCTCATAAGGTAAATTGGACAAGGTAGTGGAGTTGTTGCATTCAGCGACATGAGGAGGATCATACTGAAAATAAAAACATAAAACTGGGCCCATTTGTTATTCCATTAAGACTTACCAAGACCAACCATCCCATCTGGCACTCTGTAATCCTCTGTAAGGGTTGCCCTGGAAAAGAAGATAGATGCCAAAACCAAACAAACTGACAGAAATAAAATATACAAGAGAACCCAAGGGTCACTTATCCCAATTTTCCATTTAGAAAACTGGTTCTTAGGTAGTCAGATATAAACTTAAACGCCACTATGACAAACTGTTCAAGCCTTTAAACAATACCATATTGACAAACTGCATACATCACGACTTGCCACACTACAGGACTGCTGACTCGACATGTTGTGAGCACACTGTATGCATATTTAATTCTAAATTGTTAAATACTTTGTGCTTGAGGATCCTTGGTTAAAACTCATCTCTCTTCATTTCCACGCCTAACGGGCTGACTCTTGGATTTCAGCTCCTGTGGGGTGTGACACCCTCACAAACATGAGTGAAGTGCCACACTAATCACATGAGTTTGGATCAAGAGTGGATATGGTGTTCAGACTCAAGACATCATACTCAGGCTCCTGACAAGAGTTATAATTTGGCAATTGTCAGGGGCTCGCTGCATCTCAATGTTCCTGCAACTGAGATTGGCTGATGCAATGTTGTGTTACCATCATCAGGAAAGCTCAGGGCTGGACTCCTCATCTGTGGCATGGTAGTGTTGGTTTCTGTGAGATGGGGACAGAGGAGGAGATAAACTCCAGACCGACCTTCAACATTAAGCTCTGCTTACCTTTGCTGGTGTATTGCTGCAAGTTGAGCTCCGATTGCTGGGGAAGAAAACACGGACACAGTTAAAGACTACATATCTTCAAATGCAATGCAACAGACAAAGTTGCAATACTCCTGTACCAGAAGTATGAGATTGCTATCAAATTCACTCAAATCTCATCAGCATAACTGCACACATACTCTAGAGCTTTATAATATGACTGAAATAAACAGCACTTCCATTGCAAAGAATGCACACATTTCATGTTAGGAGAACATATTTTAAGTAGGAATGGGGAGGTGATGATGATGATTAGTTGCTCAATCTATACAAGTATTCAAGCAAACTGTCCCTAAACTGCTGGAATATTGAGTTAAGTCACAGACGCAGGTTTCTGATCCCCCCAATGGAGGAATGCAAGAATACTGCAAATACCACACTCCTCCTCAGTTGGGCCACCAGTTTGCAGTGAAAGGTAATGACGATGCTACACTTTTTTGACTCTCAGTTGCAGTTTTTTTTTAAAAAATGGTCCCTTTGTACTATTTCTCTCACAGTGAGAAAGTGGAGGTCAACTACACAGCTTTCACCAGAGCAACTCAAAGACTGGCACTCAAGTGCACAAACCCAAGCTATAGTGAATGGCTCTTTTCAATTAATCAAAGGCACAAAACAACACAAAACTAGACATACCAATACAACCGGTCAGTCGATAGAGTGAATCAAGAACTCCTTTGCTCCACAACCACAGCGAAATTACAGCAGAGAAATGAAATCTTTCTTTCCCCAATTTATGGAAATATCAGTCAGGCCTCTCTCAAATGACTGGTTGCAATACTTGGGTAATCTTCACAAAGATTTCTTAAGTATTGCAAGTACCCAAGACCTGTCTCTATTGCCGTAAGCTGAACCTTGTTGTAAAGTGATCTTTGGGGCTCCCGGACCTTCATTTCGGATGCACCATATTCGAGGTCTCCCTTCCGTGTGTGGATGTTATACCAGCAGCAACTAAATGCAGGGCTCAGTTTAATCTGCTGTCCAGTTTGGTAAAATTCAATGATATTTTGCTTGGCATTGTGTCAAAGTAGTTACTCCACTCAATGTGTTTCTTTACCTCATTTATTTAGAAGAAGCTTTGAGAGCCCAAAAGACAAGGCGAATGTACCTCCAAACCGTTTAGGCTAATTTCACCAGATTTCCCTCTTCAAATGTTATAAATAATTCGTGAAAATCTTCTTCTCATGCTCGTGTCAAAACTTAAGAAACTTATTTTATCAAAAGTAGCCACTTTAATATTTCAGCATAATAATCACTGACTGTGAACCGAATCCAGTGCTGCAGTGTTGATAATGGGTTTATTTTCTTGTGAAGAGTCAATTTCATAGCTAGCTAGTAGTGTGTTGATGCTCTTAATCCCTCTGATCTCAAACTGCCCTCACCATGATTCATTGACTGGTAATCGAAAATTTCACAGTTTAAAAATAACTGTTGCCAAAAACCCAACTTTTGAAGAGCAGAATTTGTAACTCTGTCATGGCACAGTCAGACACACCGAGTGCTCCAGACATTTAAAATACGAGCATGAAACAGCTGCCTGCAGCACCCGAAGATTTCACTTGCCCCAGTTATCAGGTCTGACTGAAATCCTAGTGACAACAGTGGCCAAATCATTTCTCTAAGTGTACATAACAAATGGACTACTTACGATCACTTTGTGCGGCTATTTTTTTACTATCCGGCTGATCTGTAAAAGAGAAATTGAAGATTTTTCTTTTTACAACTGAAAGGTTAAGAAATTCAAGCAGCTGCTCACAGAAATATAAAAACACTCACGTCATATTCTGAAGATGTTCTTCACACATTTCCCCACACCCTGATCAATACTGCACACATCAGGAGCAGGAGTTTAATATTGCTGGAGTACCATTAACATTTGACACCCTGCCGTTGCTAGTACACAAGGCTAATATCTGGTCTCTCGAATGATCATGCAAGCTGCTAAATTTAAACTTAGCTGACATGACCACATCTTTGCTCTAAACTGATCTTGCAGCATTACTGGAAGTTTCATTCTGGATTTGCTACATTTGTAAATAAATCGCTGCATGTGGGGTCAACTGGGGGGTGATTCAGTGGCAATGTCAAATTCCTCGAAGAGTTGGAATTTGGGAATTTTCCAGATACTTGGCAGACTGAATTCCACGATTCACTGAAAACAATTACTGGACTACTGTAAGTTTTCCTGTATGTGTGATTTTTAAAAAATTCTTAGTTTATATCCTCATGGGATACAATGGGGCTTAGAAACACTGAGATGGGGCTGCTCAGTTTCAGCTGAGTGAAGATCCTCTGGTCTGAAAATACACACAGATGAACATGGATGGGTCGTGCCTGCTTGGTCCTGAGTTCAGGAGGAGCCAAAGCCAGTCAATAAGAAGGAATAATTTGAAAGCTGGGGATCAGTCATTACATTGAGGACCTGTTGGCACGTTTCCCACTATGACATGCTGACATCAATGAGACACTGTGAGAGCACTGTACAGTTAACACAAACAAAGAAGTTATTTTTAAGGCAGAGGCCAAAACAGTTGATTTAGATTCAAAGGAGACACTGAGGTCTGCAGATGCTGGAAATCAGAGTAGTGATCATGTTGCTGGAAAAGTACAGCAGGTCAGGCAGCATCCGAGGAGCAGGAAAATCAACTTTTCAGGCTGGAACCCTTCATCAGGAATGAGGCTGGGAGCCTCGGTGGTGGAGAGATAAATGGGAGGGGGTGGGGCTGGGGAGAAGACTCTTGCCTTTACTGAGGTGTAAATGTTCGTCCTCAGCGAGGGGGAGGTCTCTGGGGAATGGTTAAGACACGGCACAGATGAGAGCTAGAACCTGGAGGTCGAGGTGGGATGGGAGTTACCTTCTCCCCAGCCCCACCCCCTCCCATTTATCTCTCCACCCCCAAGGCTCCCAGCCTCATTCCTGATGAAGGGCTCCAGCTCGAAGCGTTGATTTTCCAGCTCGTCGGATGCTGCCTGATCTGCTGTGCTTTTCCAACAACACACTCAACCTAGAATCACAGGACCCCTGTAGTGTGGAAGGTGGTCATTCAGCCCATCAAGTCCACATCAACCCTCTGAGTATGCCACACAGATCCACACCACTACCCGATCCTTGAAACCCTACATTTTCCATGGAAAATTCTCCCAGTCTGCATATCCTGGAGACTACAGGCAATTTCCCATGGCCAATCCTTCTTTGCACTGTGGGAGGACAACAGAGCAACCAGAGGAAACCTACAGACACTGGGAGAACATGTAAGGTCCACACGATCACCCGAGAGTGTAATTGAAGCAGTGTCCCTGATGCTGTGAGGCAGCATTGCTCACCACTGAATCACCATGCCATCCAATGTAAATGAGAACAAAGAAGAAAGTTACAAAAACCTGCCTCATAGCATCAGCTAATGGACAAAGTGTGCAACTACACTAACTGATAACAGAAACAGTGCACTGGCAATGTTAACGTGGTAATTTCATGATAAACATTGACAAAAGGATGCATGAAAATATGAGACACACAAAAGTCAGGACACAGGGGAGGTTAGGGCGAGAACTGGGTATCCTGTAAGATTATTAAGAGACAAAAAAACAGGAGTTGCTATGCAAGCACATGCTACTGTGCCAAACAAACACACCTCAATGCAGAATCAAACACAAACAGCACATACACCAAATTCAAGTCAGCAAAATGTCATTGAAGTTGAAGCTAATTGTGATTGTACTATTGAGAGGTAGTTTGTGCTGAAAAATGTGAGCCCTTTCTAGTATATTTCTGACCTAATTAATCAAGAGAACTGGACCTGGTGAGTTGGTACAGGTCAAACAAAGGGAGGTGAACATGAACACATCCACAAAGACACTTCAAAACAACCGAAGAAACAGCTGGGAAGGACCAACAGTCTCAAGCCACAAACTTGATTTCAATTTGATATCTCAATTCCAAATCATCTAATTACTTGAGCATCATTTGACATGTCAACCAGAGAACTATGGGGCCAGCTCTTAATGGTCACAGAGGCAAAGAGAAATTAAAACACAAACATGAACTGAAAGCTTCATGCATACGCATCAAAACATCACAATAACTCGGACAGATGTGGGGCAAGGACACCACAACTCAATTTAAACAGTTTCTATTTTATCCCATTCTTCACTTCAATTTCTCAAATTTACAATAATACCTGTTTCTGACTACAGTAACAAGTTTCCAATATGACACTAAAATAATATGTCCAGGCCCTAGGCGGACATGAAGCAGATAGATGGAATCAATCCACAATGCCTCAGTTAGAATGATTGCCCAACGTGTTGTGCTGGATTAAACCACACTCTGGAGTTTCTGCACACAAACATATTTGTAATAGCATACATGGCCTGTTACCACTCACTGCATATCCTATGGCAAAAAGCTCTACCTTAATATAAGATCAATTCGCCAAGGAGAAAGCTAAAGTCAACTGGAGAGCTGTCCCCTCTGGTTTCACAGTAGGCTCATGTTTTGTACAGCACAAGGCCAGAAACCAACTCTTTATTCACATCTCAAGTATTAGTTTGGGATAGAAGCACAGCAAAAAAACGTTCACGAGTCTTCAGAAGATCTGTAGCTCAGGTGGAGGTTCTGGATACAAGTTGGCTCACTAAGCTGGCCATTTTGTTTTCACACACTTCATCACCATACTGGGTAACATCAGTGAGCCTCTGGTGAAGCATTGGTGTGATGCCCTGTTTTCAACTTGGGTGTTGAGGGTGCCTTGGGTTGTGGTGTCATTTCCTGTTCTTTTTCTCAGAGAATGGTAAATGGGGTCCAAGTCGATATGTTTGTTGGAATGCCATGCTTCTAGGAATTCTAGTGCGTGTTTCTGTTTGGCTTGCCCTTGGATGGGATACGTTGAAATGGTGTCCTTCCTCATCTGTATCCAAGGACACTTGACAGAGTGGGTCATGTCTTTGTGGCTAGTTATGATCATCGATCCTGATGGCTCATTTTCTGTCTGTTTGTCCCAGTGTTTTAATGTTATTTACAAAATACCATGCATTTTGCTTGTTGTCTGTATAGGGCCTTTCAAGTTCATTAGCTGCTGTTTTTGTGTGTTGGTGGACTACCATGATGCCGCAGGTCGGAGTAGGCTGGCAGTCATTTCCAAGATGTCTGATGTAGGGGAGAGTGACCCGGGTTTCTGGACGTGTTTTGTCTGCTTGCTTGCGTTTGTTGCTGAGAAATCGGCAGACGATGTTCATTGGGCACAGCCTGTATAGGTGATTTTCCTCTGTGCTGCAGTGTGTGGTGGCTCGTTGAAATCATGTTCTAATGCAGCCTTGTTTCTGGGTGATGGGATGATTGCTGCTGTAGTTCAGTGCTTGGTCCGTCTGTGTTGTTTTTCTGTGGACACTAGTTTGAAGTTCCCGACTGACTGATCGCTCTCTGATATCCAGGAATGGCAGTTTGTTACTGTTTTCTTCCTCTTTGGTGAATTTTATGCCAGTCAGGATATTATTGATGGTCTTGAAGGTTTCCTTTCATTTGTTTCATTTAGACTGCCAGCCTACTCAGACCCTTTGGCATCATAGTACAAACCCACCAACACACTAAAACAGCAGCTAATGAACATGAAAGACCCCATACAGACAAGCAAAACTAATGTCATTTACAAAATACCTTGCAAGAACTGTAACAAGCACTAACTACATTGGACAAACTGGCAGGGAACTAGTCACCAGGATACATGACCATTAACTAGCCACAAAACAACATGACTCTCTCTCACTAGTATCCTTACATACAGATAAGGAAGGACACCACTGCGACTGGGACAACACATCCATCCTAGGACGAGCCAAACAGAGACATGCACGGGAATTCCACAAGAATGGCATTCCAACTGGAATTCCATCAACAAACACATCGAGGTGCACCCCAATTACCACCATTTGGAAACAAAAATGGAAAGAACAGGAAATGACATGACAGGAAATGACATCACCAGTCCAAGGAAACCTAAAAACGTGAAAAGACAGTGGGCTGCAACACCAGTGCTTTACCGGAGGCTCATTGATGATGTTACCTAGTATGGTGTCGAAATGTCTGAAAATGAACCTTCCAGCCCAGTGAGCAAACCTACATCCACAGTGAAAAATGGGTTGAAATTCACTGGACCAGACCCAGAGAAAGGCAGATTCCACTAAAAACCAATACCAATGTCACAAAAGGTCTCCAGTTAAGTGCCACACTTCCAGGATGTGAAATAGGTTTCCAGTACATTTCACTTCAATGCAGTTGGTGAAAACTGTACTCAGAACGGTGTACAATGATTTCTGATGCCTCACCCTCCCACACGTTGCAGCACATATTTTGAGATGATAATCTTCAAAAAACCAGTCTGCTCAGATTGAAGCATATGGCAGAGGGTGGAAGTGTGAGCACAAGAGGAAGACACTTTTCCAGTGCTCATTATCTGTGTCACACAATGCATTAAGATCTTCTTCTGCACACATGCAATGGAGTAAAGGTTTGAAGAAAACCAAGAAACTTCAGTACAAAAGAAAGATAACTAGCCAAATATATTGCTTTCCTAATGCCACTTCTTTTCTATCGTTTCACTGTATCCTTGTCTCACAACACAGCCCAATTAAATTTTGAACAGATTTATACCATCTGCTTCAACAACCTCCCCAGAGATTTATTCCATGACAATTCGTTGCAAAACAAATTTGAGTTCTTGCTCATTTTAGCTCATGCTTTGGCCTTTGAACACTTCATTCAAGTGAAAATAAATTACTCAGCCAGTTCTCCAGAGTTAAACAGTGTCACCTCAAAATCAGAGTGGAGTGGATAATGATTTCTCTCACTGACAAACCTGCACCTGAAAGGAAGGTCACCTTCAAAATGTCTTCCAAGGCAACAATGGACAAGCTAGACTCAAATCAACAAATATCCAGAGGAAGGCTCCTGACCTCTGGGCTCCACTTGACCGTGTACATCTGTCACAGCAGATGCACACCAACACACTGATACTCTTTCATGTGAATGGTAACTGGCTCCCATCATGCATCACCAGTCAAGTTTTCAACTCAATTATTTAATACTTTAGCATCTAGAGTCACCTCAGGCCGAGACTGAATTAGTTTACGTCACATCAATGGTAGGCACCATCTTAAGGGCATGCCTACATCTGCATCAATAATGTACAGGTGGAGATGGTTGACAGCGCCAAGTTCCTGGGAGTGACGATCACCGACCTGTCCTGGAGCACCCACGGCAAGCACAGCAATGCCTCTACTTCCTCAGGAGTAGAATGCAATTTGGCATGTCCATAAAGGCTCTTTGAAATGTTTACTGATGCACCACAGAAAGCATCCTATCTAGATGCACCGTAAATGTGGTGCAGCAACTGCTCCTCCCCAGACCACAGGAAACTACAGAGAGCTGTGAATACAACTCAATCCATCTGCTACATCAGGAAAGCAATCAAAGACCTCTCCCATACTGGTTACACTGTCTGCCACACTCTTCAATAGGGCTGAAAACAGAAGTTTGTATACACATACACAGATTCAAGAACAGCTTCTTCCCTGCTGTTGACAGACTTTCGAATGGACCTCTCTAACGTTGATGTTGGTCTCTTTCTGCACTTACTCAGCAGCTATCCTGCACTCTTCTCTTACCCAGGAACACTTTCTGGGGAGAATTCTGCTTGTAAAGCACCTAAGACAAAAAGTTTGTCACTGTCTCAGTACAAGTGACTGTAATAAATCAAATCAAACCAAATAGTGGTCAAAAAGGTGATTGTAATATTGCACACTGGTACTGTCAGTTACCAAGAAAAAGTTGTTACTAACTACATAAACTTCAGAACCAACTGAAGAAATCCATTATTCTGATTGTCTTACCTCCATCTTCTAGTTGTCTCTTTTGACCAACAAATCCAAATTCTGGTGTGCTGTGGTTTACTGTTGTTGCAGTGTCACCTCCAATTTTAGCAGCTATCTGCAGATTCATTAAAAGTCACAGTTACTCACATAGAAAGACCATTTATTCCTTGGAAGTGAAGCATTGCAGAACGTTTTCTCTTGACCCTGCCTTAAACCACATGGTCAAAACCTACACCTCCCAGTCAGCAAGGTTAGCCAGCTGAACCAACTCAATGGTTTATCATAGGACACATGAGCTGACAATGTCGAATGCTTTAAGTCACTGTGTCAATGCAAACTATTTCCAGTGAGTTAAATTCAGTTGAGTGCATCTTCACGAGACAATGATAATAAAAATGAGTATTAAATAATTATTTGCTTCAAAATGTTTACGCCAACCAGGAAAGAGCAACTCAAAGAGCAGCACTGCATCACGACAAACACTATGATTTTTCAGGTATATTTCAAGGTAACTTCTTTTAGCCTAATAAAACTGGAATTTCCAATCAACCAGTTCAGAGATATTCATACACACTTTCCTGGAGCAGATGAGACTTGAACCCACGACTCTATCACTGTGTCTCAAGGGGGCCTTTTCAAAGCAAAGTAACTCCTTCATACAATCCAAGTGTTAACTCACTGTCAATTGCCCACAACCTTTGAAAAAAAAATCACACACTAAACTCTCTCCTCTCACTCATCTCTAGGGTAGGCATAAGCCTTCTTGTTATGGTCCAGGAGGCAGACCCGAGTCAGGAAGGTGCAAGCACCATCAATGGTCTCAGCTGAGGCTGACAGTAAAGCTAACATGCGAGACAGAAGACTGGGAAAGAAAATACTTTTATTTGCAATCATTGTTCAGACCTGGCGGAAAAATGAGAAAGAGATTGTCCACAAAACAGAAGGCGAAAATTTGAATTCTCAAAAAACTCCTTTAAAAGGGAAAGACTGAAGAAATTTAAAATGCTGATACTGAGGGCCAAATATTTGAAAAATACTGATCTGGTCATTTAAAATGTACTAGTTCACTACTTCCATTCAGTCATTGGTTGAGACAAATGGAATAAGAACCTCATTTTGAGTTCTGATCCTAAACACAGCAGTAGCTTTTGAGCGTGTAAGTAATCTCTGTTTTCTATGCACTATCATAAATATACATGGCATGGATTATCTGGCGAGTTCAGGATTCAATATAGCCAAAGCTTGTCAAGAGAGTAAAGAGGCACATAACATTGCTATATTGAGTAGGCAAGCTGCACCTGTTGTGTTCCACTCCCTTGATAACCCACACATGGTATATCACATCAGCAAGCACCCACACAGAAGGTATAAAAATGTGGCACCAGCAACAGTAGATAGGACAGTCTGAATTCCCTAATCGGGCCTGTTACAATCCACACGCTGTGTGTGGACTCAAAACGTGGGCAGTGCCCTCAATGAATACACTATCAGTCTGCACAGTGACAAAGCTCAGCACAGGTACAGACGTCAGGTTGGAATACTGAAATATTATAAGAATTGAACAGTAACAGAAGAGACATGAGTGGGCTTAGGATCGTGGATACTATGGACTCTTATTGTCCAAGGTAGAGTGGCACACTGGATTCAAAGGAATGTTTGAGACTGGAAGTCTGTCAGTCAAGTTCCACAGGATGTGTTTTTTGGGACCCATTCTGCTTGTGGTGAATACTGATGATTCAGACTTAAATGCAGGGGATTCGATCAAGAAATTGGTGGATTTAAAATTGGATCTTGGAATTCTATGGTAATTCTCAATTTAACATTCTGCTTTTTCACCTTTCCAGTCCTTAGACTGTTGCTCAAAGGCAACATGGTGGCTCAGTGGTTAGCACTGCTGCCTCACAGCACCAGGGTTCCAGGTTCGATTCCAGCCTCGGGTGACTGTCTGTGTGGAGTTTACACATTCTCCCCGTGTCTGCGTGGGTTTCCTCCAGGTGTTCCTGTTTCCTCCCACAGTCCAAAGATGTGCAGGTCAGGCGAATTGGCCATGCTAAATTGCCCGTAGTGTTAGGTGCATTATACAGAGAGGGTGTGGGTTCCTCTTCAGAGGGTCAGTGTGGACTTGTTGGGCTGAAGAGTCTGTTTCCACACATAAGGAAACTAATCTAATCTAAACTGATCCACATATCACAACATCAAAATGCATTACTTTTTCCAATTAAAAATTTGATCTGTATCAGGTGTTAAAACAAAAAGACCAACCAATACAACCAGTTGAGAAGTGTCATACCAGAATTGAAACATTAACACCTTAGCTTTCCACAGATGCTGCCACACCCGCTGACTTGGTCCAACTTTCTCGTTGTTTCAACTAATACAACCGTCAGTTTATTACCTAAACTTACTCAATGAAATACAATACATGAATATATGTGGTCAGGAATAGGCAGGTGTGAATGCTTATCCTTCTAAACATCTCAAACACACACTCTTGAGGAAAAATGATTCCTTTGCAGAGGTTGGCTTGTAAAAAGATACACTCAGGCTAACAGATGCTTCAAGGCAAAGGAGAGTCGGAAGCTGAAGGGTGACCTTACAGAGGCTTAACATCATGAGGGCCATGGAAAACCTAAGTAACAACGTCTTTCCCCTTGGGTGGGAGAGTCTAATACTAGAGGACAGAGGCTTAAGAGGAGAGGGGAAAAGGGATTAAGGGGCAAGCTTTTCACTCAGAGGATGGTGCGTGTGTGGAATGTGCTGCCAGAGGAGGAGGCTGGTACAATTGGAACATTTAAAAGGCATCTGGATGCGTATATGAATAGGAAGAGCTTAAAAGGGATATGGGCCAAGTGCTTGCAAATGGGACTAGATTAATTTTTGATATCTGGGTGCCATGGATGAGTTGGACCAAAGGGTCTGTTTCTGTGCTGTACATTTCTATGATAAAGTGTAGAATGTTCCAGAATCTGTTACTCTGATCTTTTGGCGAGTGCAGTCAAGTCACTACCACACATGGTTGTTTCTGAAGTCTTGCAGACATACCATGCTCAGAATATATGAGCCTGAGCAATTACTCTTTCCAAAGAAAAATCGGCTTCACCCTGACCTCACAGGAGAGTTTTCTTTTCAGAAAGGACAGACTAATTGGGCAGCATGTTCTTAGCAGTCTTTCCTTCAAAACCACCAAATACAATAAGCACCTTTCTAAGCTACTCACTGTTCAAACAAACCCTAACAAAATAAAACAAAGTTATCCCTATTCTTGTTCTTAAAAATCTCTATTTGTGAATTTACTTTCGATAACCTCTCCTTTTCCAGGTATCTTCACAAAACATAAATGAACCAACTTGCCACAATCCTCCAAAGCCCAAGTCCTGCGAACAACACAATATAATGCATCTCCGTAACACCTATGAAAAGGCAAAATTCCATACTCTCCCACATGATAATCAGTTTGCTAAAATTCTTACCACACACCCAACACATGATTGAACTTACAGCCTCATATCCTCTTCATGACAAGCTTTTCTATCTTCGTATCATCTGCAAAACGAGCTACGACACCTCCATTCCTCTCGCCCATGTCACTGATATAAATAGGAAAACATTAGGGCTGCAGCACCTACTACATCAGAATGCAACTGTCATGCCTGCGATTCAGTCTCATTTCTGCTTGCTGTTTTCTCCCCTCCTTTTCTGCAAGTTGCAAATTTTGCCCGAGTACCGTCGCACAGATGCCAGCAATCTCTCCAGCCACCACCATTACGCTTCCCCCTCTCTGCTCAGGGCTAAGACAGCAAAATGGTCAACGTAAAAAAGAGTCGGAGGATCTAGTATGAGGAATATTGCAGGCACTAGCCACGTAATGTTATCCAGTACAAAAAAGGAAAGGATTCTTTGTGCGCAGAAGATCCATGATGTTATGGCAGAAAACAAAGTGGTTATAGTGGGCAGCCAAAGCCTCTATTTCAAGAAAAGGCTAAGACCATAAAGATTGATTTGAGACTTGAGAGTTTGGAGCCCATTTTTTGATCAGAAAAGAATGCTGGTTATCAACAGGCACAAAAGCTTTGAGCTGGGAGGAGACAAGAAAAGGAAGGACCAAGTAATCCTGTTCTAAGCTGCAGTCTTTGTTCTTTGAGTAGAAATTTACAAAGTTTAAACAAAACTTTCTGCCTTATATACAGCCACTGTAATTTGAATTCAAGAAGGTATATTAGAAATCGTCAAGCATTATTTAAACGTATTCTTGGTATTTGTGAATCGACGTCGTGATTGGTTTTGTCCCCTGCTCAGGGCAAAGACTCACGTGATGAACAACTGAACTTCCTTTTGTGCATCAAGTAAATTTACAGAGACTCTGGTCACAGCATGAATTCAACATTCTGTTGGACATCAAGTTAAGCGTGGTTACTTCTGGACAATACTGGCTAGCAGCACTCAGCTGCATGGTACATAAGAACCATCGGTTTGTCAGGAATCACGGATACTTCCCAGTTTTCATTTGCCAGTTTCTGAATCAGACTGACCCTTTGTCTTGGCAGTTCCCTTCCTCAGGTGGTGTTAGAATAAAGGAACATGTGGCCCAGTTTCATTTCAGGCTCAAATAAAAGCAAAACATTGCAGAAACTGGTAGTCAAATAAATACATAAAATGCTGGAAAAACAAAGAGCAAGGCAGCATCCGTGAGATGGAAATAGAAGGAAAATTGCATCCACGGTGACTTAAAACAATTTCTTTCTCCAGACACTGCCATACCTGCTGCACTCCTCAAATTCTTTTTATTTCACTTTAAGTTCAGTAAGAACAGGGTCATGTCACCTTTGTAATGGACCAGACCACACCTGCTTCAAATATATCAAGGACATAGGCCCAGACCCAAACATTTTCAGATTTAAAGGAAAGCATAAGGTGCTGTGTTTGAGACATAATTTGATTGGTTACACAACTCAGCTTTAAGAGAAACACTTCATTCTTACTGTACAGTGAAAATACAAAAGAAAGCATTGGTCTAACTCTGACTCTGTTGAAAAACTTAGTTCTAGACAAAATACTGAAGATGCTGGAAAGCAAAACAGACAGGCAAGAGGCTGGAAGGACACAAGCCAGGAAGCACCAGGAGGGACAGGCAGGAGGCTCAGGGAACACAGCAAGGCAGGCAGGAGGGACACACAGGAGGCTGGGGGAACACAGCAAGCCAGGCAGCATCAGGAGGGACAGGCAGGAGGCTGGGGGAACACAGCAAACCAGGCAGCATCAGGAGGGACAGGCCGGAGGCACACAGCAAGCCAGGCAGCATCAGGAGGGACAGGCAGGAGGCTGGGGGAACACAGCAAGCCAGGCAGCATCAGGAGGGACAGGCAGGAGGCTGGGGGAACACAGCAAGCCAGGCAGCATCAGGAGGGACAGGCCGGAGGCTGGGGGAACACAGCAAGTAGGCAGCATCGGGAGGGACAGGCCGGAGGCACACAGCAAGCCAGGCAGCATCAGGAGGGACAGGCCGGAGGCACACAGCAAGCCAGGCAGCATTAGGAGGTGGAGAAGTCCTAAGAAGGGTTACACCCGAAACATCAACTTCTCCACCTCCTGACGCTGCCTGGCTTGCTATGTTTTTCCAGTCTCCTGCCTTCCTCTATTAGAAAACTTAACAGAATATTAGAGTATTCAACTACTAAACGGCAACCATTCCAATATAGTAACATCCCATAAATACATCCCTGACAAAGGCAAATTCAGTAAAGGAGGTTGTCTCACGTGCAATTCTGACAGCAGGAAGAGAAGCCAAGCATTTCGCTGGAGAGAAAGACAAAGATCTAGCAGCTTCAACGTCATCATCTTCAAACCTCCAACAACTGCTGAAACTTAACTAAAACCCTGGTTCTGTGGGAGCCTAACCCCATTTATGCTGCTTCTACTGTTCTAACTTCTCTGCAATTAGACACCAGAACCTCTCCCCGCCCCAAATCATGGAAAACATCCAGAGTCATAATGAGACAACAATAAATGATCAGAGTGGCTACAGGCTTTACCAAAAAATTGTATTTAAAGAGCATCTTAAGTAGAAATGGGCTTCTAGAATTCCAAATAATTGGGACTGAGCCAATGAAGGCACAGCTTTCAGCAGCACGGTGTGGCAGTCGGGAAGGGGAGAAAATGATGCAGAATTAACAGGAGAAAACAAATTCAGAAAGAAACATCGCTACTCCAAATGAAGGCAGCAATTTTAAAAATAAATGTGTTCATAGAATGTGGACAATGCGACTGTTTCTTGGTAGTAAACAGTCACAGTTTGAAATTGCGGTAGTCCATGGTAGCTAAGTACATTCAGAGCCGTTAGGGCAAGAGTTCCAGGATTTTGACCCAGAGACTCTGAAGGAGAGGCATGGAGTCGGAAGGAAGTCAATGTTAAAAGTACTGCATGGGACAGCCAAACAGGTACAGTCCTAGATGGTGCTGAGCTTAACATTTCATTATTGACTGTGACATGTTTTACCCTATATACGCTTCCAAAATGCAAGCTGGTGCTCAAGAGCATAGTTAACTTTATGCTGTGAGACAAAGATCATTCTCCTCAAGGCACCAATTTCACTGTGGAGGTTCAAAGCTCTCACAGCAACCTGAAATGAGATTAATTCTGGTCATTCCACATTAGCTAGGTGCTATACCTAGGCTGGGCTCAATGAGTGTAGATAAATTCAACACATGGTACAGTGTTAATCCCTAAGATTGTCCTCATGGGAGGGTTTTTTGTCCCACTGGGGGAACCAAAGCAAAAATCACTTCAACTAGAGTGTGTGCAGAAGGAAGCTAATGAGAAATAGGGCTGGTTCTGAAAATGCTCCAAATTAGTTGAATAGTTCAAAACATACCTTTTCATGCATCTCATCCCATTCTCCCACCTGAGTTGCTCACCAAATCAGCATATGAAGTAATTCAGCAATTGCATTTTTCAGTGTAAAAGATGGTCAACACATTTATGACCATGCAATTGAGGACTGCACAGAAAACTGAATATCATGAAACATTCAAATTCCTTAACTGTTGGTTACATAAAAATAATGTACCAAAGACAAATGTGAAACAAAATTAAATAGTTCAGAATGAACATGGGAACCAAAATAAGAATCTTGCATTATCCCAGAATGAATAACCGAGCTAAGCTAACATAGTTCCAGTAGGTCAGGCTATGCTTGAATTATGCTGGGACTGGTGTTATGGTAAATTGGGATAGTTGTGGCTGTCAAATAATGAGATGGGGGAAAATGTAGACCTACAAAGCAACAGTAAATGGCAACAAGGCACTGTAACTATTTTGATAACTGATACCCAGGGAGAGAATGTCACAGCATTAAAAAAATTAGGAAACAGGGTTGATGGGGAAAAGCAATGGTAAAAAGCCAAAATTAATAGCTGTTAAAGGCAAGCAACATAAAAACAAAATGAATTTATATCAAAATAAAAGAACCAATGGCATAAATAGAAATCAAACAATCTTATAGCCATGACAGAGTCCTAGAGATGTACAGTGGTTACAAGGAGATCAAAGCTAGGAACTAAGTATTCAGGAGTATGACCTTTCCAAAGGTTGGACTGGTGACAGATCTTTGCGAGTATGAGATTTAAATATGATTGCAAGAAAGGATCTTGGATCAGATGCTGTAGAGTTCCTTGTGGATGGAGAGAAGAAACAAAAAGGGGAAGACAACACTGCTGAGTGCAGTCCATAGGCCCCTACAGTAGCTGTTCTGTAGGGCAGAGAATAAGTCAGGAGGTCATGACAGCACGTTAAAAAAAAAGGCAGCATGACTTCAATCTTAACATCGATTCGGACAATCAACTTGGTCGAAGTAGCCACTAGGAAGAATTCATCGTGTATATTCAGAACAGTTTACTAAAGCTGTACAATGGGGAACCAACCAAGGAGCATGCTATTTCTGATCTGGTAACGTGTAATGAGGCAGGGTTAATAAACGATTGGAGTAAAAGATACCAGAGGGAACGGTGACCATAAAATGGTAGAATATGGCACCTGTCTGTTTGTTTAGAAATCTTAGAATTGAAAAACAAAATTTGGCATTCCACTTCAATGAGGAACTTGGATCAGAAACAACTGTGCAAAACTTAAAAAGCGCAATTACATAGGGATGAGGGAAAATGTTAGCTGAAATAGACTGGGAAAAAGATTTTGAGACAACAGTTGACAGAAAAGACAATGGCAGACATTTACAAAAATAGCTCATGAATCACAACAAGGAAGGAAGGAGGATCCTAGGAAAGGGATAAACAAACGAGTTAACCAAGGAAGTTAGGATAGTGCTCAATTGAAAAAAATGAGGTAAAGACTAAATGGTCAACCAGAGGATCAGGGTGCTTGTTGTACAGTGGTAGTGTCCCTAGCTCTGAGCCAGGAGGCCTGGGTTCAATTCCCATCTGCTCCAGAGGTGGGTAATGACATCATTATACGATTTAATTAGAAAATATCTCAACTAGAGGAAAGTTTCAAAAGGCAATAAAAATGACAAAAAGAAGTTTAACAAAGAAACCGAGGAAACATCAATAAAGTCAGCGCTTTTGAACTTTTCTAAAAAGAGGGTGAGCTGTAAGGAGGAGGCAGACATTTCAGTACTTCATGTGGACAAGCTGAGTGAGTGGGGAAATGCACAGCAGACAGTATGACGAGGATGAATAGAGGTTATCCAATTTGGTAGCAAAACCAGGAAGGTGGAATGGTTACAAACTGTATTTCTAAATTAGAAATAATCTGAATGATTATAAATTGAGAGAAGGGAATGTGCCATGAGTTATGGGTGCCTTTGTACACCAGTTGCTGAGGTTAAGCATGCAGGTGGTGAAGAAAGCAAACACTTTTGTTAGCCATCAGAGTGAGGGGATTAGAGTTCAGGAGCAGGAAGGTCTTGCTGCAATTTTACAGGGACCTTGGTGAGGTCACACCTGGATTATCATATGCAGTTTTGGTCTCCTTATCGGAGGAAGGATGCTCTTGCTACCTAGAGTATGCAGCAAAGGTTTACCAGACTTGCCCCTGGATTGGTGGGACTGACATACAAGAGATTGAATTAGTTGGAATTATATTCGCTCGAGTTCAGAAGAATGAGGATAGATCTTAAAAACCTGTGAACTGCAAACTGGACAAGACACGATGGTGAGAGGTGAGCCTGTGGAATACACTACCACAGAAAGCAGTCGAGGTCAAACATTACATTTTCAACTTTCAAGCAGGTGGACATAGCACTTGTGGTCAAAGGGATCAAAGTACTTGGGGAGAAACAGCAACAGGCTATTGAATTGGATGATCAGCCACAAACACAACGAATGGCAGAGAAAGAGCAAAAGTGAGATGCTAAGACTATAATCATGCTGTCTGTTGTGTTGCACAAATGATGGTAGTTGAGAAGGGAATCCAGTCCACGATTAAAAGCTTTGTATTTAAGTTTGCGCATCACTGGGCCTTAATAAGGATTCAACAAGCTAAAGGGAGACAACCTGAAGAAAAACGAGAAACATACAGTTTCAGAAATCACATTATTAGCTGATTTACGTCTCATTTCCATTTACTTGTATTTGCCCCATTTCTTGTGATGCCCTTAGCTGTCAAATCTCTCAAAAATACTAAATAGACCGATAGCATCCATCACCATCTGGGACAGAGAGCTTCAGATTACATTAACCTTTGAGAAAGTGATTCCTGATTCAATGAATGCTTTCCCTCAAGTCTATTGTCTTTGTTGTCAATTCCCCAGAGTGAGATGTCTCTCATGTTATGATTTTTGATCACTTCATTCCCTGATCTTCCATTGTTATGGAAATGTAAGCTACAGTTATGCAGCCTGCCCCCACACACAGACTCACCTTGTGTCATTGTGACCTTCAAGGTCAGTGTCCAGATCTGAACGCAACATTCCAGACTGGGAAAGAATCACTCAGTTCAGTGACGTATTTTCCTTTCTCAGAGCAGAAAATCATGTTTCATTTTAGAGTCAGTTGCCATCCAGAACTGTCTAAACAAATTAAATGGCTTTGCTGTTGGTGTATTTTAATGCTAGAGGAACAGCGTTAGGGTTAGTCATTCCTCAGGCTCCAACAGCCTGCACTGTCACAAATTGGGTCAAAACCGAGAAAGGAGCTTCTATCAAACTCTTCTTTTAAAATATACAACTCCTCCACCACCTTAGGGGGAAAAGGGTTCCCAAGTTGGACATCCCTCAGAAAAAGTTTCCTTCAACTTGATCCAAAGAGTTAAACTTTAAGTTTTAAACACGGACCTCAGGCTCTGCACTGACCCCTAAGAGCAAATTTCCTTTTTACATCCACCTCAACAAGATCATTGAGGACCACAAACTTCAATCAAGTTAACCTTCAATCTTCAAAACTGCAGTGGCAACAATTCAAAAAGTAGAAATTGCTGTAAAAAAAAACTCAACAGGTCTGACAGCAGACAAAGTACAGTCAATGTTTCAGATGGGATCTTTCTTCAGAACCTATCCAATATTTCCTCAAGACAAGCTGCTCCTTCTTGGTGTCAACCCTATTAACCTCTTCCAAATCACCTCCAATGCATCAACATCCTTTGTTAAATGAAAGGACAATGTGGTCCACTTGAACTTCATTGTCCCTACACATCCCCAAAATATAACTTACAGCCACCCTGCCCAATTATACCCGCACCAATGATCAGCAACATTAAGGGATTCAGAATCTGGAAAATCCCACATTGGGATTCCAACATGATCAATCCCTCTCACTTCAGCTAGAGCAGTGCTCACAGCTCTGCACAATATTCCTCCAAAAACAGAAGATTTCAAAATCCAAGGAAGGCATCACACAAAAAAAGCCATTCTCACACTGCTCAGAACTATACACTGTCAATTTTACATTAAACAGTGCGTGTTTTGGATTAACAAGTTGTGGGGAAAAAAAAGTTAACTGTGAAATTGTTGCAAGAATTGGAAACTGGCTGCAACGCACTGCCATTTGACCTCAGACTCAAGTTAACCTGTTCTAAAGATCGAGCACTGTCATTTCCTTTTGGGGGTGATTTCAGAATGAATTACCTTTTATTTCAGGGCACGACAGAACTTCTGGAAAGTGATTTTTTTTCGAAAACGCACGAATTATACGCCTGCTCAAAGAGAAATACAATGGACTCCATTCTCCAAAACCATGCTTTCATGGACAGGCACAAAGCTAACACTGGTATCTTGCATTACAGAGAGTGCAATTCGAAGTTAGTGGCAGTGACTGTAAATGAGTAGATTCCCATTTAAAAGGGGAAATAGGGCTCATGCAGGCTGAGTTACCTATAAGTCACTCAACCTGTTCCAGAGGCTCCCCCTGCATTGCTTAAAAACGCCTGATGTGAAGCCACATGTCTTTGATGAACAATAAATCCCAACAGTCAGTCGGTTTGTGGAGGTTCCCAATGGTGCACCCACGATCCTTTTGTGATGGGTCGGCGTGTCAGAGGGATTTGAGGCAGGGGGCGAGGACGTTAATTTTCAAAACCCATTTCCAGGCGGGTCGGCCTGCAAGGAGGAAGCCTCTCAGACCCTCAGGAGAGAGGGGGGGGGTGGCGGATCCCCCTTCCATCCCTCCCCACCCACCCCCTCCTCTCCCCCGGGGGGGGGGGGGGGGGGGGAGAGAGAACACAGGGTCCCCCCCCCCCACACACACACCAGCCCCCACCTCCCTCCATGTAGAAGCCTGGCGCGGCCTACTCGCTCAGGCTTCCCTCCCTCCCCGTCCACCTGCTCTCTCTCTCTCTCACACACACACACACCCCCCCGGCCCCCCCGGTAACTGACCTGCCGTGCCCGCTGCACCGCGTCCGCGAAAGCGTCCGGCTTTTTGAAAGCCGCCCCCCCGCCGGCCCCGCTCCCGGCCCCGGCTCCGGCCGTGCCGGCCCCGACTGCGTGCGGGGGCGCCGCTGCCGCGAAGTCCGCCATTTCCAGCTGGGTCCGCCGCTGCACCGACTCACTCGCTCGATCGCTCGCCCGGCGGGTGGATCCGCGGCTCGGGATTACGCTGGTTGGGTTTTTTCTCTCTCTCCCGCCACCCGGTCTCTCGTTGCCTGACGCCCGGGCACCGGTTCCAGTTAGCCTCCTAATCCTCGCCGCTCGCAGGCCCGGGCCCAGTAATGGCTTCCAACCCTCCCGCCTCGACACCGCCAAGAGACGGACGGGGAGGGGGGGGGGACGGGGAAAGGGGAGGGCCTGAAAGCACGGTGTGATTGACAGCTCCCTCGTCCAATGGACGAGCGACGTTTGGCCCCACCGTCGTGATGGACGCGGCTGTTCTCCAATGGAGAAGCAGTATGCGTTTGACGCCTGCCTGATTGATGGCACGCTTACCTAATAGCAATGCGTCATGTCTTCGACGTCATTGTGATTGGCGGACATGTGCTGCAGTGGGATCCTGGGGTGCGTGTGACATCACCGGGGGGGCCGGCCAAGCGGCGGAGCGTGCGTTCTGGTTGGCGGGCGGCGGCGCCAATGGCCGCTCGGAATGGTCGGAGGGCGGTCTGCAATGTCATGCTGTGCAAAGAAAAAAAAATGGAGGGCAGGTTGGATGAAAGCTGAGGAGAAAATGTCACCTCCTTGTTTTTCCATGTAGATATTCAGTATCTGTGTGACATTTAATGCTTGTTCCGCGAAATTGGTGGACGGCCTCACCCGTCAGGGAGGGTTTTGTGGTGAATGAGGGCTATACAAGGATTGGCAATGCTCCATTTGTCTTCCATTGGCTCCCCATGGCCTTGGCACCAATACAGCTCTGAGGCTGCACTCTCAGCAGGTTCCATGGTCGTGCCCCTACCTTTGAGCTAGGAGGATAGGTTTCAAGTCCTACCTGTTCCAGCGGTGAGTAATAACATATGTGAACAGGTTAGATTAGAAAATAGTTTCCTTTTTTTAACATATCGCTGTGGTGCCAACTGCAATCTGTTGCCATTGACACATTGAAGGGCACAACGATGTCACTTTAAGTTCAAATGAAATCACGACTAATCTGAACATCCTCACCTCCACTTTCCTGCCTTTACCTCACAACTCTTACTGATATAAAAAAATCTGGTAGACCTGAACCTGAGTTAGTTCGTTAGATCTCTTCTGCCAGCCTTGCCTGAATAAAATGTTAGGTATCACTGAAAGAGGCATCATTACCCAATGAAGGCATGTTACACAGGACGGAGGTGCCTCGAAGGCATTGTGAAACAGACGATTGGAGATTGGGAAAACATATAGACTGCCTCCCCGTCATTCGAAGCTAAGTGGACACCAACAGGTTGGAAAAGAAGACGGAGCTGACCAAAAAACATTCGGCCAGTACCTTTGAGGATTGCCTCCAAAAGCAAAACACTACCTGGATGGAGTGAGAAAAGTTGCAGTGGACCAGGGTCAGCTGAGGAGCCTTGCTTGTTCGTAGTTCCACATGCGACTTGAAGAACAATTTCTACAGTAACTTATTGCCTAGATAGTTCCTGTTGGAAGAGTTATCTTAATATAATTTAGAGATAATATACACACAGTAATAAGCTATTAAACCCAAATGAGCTATTCAAGAGATTTATACATCATTAGCTAGATGGATAGAATCCTTGGCTGTTGAAATTGAGTCCAAAAAGTAACCAAGTTATGTTAAACCTTTAGAAATTTAGCACTTAGCTCAAATTCCCTGACCTTTAGAAATTTAGTGTTTAGTTAGAATTCTCTGGCTGGAATACTTTTGTCCAATTTTTGTATTTCAAGAAGCAAGGAAACAAAGGAGATTTTTTGATGGTGCCTAGGATTAGAGATTTTGGTTGTATAACTAAGACATGGATAGTTTAGAACAGAGATGGTTAAATAGAAATAAAAACAGAAATTGTTAGAAAAATACAGTAGATCTGGCAGCATCAGCAGAGAGAAAACAGATTTGGATCCAGTGCCCTTCTTCAGATTGGTTAAATAGAGATTTATTTGCGGTTCAAAATCAAGTGGATTTGTTAAGAGCAAAGAGAAAGAAATAGGTTTCCTCTGGCAAAAGTAGATAAAATTATCACAGTTATGATCTGAAATGTGTTATCTAGAAAGACAATAGAAGCAGATTTGGCAATGATTTCTGAAAGAAAACTATATTAATATTGGAAGTTGAGAAAATTGCATGGTAACGTAGTAAGGACAATATTGTGTGATTAATAGGCTAGCTGTACTAAAGAGATTAATCCATTTCCTTTGTTGCTTGTTTCAATGATTTCACCTTTCAGTTTGTTGAATGTCTGGAATTTTTTGAAAGTGGGGGCACTTTTGAAATGTAGTCACCTCTGTTGTGTCAGTAAAATGACAGCAAGCTTAAGCTCAGTTTAGAATAATGATCAAATAATCTGTATTTGTGATGTCAGTTGAAAGATAAATGTTAGCCAAGATACTGGGGGAAGCTGCCCTGATCATCACCAATTGGTGAGATGGAATCTTTCATGCCCCTCTGTACTACAGGTTGTCTCCAACAGCCTTTTAATTCAAGTTGCTTTTTCTGTCCTCACCAACTTGTGACAGTTGGAAGAAAAGTGGCAGGAGAGAAAATGTTTCTCACTCTAAGTAATCCCTAAAGAAAACCAGCTGAAGAGATATACATCTTAATTAAATATCTTATGGGAATCAGAGAAAGTTCCAGAAATTAGCATTTCCCATCTCCCTCAAAAGCTCTTAAAGTTGAACTGTTAACTTAATCTCAAAGATTTAGGTTAATTTTCCCTCTTAACTTTTCCTCTCATAATACCACTGCAGAATTGTGTCCAGTCTGTGTATGAATGTCTGTGTGTTTGGGATTCAGGGGATAGGGTTTAGTTTCTGTGTATGAACTCAGTTGACAACCAGTTTTGCAACTTAGAGAATAAGCTGGTTGAGAATAAATTAGTTCATTGAAAGGGCTGGTGAAAGTCTCTCTTGCTCTTGTTAATTGTGATTAAAAAGAAAGAAATTGATCAGTTTTGGTGACTGAAGAAGACATTTTCATGCTTGGTATGGCATGTGGAGTAATGGGACTTGTCTGCTCTTCTCATTAGACTTGGAAAACCACAGACAGTGCTGCATTCCATTCACTTTGTACTGGAGTTCCACCCATGTGGATGGGTTCAGAACTCTAGATTTTGAGACAGGAATATGACTGACTCAGTGTGGTTGACCTTTTGTTTCTGCCGTTTTACAGTGTGTACTTGAAAAATTGGTGTCATGACTACTGCCCCTGATTGAACAAAGCCTCACCCTCCTGCCCAATCCTCTCCAAGTCAAATGGCTGTCCACATTACGCTTTATTAAGTGGGAGGATGACATCTGTCATTTGTGTCGCTGCACCACGAATAGGCAATCCCTCAGCTCCCTTGTCTCTGGGGTTCGGTTCACTCAATCTCTCGCTCTCTCTCTGTTCTACCTGAAGACACTCCTGTAAGCACCAAAATCTCCTTAAGTAACTTGGTGTCAAACTATGTTTGATATAAGCTGTGAATCATCTTGAGATGTGTTACCATATCAAAGGAACTGTACAAATGTAAAATGATGCGACAATGAATCTTATGTTGCAAACTTGCTCCAAAGGATAGAATAATCTGAAAGTTAAAGGGCATCACATAGCAGCCAGAGATTCAGACTGTCCCTTCAGTTCACAGATCAGCCTCAATGAACAGCAGTGAGGAATTAAGAGCAAGTGCGTTTATTAAATTATTAAAACTATCACTATGTACATACAGTGTTCTGACATCACATTCTGCAGTAAAATTCTCATGCATTACCAGGTTACCAGCTGCATTGGCAAGACATCGCATGAGAAACCATTTTCCATTGAAAGACTTCCTGAAAGCAGCACTGGGATGAGGAGATTCTGAATACCATTGCTGGTCAGTCTCAGCTGGGGTTGCTCTTTGCTGACCCAGTGTTTTTTGTTAAAAAGTGCACCTCAAGTGAGGATAAAATTAGGAATCCAATCCAAGTCCCTACATGGCGATCTTCAAGCAGGCTGAAGATCATCTCCCTGATTTGACCGAAGGCAGCAATGCACAGGGAAGCTGCCCTGAGAACAATACAGTGAGGTTTTGGTGATTGGAAAATTGCACAATCAAATAAAAAGGAGGATTTAAGACTGGAGGTAACTGTTGAGTTCAGAGAGGACATTCATCTTCAGTTTGGCTAGCATGCGGTAATTTTCTGGAGTTCTTTTTGCTTAGAGAGAACACAGGAACAAAATAGAGAAGAATTGTCCATCAGCCAAGGGTCTTGGTACCCCATTACTTCGAGGTAACACCCAGGAAGAATTTCATATATTCATAGACAACGTAGCTGATGCTCACAGCAGGGATCACCTTCATGAAGTTGGGGGTAATTCCTCGGTACAGGCCGGACCAGCCTTCTCCTTGCACTATCCGGGTAAACTGCTGGATCATGGTGAGCTGGGGCTCATTTTTGATGACAGCTGTGGGACGAAAATATAAAATATTTGGGGTTTTTAATTACGCTGCTCCTGCTAACTGTCTTACCGTCTATTCAGCACGCTCTGTTCTCAAGTCTGGTCCCCCTCTTATGCTGGCCTCCACTCTGCCCCTGCCCTGCTTCCACTCCCGACCCCGCGATCATGTCCCCAACTCCAGTCCTTGGCCCCCTCTCTGGCCCTCACTCCTTATACCCTGAGCTCTTGAACTTTATCAAGCATCTTCTGACATAAGTATTGTTGAGTTCATTACATCAGCTTGGGGATCACAAGCCCCAGCTCCCATTTCAGTGTCGCACATCCTCACTGTTAGCATAATAGTGCAGGAACCTCTCAATCTAACCTTGTGCTTGCATCCTGGTCCGTATGAGTGCCAGTGGGTAGCTTGCGAGTTGACCACAAGTACTGGAGATGGTGCCACAGGCAAGCAGCACAAAGACTCCAGGATCAGTACTGGAATGGCCGTAGGTTTGTAAGTATTTGTTCTTCACGGTCTGCCATTGAAGAGAAAGAGCTTCATGAATGGGAAGTAGTGCACAGAACTGGAAATGAGACTGAGTTACCCACAGTTTGTGGAAAACAGCAGCTGCCAATTGCTCTGCCACTTCAGGATGTGTTGTCCCACATTGCATCACAGGCAGATGTAGCTTTTTAAAAACCTGGCTGCATTGGTGGGAGAAACAGAATCAGTCATAACTTACATCAGGGAATTGGCCAAATACTGGAAAATGAAAGAAATCAGAGTTCTGGGAAAAAGAGGAATGGAGGTGGATGGCTCTTTTGAAAAGTTAGCACAGCCTTAATGGACAGAATGGCCTTCTATTATTGAAGGCAGAAAAGCAGCTTTTCACCCAGTGCCTGGTCATCTTAGCTGGTCAACTGTGAGTTCTCACTACATTCCTCATTCTCCACAGATACTCGTGCTCTTTTTAAAGGATTAGTGTCTCTGCTGAAATGTCATCAGTGGTGTCAGCAAATCTCCATTAAAACCCAGGCAGTGTGGACAAGGTCACAATGTAGCACACGCACACCCGAATCAGAAGAAAATATCCGATTCTGGCCCAAGGAACATTCAAGAAAGTATCACACAAGTCACACAATCACTTTCTTTTTGAGAGTTACCTCATAGACAGCAAGGTCAATCCCGGCATAAGGAATGATTCCAATAACATTTGGGATGTATCCTTTGAAAAATGCACGTGGGCCTTCTGTCCTGAGCATCTTCTGGGCACAGTGAAAGATTCCCATATACTGGCCACTCTTTCCAAGACCCATCCTGGTCTTCAGCACCTAAAGGATCAAAGGTTGGTCGTGAGGACTAGGGGTTCCTTGTTAAGTGAAGATAACAGCTTTCAGGCTTAGGGAGACATTTAGGAGGAATAAGGAGAGAAAAAAAC
Source organism: Hemiscyllium ocellatum (assembly GCF_020745735.1). Lineage (NCBI taxonomy): Eukaryota > Metazoa > Chordata > Chondrichthyes > Orectolobiformes > Hemiscylliidae > Hemiscyllium > Hemiscyllium ocellatum. Next base: position 2,736,673 of record NC_083445.1, on the reverse strand, counting down.
TTGCATTCTTACAGTACCATTCATACCCTCAAGTTATCCCAAAGTGTTTTTCAACCAGTGAAATACTTTGTGAAGTGGAGCTGTTGTGATGTAGAGGTAGTTCTTAGTACAGCTCCCATACTCGGTAATGTGTTAAATAAGCGAATAGTTGCTTGAGTGATGTCAGTCGAATGTTAAATATTCGCCGGGATATCAGGGAGAATCTCTTGCTCTTCCCTGCTGTGGGCTCTTTTATCCCGAGAGCTTGGAGATAGTGGTGCAGTAATCCTGAAATCTCACACAGCCCCTGATGGAATTTAAATCCCATTCATAAATCTGGGATATTAAGATAATCACAGCCATGGCAACTGTAAAAACCCTTCTGGTTCATGAACGTCCTTTAGGGACATTACCTGGTCTGGCCTATGTGTGGTTTGACTCTTAACTGCCTTCTGAAATGGTCCCAACAAGTCATTCACTTCCAAGGGTAATTAGGATGGCAATAATTACTGGTTTTGTCAGTGACACCCACATCCCTTGAAAGAATGAAAAGTAAATGACCTGATAGAACGTGGGATTTTGTTTCAGTATCTTATCTGAGAGGTAAGAATGGTGTTTGACTGTAGAATATTTGCAGATTAATTGATGAGTATCCTGGCTCATTAAATCCCAGCATCATTTCACCAGGAAAGTTCATGACTGGTGTTGAGGACAATTGAGGAATAATTTGATTTTTAGCCTTGTCTCTTCATTCTGAATCCTATAGTTGGGTTTTCTTTGAGCGTTCAGAAGAAATGTAACTCTGACTTTAATACACATTCAGTTAAAGTTAAATTTTTGTGATTGTGCACTTTCGTACTTCATCATTTTCCTATATGTAATTTTTTTTCTAATGCAATGTACTCGAAATTCCTTGCAAGCTCAATGAAGTGAAACCGCTGTTGAAATATTTGAATATGTTTAGGAAGCTATTGTTAGTTAAGATCCAATTGAGATATGATCTGATTGAATGAAGACAGAACACAGTCAAAGGGCTGAGCAGCCTTCTGCTCCTGTGTGGTTGAAGTTAGGCCTTTTGTTAGTCGATCAGGTGACAGTACCTTCTACCTTGTCCAGTTCAGACTGCGACTGGATTGTGCTAGTAAATGGAGAGCAGCATTCTTTTAGCAAGGAAATGAGTGCGTTAGCTGCTGCTTTCTTGGGTTCACTCATGAGCCTTCCTCTCACGAAGTGATCGAAACATCTTTCCACAATGGGAATCGAATACATTGACCAAATTCTAAGCAGCATTTTAACCAGTGTCTTTCCCAACACCTCACAAGGTTACTCAACAAACCTTTGGTACCTGTCATCTCAGGAACTATTTACAGAGAGTGAAGTATGCATTTGGATCAGGGTGTGGTCGCACATGCAGATTGGTGCTGTTTGTGAAATACTGGTCTGTGGAATGCTCCTATCCTATTACTGGGTGTGTGTGATGGAGACACGGAAAGCTGCAGTTACTGATCGATAAGCAATTACACAGGCATGAAGAGGTTTTTCAGCCCATCTAGCCTGTGCTGCTGCCCATCCTTGACTCAATGTGCACACTGTAGGTCCCCAATTGTCGTGTCTCAGCAAAATCCATCAGTCTCCAATTTTACATTATTGATTAAATCAACATCTATTTATTACTGTCAGGGACATTTCCACACTCTGCATGTAAAAATGTTTATTTGCTTCTCTCCAGAATAACCTGGCACTCATTTTCAGTTGATGAGTTGTATGATAAGTTCTCCCCATTATTGGAAAGAACAATCTTCACAACTGCCCCATTAATTCCTTTCAAAACTCTAGAATCATTAACAAGGGTGTTGCTGGGAATAGAGGCTCTGAGGTATAAAAATCGACTGGAAAGACTGGGACTCTTTTCACTGGAGTGTAGAAGGTTGTGGGGTGAACTTACTGAGGCTTATAAAATCATGAGGTGCACAGATAGGCTGACTGACAAGGGTCTCTTCCCCACAGTTGGGGAGTTCAAAACCAACGGGTGTATTTTTAAGGTGAGAGAAGAAAGATTTGGAAAGGATATAAGGGGTGATATTTTTACACCGAGAGAGGTTTGTGTGCAGAATGAACTGCCAGAGAAAGTGGTGGAAACGGATGCAGTTAGAATGTTTAAAAGACATGTTCATGAATAGGAAAGATTTGGAGGGATATGGGCTGAGCGCAGGCAGGTGGGACTAGTTTAGTTTAAGAATATGGTTGGCATGGATCGGTTGAACCAAAGGGTCTCTTTCTGTGCTGTATGACTCAATGAAACAGCCTCTATACTCTTGGGGATAGAGAATCCTCCTGATAACTCTGAGTGCTCATGCTGACTGTAGGTGATACACAAACTGCTTACCTCCATCGGATAGATCAGAGTCTGGCTGGTGACACCAGCAAGTGAACCTGCCACAAAGCGTTCGTGCACCTCGAGTGTGGAGTGTGAGGTCGTAAATAACTTTTTATACTGTTCAGGAATTTAAAAAAGAAAGTTTTAGCCACGAGGTATCATCACATACCTTTTTTAATTACAAGCCTGATCATTGCGAAACCCAGGGCTGCAGGAGAGGGACATGATTGGACAGAATTTTCAAAAACTCGATAGAAGCATGACGGGCCGAATGACCTTCACCTGAAAGTGCAGACAGACCCTCGATTTAACCTTACCTCAGAAGACCAACACCTTGGACAGTGCAAAACAACTCAGCACTGACCCTCCGACAGTGCGGCACTCCCTCAGCACTGACCCTCCGACAGTGCGGCACTCCCTCAGCGCTGACCCTCCGACAGTGTGGCGCTCCCTCAGCACTGACCCTCCGACAGTGCTGCGCTCCCTCAGCGCTGACCCTCCGACAGTGCTGCGCTCCCTCAGCGCTGACCCTCTGACAGTGCTGCGCTCCCTCAGCACTGACCCTCTGACAGTGCGGCACCCCTCAGCACTGACCCTCCGACAATGCGGCGCTCCCTCAGCACTGACCCTCCGACAATGCGGCGCTCCCTCAGCACTGACCCTCCGACAGTGCGGCGCTCCCTCAGCACTGACCCTCCGACAATGCGGCACCCCCTCAGCACTGACCCTCCGACAATGCGGCACCCCCTCAGCACTGACCCTCCGACAGTGCGGTGTTCCCTCAGCACTAACTCCAATGGAATTGCCCTCTTTGATCTTGTTGGTGTATTTTGGAAAGCAGCATAAAGATCCTGGGTTTAGCTCTGTGGTCTGCAATGTGTTAGCTATTCAGAATTAGGCACCAACAGCAACATTAAATGAAACTCAGTTCCCTCAGAAATGGAGTGAGGATTTTCCTGCTGAAATTGAAGGTTCAAATGATATGCCTTCTGGCTGGTGGGACTGTCAAGTGACCCACTCAGTCAATATTCTACCTTCATGTTCACAAAGTCCATAGATGCATGCTGAACCTTGTGAGCTGTTGGCAGTTGTGAAATTATCCTAATGAGAGTTATCAGCTCCAGATGAGGAGGGAATTAATCACTTTCCTGTATATATAAGGATGTTATGAAACTTGAAAGGATTCAGAAAAGATTTACAAGGATGTTGCCAGGTTGGAGGATTTGAGCTATAGGGAGAAGCTGAATAGAGTGGAGCCTTTTTACCCTGGAGTGTCGGAGGCTTGACCTTATAGATGTTTTTAAAATCATGAGGGACATGGATAGGATAATGAAGAAAGTCCTTTCCCTAGGGTGGGGGGAGTACAGAATGAGAGGGCACAGCTTTAGGATGAGAGGGGAAAGATATAAAAGGGACCTGAGGGCAACTTTTTCACACTGAGATGATAGCCCTGGGCTGAATGTCCATTGTGGAGCATTGCTTGGATGGATCAGGATGATAGCTCTGAGCTGTACATCCATTGTGGAGCATTGTTTGGATGGATCAGGATGATAGCCCTAGGCTGTACATCCATTGCCCTGGTGTGGAAAGTTGCAGCTGAGACTGTTTATGCTCAGATGTATGGCGAGGGACTGAAACGCCAGCCTTCGGGCTCTGAGGTGTGGCTCAGTGCGAAATTGTTTGCATTTGAAAGTCTGCCTGGGACACTGGAATGAGCCTGGTACTGCCTGATGATATTTGACTTGCACATTATACATAAACAAAGCCAGGAATGTTGCCCTTGAGGTAAAAACTCTGGCAATGGCCCTCTCCTTTCCTCAGTACCTGCTCGTAAGCCATAAACTTGATGCCTGTCTCTGGAGTGATTTTCAGGACATTAACTCCATTCCCTCGCCACAGAGATAAGAAACCTCCTTCTCTCACCATCATCATCCACACGCCAGGCATGTTTAACTTCTGCTTGGCTGCAAAGACCTGGAAGGAGAAAGAATGACTATCAGTGAATTTCAACCGTTGCCTCATTTGGGCTGGATTGGCTGTAACGCAATGGACACCGATGGTGAGTTCCCCATTATGAAGTGACACCAAGTGTTTCTCCAGAGGGAGAGGACCAAGCTAAGGAGCTGGGTCACTAGATCCAGATCACTCTCACTAGTCCCAGATCACCTGCCCATTTAGCTGTTGCTGTCAGCGACGGTGTGAATTGTACCTGCATGTAGATTTTAAGTCGGTCCAGGGGAGCAGTGCAAGTGCGTGACACTGCGCCTGCCATAGCTCCTGCCAGGAGCTGCCTCCACCACGAGCCAGTCTTCCTCTCACTCTCAGAGAACTCATCCACAATGGTCAGGGACTCCCCAATGTCCATGAACTGTAAATCAAAGTGAGCAGAGTTTAAGACCAGGACAACATTTTCTTTCTCTGAGACTGCCTTGGAAAGCTCACAGGTCATAGCCAAGGAAATGAACCCAGTGCCGGGTTTAAGTCTGCAACTGCCTCTCGAGGTTGGAGTCAATGGCAATTGTCTGTACAGAGATCAATGTTTGGTAGAGAATATGAAGAAGTATGGAAGCAAATTAAGAAACTGGAGGTAACAGCAAAGCAGGACAGACTTTAAGGGCTGAATGGTCTCGTCCGATTCTGGGAACTTTGAATCTTGCTGATGAATATGATCAGCTGATCAGAAACACACCCTGCCCTGTCTTCACACATACTTTGTGACTTCACAGTGAAAGGATCATTGCACAGCTAACAGGCCTCCACTCGCTGAGGAAGGCTGATTCGATCACTGCAGGGGAACCTGAGTGATTACTGGACAAAGAGAGATCCAAGAGTTCACCTTCCACCTCCCTGCTCATCACAGCAACGCTTCTCTGTCAACAAATACACAACAGAGCCAGATATGGTGAGGAAGACCCCAGTGATGGAGAGATTTGGAATGGTCTCTGTTTGTCTTTTAAAAAATGCTCAGTTCACCACACAGCACGACCCAACTTAATCATAAACTGGATCCTAACAGGTTCCGTCGTCTCCCCCGATTATCCATTGATTATTGTGCAAGAACAATGCCAACATGACGCCCAGAGCCAAAGATGTGAAGGCCCCCATCTTGATCAATCCTGAACAAGATGTTTAATTTATAATCACATGTTTACCTCACACCCTTTATGCCCTCACACCAATCAAAATACAGGATGGCTGATGCTGAGACATTCCCCCCACCCCCAACACGCCAGACAATGTGATGAACCAATATAGGGCCTGTTTGTGATGACCGATGAAGTGATCTTGCCTATTTCATTTACTGCGTATAAGAAAGATCACAGTCAGCACTTCAAGGTACAGGCAGTGTTCCCAGCACAGAGCCAGTGTTCCCAGCACAGAGCCAGTGCTCTGAATAAACACAATGCTCTAAGACTGGAACCAGTGCTCTGAGTGGAATTTGTGCTGCCAGCATGGAGCCAGTAATCTCGGAATGGAATCTGTGGGATCCAGGAAATTGCTGGATGGACACATCAATGGGAGGATGGATATGGATCATGTGAATTAGTTTGGCAACTTGATTACACAGAACATACGACCCAACAGCAAGCCAACCAGCCCATGCTTGTGTTTCCAAGCCCCTTGGGCCTCCTCGAGCATCAGCTCATCTAAATCTCCCATTGTATTCTTCTCCTCCCTTCTCCTCATCTCCTGGTAGAGTTTCCCTTAAATATATCGATAAGCTTCTCCTGAATTCCCAATCAGGTTTCTTAGTTCACTTTTCTCACACAATGAAACATTCCCTCTATTATCTACACTGAGTACAGCATTTGGGGCTAAAGGGATCAAAGGGTATGGGGAAAAGGAGGAGCAGGCCATTGAGTTGACCAGCCACGATCATACTGACAGGCAGAGCAGGCTTGAACAACCAAATGGTCAACCCTTGTTCCAATCTGCCATGTTGCTATGTCAAAATCTTTCATCGTTTTAAAGGACCTGGATTAGGTCTCCCTTTGTCCTCCAAGAGGAAAGACCCAACCCTTGTCCAACCTTTCGTGATGGATATTTCTGGCAGTCAATGCACTGTGGGACTATTGAATTTGATGAGATTTCTTGTTGTCATGTGCTGAGATACAGTGAAAAGTGTTGTTTTGTGTGCGATTCTGGCAGATAGTACCATACAAATGCATCAGGGTAGCAGACCAGAGTGCAGAATACAGTGTTTGAGCCACAGAGAGGGTGCAGAGAGAGAGAGAGAGCGAGAGCGAGACCAACATTAACATTTGAGAGATTCTGATAACAGTGGGGAAGAAGCTGTTCATGAATCTGTTCACACTGTTTATAGGCTGTCTCTAGGCTATGTATAATCTATCTATAGGCCAAGTATAATCTGTCTATAGCCTATCTATAAGTTGTGTATAGGCTGTCTATAAGCTGTGGATAGGCTTACCGTTGAATGTTTCCAATGTTCAACAATCTGCTCCATGTTGGTTAATGGATTGAAGATGAAATGGTCTCGAAATTCATTCCAGTCGACAGTGATTGTCCCGTCTTTATCCATGCTGAGTGAGGCAGAGGAGAATCATTGTGAAAGCTGAGGTTAATCTTCTGCCCTGGCCCTGCAGGACTTTCCCAAAACATGTTCCACAGACAGCTCCTGCTCCAAACCACTGCCTCTGCTACATGCTCAAGGTTTTAATTGAAGGACTCATCCAGTTCACCGACCTGTCACTATTTGCTTGATCTCCATGGATCTATTGTGAAAGTGACGGCACATGCTGGACCTCTTCCCCCATTCACTGCTCCCTCCTCCAATATCCCAATTTGTACTCACCAGCCCACACTTAGCCTCTCCAATCCTCAATTCCCCCCCCCTCCAACATGCTCATTCACTTGCACTCCATCCCCCTATTTTATCCTCCCCCTGTCCCAGTCTCCCAGCCCCTGCCCCAGTCTTCCAGCAAAAAGTGAGGTCTGCAGATGCTGGAGATCAGAGCTGAAAATGTGTTGCTGGTTAAAGCACAGCAGGTTAGGCAGCATCCAAGGAACAGGAAATTCGACGTTTCGGGCCAGAGCCCTTCATCAGAATTCATTCCTGATGAAGGGCTCTGGCCCGAAACGTCGAATTTCCTGTTCCTTGGATGCTGCCTGACCTGCTGTGCTTTAACCAGCAACACATTTTCAGCCAGTCTTCCAGCCCCTGCCTCAACACTCCTTGTCCAAGAACATGCATCTAGCTGTGTCTTAGGTCAGAGATTCATGTCCCACTCCAGAGACCTGAACTTTAAACCCAGGCTGAGACTCCCGGTGCTATTAGAAGGTAAGTACTGTCAGAGCACCAGATTGAGAGAGGGTCACTATTAGGGAACGCTGCACTGATGGAGAGTCAGTGTTGAGGGAGTGCTGTACTGTCTAACGTGTTAGTTTTCAGCCAAGGTGGGAAACACTTTGAAAGGGTGAGATGAATTTTCCCATATTTATTGTATGAAACAGCATGGTTTGTCAGTGTGGTTTTAGATCTATGTTATGCAGTACCTGCTGCCATTCCCACACATGACGTATAGCCACTTGTGGAGTGGTTCTCCTGGAAAAGCAGCAGAAGGAATGTTTTTGCACGCACAGTGTCTCACCTTTGCAAGATCCTCTCTGCTTGTTTCAGTGTGATTGTGATTCCAAGGGTTGAGAGTGTGTGCTGAACTTCATAGGCATCGATCTGACCTGATTCAAGATGCAGAGACAAAAATCAACACAGACCAGAGTCAGACGAGACAATGTCAAAGAGCCTCCGAGATCTTTCAAATGTTTATCTGTCAAGGACTCTATTGTGTCCCCCTGAACTTCTCAAGTGGAGATTCCATAACTGACACACTTTGTCCCATCAAGGACTGGTAGGCCATTTGGCCCATTTTAGTTTTGGCATTACCATATCAAACTGAATCAGAAGGCACATGATACCAGGTTATAGTCCAACAGATTCAATTGAAATCACAAGCTTTTGGAGCACTGCTCCTTCTTCAGGGAAGTGGAGGGAAACGCACAGGTACAGAATTTATAGGCAGAGAGATCATTGCAAGATAATTCCAGGGAATTAAGAACATGTAAAGATGATACTAATGGTGTGAGTGGAGTGTCGACAGGCTGAATAACAGGTCTTTGCAGGTGATCAAAACTGTCCAATGGTGTGAGTAAAGTGTCAACAGCTCTACAGCAAACAAAGGGGTGATCTATGATCTGATTGATTAAGGTTGAGAGGTAATTACAAAAACATCAAAACCAATTCACTTTGCCTGACGAAGGTGTAGCGCTCCGAAAGCTTGTGATTTTAAGTAAACCTGTTGGACTGTCACCTGGTATCATGTACCTTCTGAATTTGTCCACCCTAGTCCAACACTTACACCTTCACACCATGGCTAATCGGACTGAGTTAGGAAGATTTCCCAGCTCTCATTTTGAGTTTCTTCCAACTGTGGGTCAGTTTGTGCTAGTTGAGGAACTGACTTTATCTGGGACGAGGCTGTGTTCCATCTGGTGCCTATTGTTTGCAGGAGTGAGGGACTATTCTTGCGGCTCAGGGACCAGTCTGACTGAGTAGTGAATACAAATTGGAATGCTGATCAAACACTGAACTCAATTGTGCCTTCCACCAGCCCCGAAGTGCAGTTACACCAGTGTGTACCATCAACAAGATGCATGACAAGCAACCGACCCAAGCACCTCCAGCACCCCCTTGTAAACACACAAGCTTGACAACTGAGAGGGCAGTGTCACCATGGGAATACCACCCTGCTCATCGCTATCATCGTCACTGGGTGAAAACCTCGGGGTTTCCTGTGTAACAGCACTGTGTCTCAACTGATACCACACGGTCTGCAGCAGATCAACAGGAAAACCCAGGACTCGACTCTCTGAGAGCAGGCACAGAATGCCAGGACTTAACAGTGACCTGAAAATGAATGTTTAAAAAAGAATGAGCAGATTCAATTACAATTCTTCAGATTAAATAGATAATTTAAGTGGAACTATATGCTGGGGGTCTTGAGGAAGAGTATGATGGGCAGGGGTTCTTGGCCATGAGGTAACGTCATCCATACCATCATTGTTCTGGTCCAGGCTCTTAAACATAAGCTTGAGTTTTTTCTCATGTTGCCGCAGATACTCGATGAACTCTGCCAGGTCGAGCTGACCGTCGTGATTGGTATCACCAGCTCGGAGGATTTCCTGAAAGAGAAGCATTGAGAGAAGGCAAGATGAAAGAAATGAGCAGCGACTATTATGACCATCACTGAGCAAGGTCAGAGAGCGTTTCACATCAACTCAGTTAGATGGAGGTGCAGCTGTAGTGATTCCAACAAGGCCAGCCAGGCGGATCTCCGAGAATAAGAGTTCCCTCATTGGGGCTGTTAACCTGGTCCTATCAGGAAGCCCTGGCTGACAGAGATAAACAGGAGGGTCAGGGATTCTGCTCACTGCGTGGGCCTGCTCTGTACTAGCTGAGTCATTGTCATGGACTATGCATGTGTAAATAAAGGGGGACTTGGTGACAGGATTGAAAATGTGTTGCTGGAAAAGCGCAGCAGGTCAGGCAGCATCCAAGGAGAAGGAGAATCAATGTTTTGGGCATGAGCCCTTCTTCAGGAAGAAGGGCTCATACCCGAAATGTCGACTCTCCTTCTCCTTGGATGCTGCCTGACCTGCTGCGCTTTTCCAGCAACACATTTTCAGCTCTGACCTCCAGCATATGCAGTCCTCACTTTCTCCTTGGTGACAGGATACCAACCTTTGTGGAGTTATTTCAGCAGTGACGATGGGAGAGTTAACGATAGGACCATGCAAAAGTATCTACGAGCTTCAAACAGGCAACTCAATTGGCTTTGTCATTAGAAATGCAGCACATGGGGCTTATGAGTGAGAGGGTACTCCGATGGAAGTGGACACCATCGGCAGGCCCACTGAGCTTGGGCAACACCACGTGACTAAAAGCAATGACACAGCCTCACTCAGGACATGTCCTGAACAAAGGGACCCAAGGTCAGTCCACAGCCAAACCCCAAAACAAAGCCAAGCTCTGGCCAAACGGGTTACAATTTTCTCAAGGATCTGGACCAACAGGCCATAGTAGTTGCTGCCAGGACATGGACTGGAGACAGTGAAAGAGTCCTGCTCAGCCTGAATTGAGTATGGGAATTCATTGTCTGGTATCCAGGCGAAAGCATACCCTGGCAAGGCCACCTCCATATGGTTTGGAACAGTTACATTACTGAGCAATATCTAAATCAAAATGAATCAAAATAAATGGGTTCAGTGGTCACCCATGAAAGCAATAATGGTACGGCTGTGTCAGTGACTGTGGAACCAGCCTTTACCAACATTAATTCTGGACTCCAGCCTTTCAGTTTGGGGAAGACCTTGGCCAGGCTGAGAACCGACATTGGGAAGCCCCTGCAGATTCAGGAAACAACTCTGGTTCTGGCCCCTTCTGAGAAGCAGCTGGTTCCGTTCCCATTGATTGTTGTGAAAGGCCTGGGCCCAAGCTTGATGGGGCAAAATTGGTTGAGAAAGATTCAACTTGGTTGTCTCAACATTTTCATTTCGGAAATGGCTGTCTGAGATGAACTGCTAATGAAATACTTGGAAATTGTTCAGTGAGGTCTATGGACTATCAAAGGGGCCATGGCCATTTCACATGCTGACCAACAAGCATTTCCACGACCCTGCAAGGCCACCCAGGGCTGTTGGGTCTGCTGTGCAAACGGAGAGGCACTGGAAAGGGAAGGAAGCATGACAGGACAGTCTGCAGGATGGGCAACATCACTTGTACCCATTGGAAGCCCAACAGGTTGGTTCACCTTTGTGGGGATTTCAAACAAATGGTGAACCGCTTTGCAGAGCTCGATTAACCCCCAACCCCTCACAGGGAGGATTTCTTCACCAAGTTGGCTGGGGAAGGGGGGGTGCTGTCCTTCAGGAAGCAGGGCAGCAGTCATGCATTCCTGCAATTGTGGAGAGATGAGGATCCCCAGGGATATGCTACAATTCATACCCATAGCGTTTTGTACCAGGACACAAGGCTGCCTTTTGGGGCATGATCAGCCTGTGCCATGTTCCAGCAGACCATGGAGAATACTTTACAAGGTCTACCCCAGGTCACCATTTATCTGAGTGACCTGGTCATAACCGGGATGACCAATAAAGAGCATTTAGAGAACTCGGACATTGTGCCCAAACATTTCTCGGAGGCAGGGGCACACCTTAGGAGAGGACAATGTGTGTTCCAGGCACCCCAACGGACTGATGGAGGGAGAAGGAGAACTTGTTCAAGGTGGGCATCCTTTTGGAAGAGGCTTCGCCGTAAGGTTACAGTGAGGAGGGGGAAGTGAGGACTGGAGAGTCAGAGTGGAAAAGTCTGGTGCTGGAAAAGCACAGCAGGTCAGGCAGCATCCGAGGAGCAAAAAGATCGATATTTCAGGCATAAGCCTTTCATCAGGAATGGAGAGGGACACCCGATAGTGTCTGCTTCCCGAATGATGCCAAACGAAGATATACCCAGATAGAGAAGGAAGGTTGGATGGTCATCTTTGGTGTGAATAAGTTCCTTTATGGCCGTACATTTGTAATAGGAATAGACCACAAACGCCTGCTAAGTATACTTAAAGAGGACAAGGCTATGCCACCCATAGCTTCAGGCCGAATTCAGCAGTGGGCTCGTATTCTGAGTGCTGACAGTTACATGTTGGTACACTGTCCGGGAGGCCAAGTGGCAAATATGAATGCCTAGAGCCACCTCCCTCTGGCAGATACTCCATTGTTACTACTGCCACTAGAAGAGCATCCACTCTGCTTTTAAGCTCTCCAGACACCCTTTCTGTCACCACTGACAATATCAGACTGTAGGCACAAAGCAATCCCGCCCTGACAAAACCAAAACAGCTGGCGGTGATTGGGGAAACAAAAGGGCCATCACAACCAGAACTAATTCCTTTCTGCACCCATCGAGACAAGGTCGCCATAGAGGATGGCATATTATTATGGGGAGCAAGAATAATTGTCCTGAACAAAGTTCACCGCCAGCTACTGGCTGAACTCAATTCAGATTATCCAGAGGTTTCCAAAATGAAGATGTCAGCAAGAAGTTATGTCTGGTGGCCAGAATTGGATGCCAACATAGCTGCAATGGTGGGGCAGTGCCCAAAGTACCAACAAAGACAAGAATTAATACCAGCAGCTCCCCCACATTCATGAGAATGGACTCTGTTACTCGTCGACTTCACCAGTCCTTTCATGGGGTCTATATTCTTAGTCATTGTGAAATCTATTCAAAATGGTTGGGTGTGCAAAGAGCACATTTGTCAAACATGGGGATGACAATTGAAAAGCTGCAAACATCTTTTGCAATACACAGACTCCCGGGGGAGTTGGCACAAACAATGGGCCATGGTTTACCTGCAGGGAATTGAATTATTTTCTAAAGTCAGTCAGCATTCAGCATGTAAGGACAACTCCATACTATCCATTGTCCATACAATCTGGCGGAAAGAGCAGTCCAAACTTTGAAGGCAGGCTTAAAGAAACAGCCTCCAGCTTCACTTGGTACCAAACTGGCCCAGTTTCTGTTTGATTATTGAAACACCCCTCACACCACTACAGGGGCTACTCCAGCAGAGTTGTTAATGGGGAGATGACTCCACCCCAAGTTAAACCCAATCCTCCCAGACCTAGGGGAGAGGCTGAAACGGCATCAGGAATGCCAATGCTGGACACAAGACTCCTCTAGGCAAGAGAAGCCGTTCACTTCAGGGGTCAAAGATTGCTGTAGAAACCACGGGGGTGGCCCGACATGGGTGAGAGGCATGGTCGACGTGAGGTCAGGTCCCGGGATGGAAAGAGTGCGGGTAGGAGAGACCGCATGAAAGCTATAATCCGCAGATGGGGCAGGAGCAAAATGTACCCGAGCCCTCACAACATCCAGCAAGGCTGTCCGAACCTGTGCTGAGAGTTAAAGACACCTCACAGTCTGAGATAGACATGTAGGCTGTTACTTGCTGAGAATTTCTGGTGAGACGCTGTGGGGCAAGAGGCAGTCGGCATACGGCCATGATCCAGGCCAGAGTTGGAGAAACCAGGCCTGGGGCAAAAACTCCCCAGAAGTTACAGGAACAAGCAAGGGCCGATGCTCCAGGATTTCAACCCAGGAGGGCTGCAGTGAATGGTACAATGTCAGCCAGGTGGACCTGATAGAGTCAGAGTTCCCTGACTGGGGCTGTTACCTGGGTCCAATCAGGAAGCCCTGGCTGGCAAACACAAACAGAAGGCTCGAGGGTTCTGGTCAGTGTTGGAGCTGCCTCGGTGCCAGCCGGGTCAGTGCCATATACTCTCCCCGTGGAAAGAAAGGCAGACTTGGTGACAGCATACCGGCCTGTCTCAAGTTATTTCACAGCGAGTGCTGGTGTGTGGGTGTGATGGACATGGGGCTTCGCACAAGTTATTGTAACTCACTGCCCTGTCACTGTGGTCTCTGTAACCCACTGCCCTGACACTGTGGTCTCTGTAACCCACTGCCCTGACACTGTGGTCTCTGTAACTCACTGCCCTGTCACTGTGGTCTCTGTAACTCACTGCCCTGACACTGTGGTCTCTGTAACCTACTGCCCTGTCACTGTGGTCTCTGTAACTCACTGCCCTGTCACTGTGGTCTCTGTAACTCACTGCCCTGACACTGTGGTCTCTGTAACCTACTGCCCTGTCACTGTGGTCTCTGTAACCCACTGCCCTGTCACTGTGGTCTCTGTAACCTACTGCCCTGTCACTGTGGTCTCTGTAACCCACTGCCCTGTCACTGTGGTGTCTGTAACTCACTGACCTGGTGATTGTGATCTCTGTAACTCACTGCCCTGACACTGTGGTCTCTAAAACTCACTGCCCTAACACTGTGGTCTCTGTAACCTACTGCCCTGTCACTGTGGTCTCTGTAACTCACTGCCCTGTCACTGTGGTCTCTGTAACTCACTGCCCTGACACTGTGGTCTCTGTAACCTACTGCCCTGTCACTGTGGTCTCTGTAACCCACTGCCCTGTCACTGTGGTCTCTGTAACCTACTGCCCTGTCACTGTGGTCTCTGTAACCCACTGCCCTGTCACTGTGGTGTCTGTAACTCACTGACCTGGTGATTGTGATCTCTGTAACTCACTGCCCTGACACTGTGGTCTCTAAAACTCACTGCCCTAACACTGTGGTCTCTGTAACCCACTGCCCTGTCACTGTGGTGTGTGTAACTCACTGCCCTGTCACTGTGGTCTCTGTAACTCACTGCCCTGTCACTGTGGTCTCTGTAACTCACTGCCCTGACACTGTGGTCTCTGTAACTCACTGCCCTGTCACTGTGGTCTCTGTAACTCACTGCCCTGACACTGTGGTCTCTGTAACCCACTGCCCTGACACTGTGGTCTCTGTAACTCACTGCCCTGTCACTGTGGTCTCTAAAACTCACTGCCCTAACACTGTGGTCTCTGTAACTCACTGCCCTGACACTGTGGTCTCTGTAACTCACTGCCCTGTCACTGTGGTGTCTGTAACTCACTGCCCTGTCACTGTGGTCTCTGTAACTCACTGCCCTGTCACTGTGGTCTCTGTAACTCACTGCCCTGACACTGTGGTCTCTAAAACTCACTGCCCTAACACTGTGGTGTGTGTAACTCACTGCCCTGTCACTGTGGTCTCTGTAACTCACTGCCCTAACACTGTGGTCTCTGTAACTCACTGCCCTGACACTGTGGTCTCTGTAACTCACTGCCCTGACACTGTGGTCTCTAAAACTCACTGCCCTAACACTGTGGTCTCTGTAACTCACTGCCCTAACACTGTGGTCTCTGTAACTCACTGCCCTGACACTGTGGTCTCTGTAACTCACTGCCCTGTCACTGTGGTGTCTGTAACTCACTGCCCTGTCACTGTGGTGTCTGTAACTCACTGCCCTGTCACTGTGGTCTCTGTAACTCACTGCCCTGTCACTGTGGTCTCTGTAACTCACTGCCCTGTCACTGTGGTCTCTGTAACTCACTGCCCTGACACTGTGGTCTCTGTAACTCACTGCCCTGTCACTGTGGTCTCTGTAACCCACTGCCCTAACACTGTGGTGTCTGTAACTCACTGCCCTGTCACTGTGGTCTCTGTAACTCACTGCCCTGTCACTGTGGTCTCTGTAACTCACTGCCCTGTCACTGTGGTCTCTGTAACCCACTGCCCTAACACTGTGGTCTCTGTAACTCACTGCCCTGTCACTGTGGTCTCTGTAACTCACTGCCCTGTCACTGTGGTCTCTGTAACCCACTGCCCTAACACTGTGGTGTCTGTAACTCACTGCCCTGTCACTGTGGTCTCTGTAACTCACTGCCCTGTCACTGTGGTGTCTGTAACTCACTGCCCTGTCACTGTGGTCTCTGTAACTCACTGCCCTGTCACTGTGGTGTCTGTAACTCACTGCCCTGTCACTGTGGTCTCTGTAACTCACTGCCCTGTCACTGTGGTCTCTGTAACTCACTGCCCTGTCACTGTGGTCTCTGTAACTCACTGCCCTGTCACTGTGGTCTCTGTAACTCACTGCCCTGTCACTGTGGTCTCTGTAACTCACTGCCCAGATGGAACTTGCTGACCCTGTCTTTGAGAAACCCAGTTAGAAAGTGAAGGAGATTGTCTGTGAAGTTGCTCAGGAGATGCGAACATAATTCTGATGTCTCGCCTGAGTGATGAATCAGTGTTTATCTGGTTCCCTTTCAGAAGAATGGTTACATAACCCTTTACTGAACCCTTGTAGTTATAAGCTGAAACTCATTGGGAGCTTAATACTGGTCATTATGGTTAGGTAGTTTTCCAACCGTATTCTCTCCTTCTCTCAACATCTGATGCACAGAAAGCAGCAAAGATAAATCACCCTTTCTCTCCCTTTCGTATCTGTCTGGGTGATGAAGGTTTGTGGGATGGAACACCAAGTTTGAATGTTACGCAAAACTGGATATTCTCTCCTGCAGTATTGTGGATTTCCCAGAGATATTCAGCCCAGCCATTCGTTGCTGCCTTCCCAAAAAGCTTTCCGCAGTCACTGAAAGACTTGCCATCCCAGTTTTCCCACCCCTCGGTGCAATGCCTGTGTCCTGTGTGTGGCTGTAATCAGGATTTCTTCCCCTAGCTGGTGCTGTCTGTGCTCCCAGTGTAACCAATACAGCAGCACTGATTTGGAGATGCCGGTGTTAGACTGGGGTGTACAAAGTTAAAATTCACACAACACCAGGTTATAGTCCAACAGGTTTAATTGGAAGCACACTAGCTTTCGGAGCGACGCTCCTTCATCAGGTGATAGTGGAGGGCTCAATCCTAACACACAAAATTTATAGCAAAAATTTACTGTGTGATGTAACTGAAATTATACATTGAAAAATTGATTGTCTGTTAACCCTTTCATCTGTTAGAATACAGTGATAGTTTCCTTCTTTCATGTGTAAATCACAAAACCTTTTTTTTAAAATTTGCATTCTCGGGTTAGCTGTTAACAATGGGTGATAGCTAGACAATATGTTGAAGGTGTTAGCCCCCTGTGTTCTCTGTCTATGCCATGATGTTTAGATTGATTCTAATCTAAAAAGTGAGATCACGGAGTTTTACATAAATTCATCCAGTTTTTGAGCTCAGAGTTCGACATGAATGTATGCAGTTTTTGAGCAAAGTACAATGTAACTCTGCAAGTACAAATTCACCCCACACAATATATGTGTGTGTATATCGGTCTTTGTCTGTGTGTGTGTCTGTCTGTCTGGGGTGGGGGTTGTGAGTGTGAGAGAGTGTATGTGTGTGTGTGTGCAGTGAGTGCAGAGAGTCTTAAGTCTGTGAGGGGGTGCATGTGGGAGTGTGTGTGTCTGTAAGGGTGTGTGTGGGTGTCTGTGTGCGCGTCTGTCTATATGTGTGTCCATGTGTATGTGTGTATAGGAGTGCCTGTGTGTGTGCGCGTGTGTAGGAGTATCTGTGTGTGTGTGTGTGTGTGTGTGTGTGTGTGTAGGAGTGCCTGTGCGTATGTGTGTAGGAATGCCTCTGTGTGTGTGTGTGTGAGAGAGAGAGAGAGAGTGCCTGTGTGTGTGTGTGTGTGTGTGTAGGAATATCTGTGTGTGTGTGTAGTATAATGGTGGTCACCTGTAATGTGACATGAACCTAAGGTCCCGGTTGTGGCCCTCCCTATGGGGACCGAACTTAGCTATCAGCCTCTGCTCGGCCACTTTCCTCTGCTGCCTGTCCCGAAGTCCACCTTGGAGGATGGTCACCCGAAGGTCTGAGGCTGAATGTCCTGGACCACTGAAGTGTTCCCCAACTGGGAGGGACCCCTCCTGTCTGTTGATTGTTGTGCGGTGCCCATTCATCCATTGTCGTAGCCTTTGCTCGGTTTCCCCAATGTACCATGCCTCAGGGCATCCTTGCCTGCAATGTATAAGATAGACAACGTTGGCTGAGTCACATGAGTACCTGCCATGTACAAGGTGGGAGGTGTCCCCATGCCTAATAGTGGTATCTATGTCCACAATCTGACACCGTGACAGGGTTGGATGGAGTTGTCCTGAGCGCCGGGCAGCTTGCTACGAACAATGATCTGTTTGAGGTTTGGCGGTTGTTTAAAGGCAAGTAGTGGAGGTGTGGGGAAGGTCTTGGTGAGGTGCTCATCCTCATTGATAATGTGTTGCAGGTCACAAAGAACATAGTGTAAGTTTTCAGCCCCTGGGAAATACTGAACAACGAAGGGTACCCTGTCAGTTGCAGCACGTGTCTGTCTCCTGAGGAGGTCATTACGGTTCCTCACTGTGGCACGTCAGAACTGGCGGTCGATGAGTTGGGCATCGTACCCCGTTCTTGTGAGGGCATCCCTGAGTACTTCCAGGTGTCCGTCACGTTCCTCCTCATCTGAGCAGATCCGGTGTACACGTAGGGCTTGTCCATAGGGGATGGCTGTTTTGATATGTTTTGGTTAGAAGCTGGAGAAGTGTAGAATTGTGAGGTTGTCTGTGGGTTTGCGGTAGAGTGTGTTGCTGAGGTGTCCATCCTTGATGGAGATGCATGTGTCCAAGAATGAGACAGACAGTCGAGAGTAGTCCATGGTGAGTTTGATGGTGGGATGAAACTTGTTGATGTCATTGTGTAGTTTTATCAGTGACTCCTCGCCATGGGTCAGATGAGGAGGAACGTGACGGACACCTGGAAGTACTCAGGGATGCCCTCACAAGAACAGGGTACGATGCCCAACTCATCGACCGCCAGTTCTGACGTGCCACAGCAAGGAACCGTAATGACCTCCTCAGGAGACAGACACGTGCTGCAACTGACAGGGTACCCTTCGTTGTTCAGTATTTCCCAGAAGCTGAAAAACTATGCCATGTTCTTCGTGACCTGCAACACATTATCAATGAGGACGAGCACCTCACCAAGACCTTCCCCACACCTCCACTACTTGCCTTTAAACAACCGCCAAACCTCAAACAGATCATTGTTCATAGCAAGCTGCCCGGCTCTCAGGACAACTCCATCCAACCCTGTCACGGTGGGCACTGCAAGACGTGTCAGATTGTGGACATAGATACCACTATTAGGCATGGGGACACCTCCCACCTTGTACATGGCAGGTCCTCATGTGACTCAGCCAACGTTGTCTAAGGATGCCCAGAGGCATGGTACATTGGGGAAACCGAGCAAAGGCTACGACAATGGATGAATGGACACCGCACAACAATCAACAGACAGGAGGGCTCCCTCCCAGTTGGGGAACACTTCAGTGGTCCAGGACATTCAGTCTCGGACCTTCGGGTGACCATCCTCCAAGGCAGACATCGGGACAGGCAGCAGAGGAAAGTGGCCGAGCAGAGGCTGATAGCTAAGTTCGGTCCCCATAGGGAGGGCCTCAACCGGGACCTTAGGTTCATGTCACATTACAGGTGATCACCATTGCACTACACACACACACAGAGGCATTCCTACACACATACACACACACAGATACTCCTACACACACACAGGCACTCCTATACACACATACACATGGACACTGTAACAGACGCGCACACAGACACCCACACACACCCTTACAG
Source organism: Hemiscyllium ocellatum (assembly GCF_020745735.1). NCBI lineage: Eukaryota > Metazoa > Chordata > Chondrichthyes > Orectolobiformes > Hemiscylliidae > Hemiscyllium > Hemiscyllium ocellatum. The sequence goes on along the minus strand of NC_083445.1, from coordinate 2,717,226 downwards.
ATACACACACTCCCACATGCACCCCCTCACAGACTTAAGACTCACTGCACACACACACATACACTCTCTCACACTCACAACCCCCACCCCAGACAGACACACACACACACAGACAAAGACCGATATACACACACATACATTGTGTGGGGTGAATTTGTACTTGCAGAGTTACATTGTACTTTGCTCAAAAACTGCATACATTCATGTCGAACTCTGAGCTCAAAAACTGGATGAATTTATGTAAAACTCCGTGATCTCACTTTTTAGATTAGAATCAATCTAAACATCATGGCATAGACAGAGAACACAGGGGGCTAACACCTTCAACATATTGTCTAGCTATCACCCATTGTTATCAGCTAACCCGAGAATGCAACTTTTTAAAAACAGGTTTTGTGATTTACACATGAAAGAAGTGAAACTATCACTGTATTCTAACAGATGAAAGGGTTAACAGACAATCAATTTTTCAATGTATAATTTCAGGTACATCACACTGTAAATTGTTGCTATAAATTCTGTGTGTTAGGATTGAGCTCTCCGCTATCACCTGATGAAAGAGCAATGCTCTGAAAGCTAGTGTGCTTCCAAGTAAACCTGTTGGACTGTAACCTGGTGTTTAACTCAATACAACAGCAGTGAGCCTGAGGCTGCAGTGTAAAACCAGGTCAGTACACAGTGTCCTTTAGTTCTCATTGTCACCTTTGGTGCCCTACCCCCCCCCCCCTCCAACCTCCCACCCCCACACTGCCTGCCTGTGACCCTCAGCCCTCACCATCTGTCACTGCAAAACAGCCTCAGTATTAATTTAGGGTTCACTTCTGCACTGAGTAGTTAGCTTATTTCCAGACGGTGGGTTCCCCTTCCCTGTTTTGCTCATCCTGTCCATTCCTGTAATTTGCTTCACCTTTTGCCCAGAGACTGACTGGGAGTGTGTGCCCTGCAGCAGCCCCATCATAAACAGGAGATAAATCGTTCACTAAACTTCCCATCTCTCCTGTGGTTGGTCAAAATGGAATGCTAAACTAACACTTTCTCCTTGGTGACATCGTCTGCCTGTGAATTCACAGCATTTTCTGCTTTGATTTAATTTTTCCACAATTACATGATTTAATTTAACTTCGTACATTGCAACAGTTGCTGCTATTTCGAGGGATTCATTGACTCTGAATCACGTTATATGATTAACAGTTATGAAGCTAAAGGGATGTGAATATAGGAGTCTGGTTAGTAAATTTGCAGAGGACACCAAAATTGGAGGTGTAGTGGACAGCGAAGAGGATTACCTCAGATTACAACGGGATCTTGATCAAATGAGCCAATGGGCTGGGAAGTGGCAGATGGAGTTTAATTCAGATAAATGAGAGGTGCTCCATTTTGGAAAGCAAATCTTAGCAGGACTTATACACTTAATGATAATGTCCAAGGAAGTGTTGCTGAACAAAGAGACTTTGGAGTGCAGGTTCATAGCTCCTTGAAAGTGGAGTCACAGGTAGATAGGATAGTGAAGAACGCGTTTGGTATGCTTTCCTTTATTGGTCAGAGTATTGAGTACAGGAGTTGGGAGGTCATGTTGTGGCTGTACAGGACATTGGTTAGGCCACTGTTGGAATATTGTGTGCAATTCTGGTCTCCTTCCTATTGGAAAGATATTGTGAAACTTGAAAGGGTTCAGAAAAAGATTTACAAGGATGTTGCCAGGGTTGGAGGATTTGAGCTATAGGGAGAGGCTGAGCAGGCTGGGGCTGTTTTCCCTGGAGCGTCAGAGGCCGAGGGGTGACCTTTCAGATTTATAAAATCATGAGGGGCATGGATAGGGTAAATCGGCAAAGTCTTATCCCTGCGGTGGGGAGTCCAGGACTAGAGGGCATAGGTTTAGGGTGAGAGGGGAAAGATATAAAAGAGACCTAAGGGGCAACCTTTTCACTCAGAGGGTGGCACGTGTATGGAATGAGCTGCCAGAGGAAGTGATGGAGGCTGGTACAATTGCAACATTTAAAAAGGCATCTGGATGGGTATTCGAATAGGAAAGATTTGGAGGGATATGGACCAAGTGCTGGCAAAGGAACTAATTAATTGAGGATATCTGGTCAGCATGGACGGGTTGGATCGAAGTGTCTGTTTCTGTGTTGTATACCTCTCTGATTCGATGACTGCTGTTGGGTGTTGGTGGCTGCAACACTTTTCTGAAATAGACTCTGCTGTTACTGAAGGAGCCACCAGAGGGCAATCCTGTCTTATTTTTAAAGCCATAAGCCATCAGAACAGTAGTGGGCCATTCGGCCCATCAATTCTGTTCCACCATTCAGTAAGATCAGCATGGCTGATCCGATCATCGCAACTCAAGTTTCCTGCCTTTTCCCTATAACCCATGAATCCCTTACTGGTTAAACACCTGCCTATCTTGGCCTTGAATGTATTCACTGATCTATTCTCAACAGAAAGGTGTTTCACAGATTCCCTCCCCCCCTGCCCCCCCCCCCCCACCCCACTCTGAGAGAAGAAATCCCTCCCCATCTCTGTCCTAACTGGGTGATCCATTATTCTGAGAATATTCCCTCTAGTTCTCGACTGTCCCACAATGGGGAAACGCTCTCTCCACATCAATCGAGCAACTCCTCCAGGAATCTTAATGCTTTGTGTAGATTAACCTACTTGATGTTTCATTTCTAATGTTGATATGTTTCAATCCAAACTATTCCATTTGACAATCTGTTTGGTGTAACTCAGGACTAAGGAGAGTAGTTGGATTGTCAGTGAGTTGGGTCAGTACCTGAGCAGAGAGTGCTGACCTTTCAGGAGTGGTGACCCCTTCTGGCTGACTGTCCAGTGTGGGTGTGATACCTCCCCCTCCCGTCTGGCTGACTGTCCAGTGTGGGTGTGATACCTCCCCCTCCCGTCTGACTGACTGTCCAGTGTGGGTGTGATACCCTCCCCCCCCCCTCCCGCCTCACTGTCCTGTGTGGGTGTGAGTGATCCTCTGAGGCTGCCCAGTTTCCCACACTGGGAGTGGTTTCTGTGTATCCCCCTCCCCTGAGCAGCCCTGGCTATGAGAGAGGGGTTACGAATGAACAGGAATTGAGGTGGTTGGACCTGCCATCACATTATGGAAACGTTTGGGACAGCCTGACAGCAGTGGGAAGGCTTGGTTGGTGTGACCTGGATAAAGGGGGAGAGAAACGGGTTGGGAGTGTGGCAATACAAAGGGGAGGAGCTCAGGAGGGGAGGATGGGTGGGTCCGGAGGGTTGCTGAGCAACTCCAGGTCGAACACGATTCTAACAAAGTGGAACATTCCAAACAGTCCGCCTGCTCAGCCTCCCAGCAGCCTCCCAGCAGCCTGATTTCAGAAAGCAGAGTTGGACAATCCTTGGGTGTCTTGTTCGGTATGAAGATCCATCCCTGTGGTTAGGAACATGACACTGAGGGCAGGCAGAGACCTTGTCGATGTTTGTGTTTAAGATGGTGCCTGTGTCAGTGAACACTCGCTGCTGTTGCACCATGGACTGCAGTTATACTGCCTGCCCAGATAATGGCACAAGGTCTGACATGGCCCACCACATTGTCTGACATTTCCAAATCTCAGGAACACTTCAGGACTGGCAACTAAACATTGATAGCATTCAGTCAGTCATTGGTAAGAGCTAAAATAAGAGTGGCAGTAAAGTGATTCTCTTCCTGTTATTGTCACTCTGCCAATCTCTGAGATTACAGCAACTACTTGAAGCAACATTACCATTGTCTGTCAGACACTTAGGGCCCTTTCACCAAACACATCCCCCTTAATTAATTAACCCTCACTTCACTTCAGATCCGTCCACAGCTGAATGTTCAGATAGGTTTAGTTGTGGCTCAGGAGTTAACCCTCTCTAAGTCAGAATGTTCTTATTCAGCCCAGAGCACAATAATCCTGGCCAAAACTTCAGGAGTTCTGCCATCCCTCGACACTGACCCTCCAACAGTGCGGCACTCCATCAGCACTGACTGTCCGATATTGCAGCACTCACTCAGCACTGATCCTCCAACATTGGCAACCGCCCCATGGCTGAACACATTAACTCCCTCTCCCACTCGGCCAAGGACATGCAGGTCCTTGGCCTCCTCCATCGCCAGACACTGACCACACGACACCTGGAGGAAGAGCGCCTCATCTTCCGCCTCGGAACCCTCTAACCACACGGGATGAATGTAGATTTCTCCAGCTTCCTCATTTCCCCTTCCCCCACCTTATCTCAGTCCCAACCCCCGGATTCAGTACCACCCTCTTGACCTGCAATCTTCTTCCCAATCTCTCCGCCCCCACCCTCACTCCGGCCTATCACCCTCACCTCCTTGCACCTATCGTATTGCCAGCGCCCCCCCCCCACACCTTTTTATCTCAGCCTGCTTGGCACACCAGGCTCATTCCTGAAGAAGGGCTTATGCACGAAATGTCGATTCTCCTGCTTCTCGGAGGCTGCCTGACCTGCTGTGTCTTTCCAGCACCACATTTTTCAACTCAGCACTCCCTCAGCACTGACCCTCCGAACAGTGCAACACTCCCTCAGCACTGACCCTCCGACAGTGCGGTGCTCCCTCAGCACTGACCCTCCGACAGTGCGGCGCTCCCTCAGCACTGACCCTCCGACAGTGCGGCACTCCCTCAGCACTGACCCTCCGACAGTGCGGCACTCCCTCAGCACTGACCCTCCGAACAGTGCAACACTCCCTCAGCACTGACCCTCCGACAGTGCGGTGCTCCCTCAGCACTGACCCTCCGACAGTGCGGCACTCCCTCAGCACTGACCCTCCGACAGTGCGGTGCTCCCTCAGCACTGACCCTCCGACAGTGCGGCACTCCCTCAGCACTGACCCTCCGACAGTGCGGTGCTCCCTCAGCACTGACCCTCCGACAGTGCGGCACTCCCTCAGCACTGACCCTCTGACAGTGCGGCACTCCCTCAGCACTGACCCTCCGATAGTGTGGCACTACCTCAGCACTGACCCTCCGACAGTGCGGTGCTACCTCAGCACTGACCCTCCGACAGTGCGGCACTCCCTCAGCACTGACCCTCTGACAGTGCGGCACTCCCTCAGTACTGACCCTCCGACAGCGCGGCACTCCCTCAGCACTGACCCTCCAACAGCGCGGCACTCCCTCAGCACTGACCCTCTGACAGTGCGGCACTCCCTCAGCTCTGACCCTCCAACATTGCGGCACTCCCTCAGCACTGACCCTCTGACAGTGCAGCACTCCCTCAGCACTGACCCTCTGACAGTGCAGCCCTCCCTCAGCACTGACCCTCTGACAGTGCGGCCCTCCCTCAGCACTGGCCCTCCGACAGTGTGGCACTCCCTCAGCACTGACCCTCCAACATTGCGGCACTCCCTCAGCACTGACCCTCTGACAGTGTGGCACTCCCTCAGCACTGACCCTCTGACAGTGCAGCACTCCCTCAGCACTGACCCTCTGACAGTGCGGCCCTCCCTCAGCACTGGCCCTCCGACAGTGTGGCACTCCCTCAGCACTGACCCTCCAACATTGCGGCACTCCCTCAGCACTGACCCTCCGACAGTGTGGCACTCCCTCAGCACTGACCCTCCGACAGTGCAGCACTCTCCCAGCACTGACCCTCCGACAGTATGGCACTCCCTCAGCAGTAACCCTCTGACAGTGTGGCACTCCCTCAGCACTCACCCTCTGTATTGAATCCCTCAGTGGGAGTTCCTTTCAGATCTGCGATGGGCAATTGCATTGATTTCCATAACCAATTAATTGGAAATGCAACATCGACCTGTTGTTTTGAACTCAGGAGAGCACTTTCTCTCAAACCTTTGCCCCGTTAGTGAGGACAGTGAGTTGACTCAGTGAGAAGGTGAGCGTTGTGTTGATGATGAACAGATTTCAGTGCTGTCCTGTGAGCTGTGCTGATGGAGATGCAGGTATCTGAGGCAGGTTAGTAAGGACCCAGAGAATGACCCACCCTCTGTATCTCTCACCCATTCACTGTCTATCGTTCAGCCCGGCGAGATGTCAGGGTCCAGCACCAAGGTGGGCCATTGATATTGTATTTTTACTGGATTAAACATGTCAAAGGGCTTCACGGAAGAGTTAGCCATTACAACCTGACACTGAGACATGTGGGGAAGTGAGGAAGACAGCTGTGCAAGGATTGGTGAAAGGGCTAGGATTCAAGGAGTTTCTGAGGGCGGGGAAGTGGGCAGAGAGTTTCAGGGAAGAATGGTGGGGGGGGGTGAAATCTGTCTCCTGGAGGTGGTTCCAGACACGGGGACAGCGGTCTTCCTGGACTCAGGGAAGCAGCTGATGTGTGAGCAGGGCTTGGTGTCAGTTAGGGAGTGGGATTTGGGTAAATAGGTGGGAGGTTGGGCAGGAAGCCGGGGTGTTTACCAGCCCAGCCCTGGTGTGGGCATGTCCCCACTGCCTCTGCTTCTGATCAAACACTGAGCAGGTTCCTGACACTGACAGAGGGGTCTCCACAAGGGAATAGAAAGGTCAGGCCGATGGTGTGGGGTGAAAGTGCATGGCAGAGGGGAGGAACAGGAAAGCAAAGTGAAATCTACCGTGCCTTCTCAGTGTCAGCCTGTGTTAAGAGGCCCATTGATCGGAGCCCTTCTCCCAGCTCAGTCACGTCCACACGCCCGTCCCTGTTGGTGTCAAACTGCCGAAACAGCTCTGCCCATTTCTGTTCCCTGTCCTCCTCTTGCTCCTCCTGTCCGGCCCCTTCTGTAGACACTGCTGCCCACCGGCAGGAAGGTTTCTTCATGTTGGCGGGGGTGCAGCTGCTCACAGCTCTGCAGCTGAACGCTGGGGCAGAATCCGCATTCAACAGGGAAGCTCTCCGCTTTCACATGAGAAGGGTCCCGGCTCCCCCTCAGCCCCGACAGGCATGATCAGAGCAAAAGCACATCCATCTGACAAAGATTCACACCCTGCACTGGAGCTACCAAATACTGCTCAGTCCGCGGGAGAGAGCTGCGTGTGTCCAGTTAAAACACCAGCCGGGAATGCTCAGCTCTCAATCTGCTGTTTCATGTCACCACCTGCTTCATTTCAAACACACCACACAACATCAGCTTCCAGCTTCACCCTCTCAGGGCAGACAGCCTGCACCTGTTGTGGACAACCACCTTGAGCCACTGATGGTTTCATCAAAGATCCCCATGTTTGGGGAAAAAAAATACAGACAGCAAAGGCAGGCGAGAAGGGCAAGGATTTGGACTGGAAAGGAATTGGGCGTGTGGGTGGGAGGGAGGAGGGTCCTGAGATGGCGAGGGACGGGGGGGGGGGGAGGCTGGACAGGGGAATGGGAGCAGTCAGGAGGCTCCAGACAGCGAAGGGGAAGGGATCAAACTAATTCACTCCCAGAAGCTGAATGAACAGTGAACCAAAGTCTGAATGAAGATAAAGGATTGCAATTTGGGAAGGCAGATCAGGGCAGGACTTAATGGGAAGGTCCAGGGGAGTATTGCTGAACAAAGAGACCTTGGAGTGCAGCTTCACGGTTCCTGGAAACAGGGGTTGCAGGTAGACAGGGTAGAGAAGGTGCTTGTCTTTATTGGTCGGTGCACAGAGTACAGGAGTTGCGAGGCCATGTTACGTGTGTACAGGGCACTGGTCCTATCGAAAAGGTGTTGGGAAACTTAAAAGGGTTCAGAAAAGATTTACAATAATGTTGCAGGGCTGGTGGGTTTGAGCGATAGGGAAAGGCTGAACAGGCTGGGGCTGTTTTCCCTGGAGCATCAGAGGCTGAGGGGTGACCTTATAGAGGTTTATAAAATCATGAGGGGCATGGATAGGGTAAATAGGCAAAGTCTTTTCCCCAGGGGAGAGGAGTCCCAACGTAGAGGGCATAAGTTTCAGGTGAGAGGGGAAAGATTTTAAAAGGTCAGCTTTCTCACATAGAGGGTGGTACGTGTATGGAATGAGCTGCTAGAGGAAGTGGTGGAGGCTGGTACAATTGCAACATTTAAAAAGGCATCTGGATGGGGATATAAATCAGAAGGGTTTGGAGGGATATGGGCCGGGTGCTGGTGAATGGGTAGGATATCTGATCAGCATGGATGAGTTGAATGGAAAGGATTGTTTCCGTGCTGGATAACTCGAAGCAGTTTAAGAGGAATCTTGGAGCTAATCATCAGCTTCAGGACTGGACTGATTTCGGGAGAAATGCCTGAATTGAGAAGGGATGAATGCTGAATCTGGATGGCTGTGAACAGACACATACCTCCTGGCCAGGTGACCAAGACAGAAAGAATTGGGGGTCTGTCCACAGACCAGTCTGCCTCCTGGCCTGAATACATTAACATGGTGAGACATTCTCCCAGAATCGCAGATTGGCTGCAGGGTCCCCAACATCACTGGGCAGGGTGTCTGTGCCACAGAGTCAGCAGCTCTCAGTCAGGGATAGTCCATTACACAACGGACTTCACACACACACACACACAATCCCTGATCACCATCTTACACTCACACAATCCCTGATCGCCATCTCGCAATCCCACAAAATCCCTGATCACCATCCTGCACTCACACACAATCCCTGATCACCAATTCACACTCACACACATTCTCTGATCACCATCCTGCATTCACACACAACCCCTGATCACCATCTAACACTAACACATAATCCCTGATCACCATCTCACACCGACACACAAACCCTGATCACCATCTCACACTCACACAATCCCTGATTACCAACTCACACTCACAGACAATCCCTGATTGACATCTCACACTCACACACACTCCCTGATCACCATCTCGCACTCACACACAATCCATGATCACCATCCTGCACTCACACACAATCCCTGATCACCATCTCACACTCACACACAATCCCTGATCACACTCACACACAATCCATGATCACTATCCCACACTCACACACAATCCCTGATCACCATCTCACACTCACACAATACCTGATCATCATCTCACACTCACACACAATCCCTGATCGACATCTCACACCGACACACAATCCCTGATCACCATCTTACACTCATACACAATCCCAGATCACCATCCCGCAGTCACACACACAATCTCTGATCACCATCTCACACCAACACACAAACCCTGATCACCATCTTACACTCACACAATCCGTGATCATCATCTCACAGTCAGACACAATCCCCGATCGACATTCACACTCACACACAATCCCTGCTCACCATCCTGCACTCACACACAATCCCTGACCATCTTACATTCACAATCCCTGATCACCAACTCACACTCACACACAATCCCTGATCACCATCTCCCACTCATACACAATCCCTGATTGACATATCACACTCACACACAATCCCTGATCACCATCTGACATCCACACACAATCCCTGATCACCATCCCTCACTCACACACAATCCCTGATCACCATCCTGCACTCACACACAATCCCTCATCACCATCTCACACCAACACACAATACCTGATCACCATCTTCGACTCACACACAATCCCTGATCACCATCTCACACTCATACACAATCCCAGATCACCATCCCGCAGTCACACACACAATCTCTGATCACCATCTCACACCAACACACAAACTCTGATCACCATCTTACACTCACACAATCCGTGAAATTCATCTCACACTCATACACAATCCCCGATTGACATTCACACTCACACACAATCCCTGCTCACCATCCTGCACTCACACACAATCCCTGACCACCATCTTACATTCACAATCCCTGATCACCATCTCCCACTCACACACAATCCTACATCAACATCTAACACTCACACACAACCCCTGATCACCATCTAACACTAACACATAATCCCAGGTCACCATCCCGAACTCACACACAATCACTGATCACCATCTCACACTCACACACAATCCCTGATCACCAATTCACACGCACACACATTCTCTGATCACCATCCTGCATTCACACACAACCCCTGATCACCATCTAACACTAACACATAATCCCTGATCACCATCTCACACTCACACATAATCCCTGATTGACATCTCACACACACACACTCCCTGATCACCATCCTGCACTCACACACAATCCCTGATTGCCATCTCACACTTACACACAATCCCTGATTGACATCTCACACTCACACACAATCCGTGATCACCATCCTGCACTCACACACAATCCCTGATCACCATCTCGCACTCACACATAATCCCTGATTGACATCTCACACACACACACAATTCCTGATCACCATCCTGCACTCACACACAATCCATGATCACTATCCCACACTCACACACAATCTCTGATCACCATCTCACACCAACACACAAACCCTGATCACCATCTTACACTCACACAATCCGTGATCATCATCTCACAGTCAGACACAATCCCCGATCAACATTCACACTCACACACAATCCCTGCTCACCATCCTGTACTCACACACAATCCCTGACCATCTTACATTCACAATCCCTGATCACCAACTCACACTCACACACAATCCCTGATCACCATCTCCCACTCACACACAATCCCTGATTGACATATCACACTCACACACAATCCCTGATCACCATCTGACATCCACACACAATCCCTGATCACCATCCCTCACTCACACACATTCCCTGATCACCATCCTGCACTCACACACAATCCCTCATCACCATCTCACACCAACACACAATACCTGATCACCATCTTCGACTCACACACAATCCCTGATCACCATCTCACACTCATACACAATCCCAGATCACCATCCCGCAGTCACACACACAATCTCTGATCACCATCTCACACCAACACACAAACCCTGATCACCATCTTACACTCACACAATCCGTGAAATTCATCTCACACTCATACACAATCCCCGATTGACATTCACACTCACACACAATCCCTGCTCACCATCCTGCACTCACACACAATCCCTGACCACCATTTTACATTCACAATCCCTGATCACCATCTCACACTCACACACAATCCCTGATCACCATCTGACATCCACACACAATCCCTGATCACCATCCTCCACCCACACACATTCCCGGATCACCATCTCCCACTCACACACAATCCCTGATCACCAATTCACACTCACACACAATCCCTGATCACCATTTCATGCTCACACACAATCCCTGCTCACCATCCTGCACTCACACACAATCCCTGACCACCATCTTACATTCACAATCCCTGATCACCATCTCCCACTCACACACAATCCTTCATCAACATCTAACACTCACACACAACCCCTGATCACCATCTCACACTCACACACAATCCCTGATCACCAATTCACACGCACACACATTCTCTGATCACCATCCTGCATTCACACACAACCCCTGATCACCATCTAACACTAACACATAATCCCTGATCACCATCTCACACTCACACATAATCCCTGATTGACATCTCACACACACACACACACACTCCCTGATCACCATCCTGCACTCACACACAATCCCTGATTGCCATCTCACACTTACACACAATCCCTGATTGACATCTCACACTCACACACAATCCGTGATCACCATCCTGCACTCACACACAATCCCTGATCACCATCTCACACTCATACACAATCCCTGATCACCATCTCGCACTCACACATAATCCCTGATTGACATCTCACACACACACACAATTCCTGATCACCATCCTGCACTCACACACTATCCATGATCACTATCCCACACTCACACACAATCTCTGATCACCATCTCACACCAACACACAATCCCTGATCATCATCTTACACTCACACACAATCTCTGATCACCATCCTGCACTCACACACAATCCCTGATCACCATCTCACACTCATACACAATCCCAGATCACCATCACGTAGTCACACACAATCTCTGATCACCATCTCACACTAACACACAAACCCTGATCACCATCTCACACTCACACGCAATACCTGATCATCATCTCACACTCATACACAATCTTGCACTCACAAACAATCCCTTATTACCATCTCACACTTACACACAATCCCTGATTGACATCTCACACTCACACACAATCTCTAATCATCATCGTGCACTCACACACAACCCCTGATCACCATCCCACACTCACACACAATCCTGATCACCATCCTGCACTCACACAAAATCCCTGATCACCATATCGCACTCACACACAATCCTTCATCAACATCTAACACTCACACACAATCCTTGATCACAGTCTCACACTCACACACAATTCCTGATCACCATCCTGCACTCACACAAATCCCAGATCATTATCTAACACTCACACACTATCCCTGATCACCATCTCACACTCACACACAATCCCTGATTACCATCTCACACCGACACACAATCCCTGATCACCATCCTGCACTTACACACAATCCCTGATCACCATCTGACATCAACACACAATCCCAGATCACCATCTCACACACAACACACACACACCCTTATCACCGTCTCACACTCACACACAATCCTTCATCAGCATCTAACACTCACACATAATCCTGATCACAATCTCACACTCACACACAATCCCTGATCACCATCTTGGACTCTCACACAATCCCTGATCATCATCTCACACTCACACACAATCCCTGATCACCATTCTGCACTCACACACAATCCCTGATCACCAATTCACACTCACACACATTCTCTGATCATCATCCTGCATTCACACACAACCCCTGATCACCATCTAACACTAACACATAATCCCTGATCACCATCCCAAACTCACACACAAACCCTAATCACAATCTCACACTCACACAATCCCTGATTACGTTCTCACATTCACACATAATCCCGGCTGACATCACACACACTCCCTGATCACCATCTGAAACTCACACACAATCCCTGATCACCATCCTGCACTCACACACAATCCATGATCACCATCCCGCACTCACACACAATCCCTGATCACCATCCTGCACTCACACACAATCCCTGATCACAATCTTACACTCACACACAATTCCTGATCACCATCTTGGACTCACACACAATCCCTGATCACCATCCTGCACTCACACAAAATCCCAGATCATTATCTAACACTCACACACAATCCTTGATCACCATTTCACACTCACACACTATCCCTGATCACCATCTCACACTCACACAATCCCTGATCACCATCTCACACGCATACACAATCCCTGATCACCATCTGACATCCACACACAATCCCAGATCACCATCCCACAGTCACACACAATCCCTGATCACCATCCTGCACTCACACACAATCCCTGATCATCATCTCACACTCATACACAATCCCTGTTTGACATCTCACACTCATACACAATCCCTGATCACCATCCCGTAGTCACACACAATCTCTGATCACCATCTCACACCAACACACAAACCCTGATCACCATCTCACACTCACACACAATACCTGATCATCATCTCACAATCATACACAATCCCTGATCACCATCTCGCACTCACACACAATCCCTGATTACCATCTCACACTTACACACAATCCCGGATTGACATCTCACACTCACACACAATCTCTGATCACCATCCTGCACTCACACACAATACCTGATCACCATCTCGCACTCACACATAATCCCTGATTGACATCTCACACTCACACACGCTCCCTGATCACCATCTGACATCCACACACAATACTGCACTCAGACACAATCCCTGATCACCGTCTCACACTCACACACAATCCCTGATCACCATCTCACACCAACACACAATCCCTGATCACCATCTCCCACTCACACACAAACCCTGATCGACATCTCACACTCACACACAATCCCTGATCACCATCTCCCACTCACACACAATCCCTGATCACCATCCTGCACAGACACACAATCCCTGATTACTATCTCACACTGACACACAATCCCTGATCACTATCCTGCACTTACACACAATCCCTGATCACCATCTTGGACTCTCACACAATCCCTGATCACCATCTTACACTCACACACAATCCCTGATCACCATCTCGCAATCCCACATAATCCCTGATCACCATCCTGCACTCACACACAATCACTGATCACCATCTCGCACTCACACACAATCCCTGATCACCAATTCACACTCACACACATTCTCTGATCACCATCCTGCATTCACACACAACCCCTGATCACCATCTAACACTAACACATAATCCCTGATCACCATCCCGAACTCACACACAAACCCTGATCACCATCTCACACTCACACAATCCCTGATCACCATCTCACACTCACACACAACCCCTGATCGGCATCTCACACTCACACACAATCCCTGATCACCATCTCGCACTCACACACAATCCCTGATCACCATGTCCCACTCACACACAATCCTAGATCACCATCCTGCACTCACACACAATCCCTGATCACCATCTCACACTCACACACAATCCCTGATCACCAATTGACACTCACACACATTCTCTGATCACCATCCTGCATTCACACACAACCCCTGATCACCATCTAACACTAACACATAAACCCTGATCACCATCCCGAACTCACATACAATCCCTGATCACCATCTCACACTCACACAATCCCAGATCACCATCCCATAATAACACACAATCTCTGATCACCATCTCACACCAACACACAATCCCTGATCACCATCTCGCACTCACACACAATCCCTGATCACCATCTCGCACTCACACACAATCCCTGATTACCATCTCACACCTACACACAATCCCTGATCACCATCTCACTCTCACACAATCCCTGATCACCATGTCCCACTCACACACAATCCCTGATCACCATCTTGCACTCACACACAATCCCTGATCACCATCTTACACTCACACACAATCCCAGATCACCATCCTGCACTCACACACAATCCCAGATCACCATCTCACACTAACACACAATCCCTGATCACCATCCTGCACTCACACACAATCCCTGATTACCATCTCACACACACACACAATCCTTCATCAACATCTAACACTCACACACAACCCCTGATCACCATCTAACACTAACACATAATTCCAGGTCACCATCTCACACCGACACACAAACCATGATCATCATCTTATACTCACATACAATCCCTGATCACCATCTCACACTCACACACAATCCCAGATCACCATCTCACACTCATACACAATCCCTGATCACAATCTCGCACTCACACACAATCCCTGATCACCATCCTGCACTCACACACAATCCCTGATCACCATCTCACACTCACACACAATCCCTGATCGACATCTCCCACTCACACACAATCCCTGATCACCATCCTGCACTCACACACAATCCCTGATCACCATCTCATACAATCCCTGATTACTATCTCACACTGACACACATTCCCTGATTACCATCTCGCAATCCCACACAATCCCTGATCACCATCCTGCAGTCACACACCTGCAGGATGGTGATCAGGGATTGTGTGTGAGTGTGAGATGGTGATGAGGGAGTGTGTGTGAGTGTGAGATGGTGATCAGGGATTGTGTGTGAGTTGAAGATGTTGAACAGGGATGGTGTCGGTGTGAGATGGTGATCAGGGATTGTGTATGAGTGTGAGATGGTGATCAGGGATTGTGTATGAGTATGAGATGGTGATCAGGGGTTGCGTGTGAGTGTTAGATGCTGATGAAGGATTGTGTGTGAGTGTGAGACGGTGATAAGGGTGTGTGTGTGTGAGATTGTGATCAGGGATTGTGTGTCAGTGTGAGATAGTGATCAGGGATTGTGTGTGAGTGTGAGATAGTATTCAGGGATCGTGTGTGAGTGTGAGTGCAGGATGGTGATCAGGGATTGTGTGTGAGTGGGACATGGTGACCAGGGATTGTGTGTGTGAGTGTGAGATGGTGATCAGGGATTTTGTGTGAGTGCAGGATGGTGATCAGAGATTGTGTGTAAGTCTGAGATGGTAATCAGGGATTGTGTGTGAGTGCGAGATGGTGATCAGGGATTGTGTATGAGTGTGAGATGATGATCAGGGTTTGTGTGTTGGTGTGAGATGGTGATCAGAGATTTGTGTGACTACGGGATGGTGATCTGGGATTGTGTATGAGTGTGAGATGGTGATCAGGGATTGTGTGTGAGTGAAGGATGGTGATCAGAGATTGTGTGTGAGTGTGAGACGGTGATAAGGGTGTGTGTTGTGTGTGAGATGGTGTTCGGGGATTGTGTGAGAGTCCAAGATGGTGATCAGGGATTGTGTGTAAGTGCAGGATGGTGATCAGTGATTGTGTGCGAGTGTGAGACGGTGATCAGAGATTGTGTGTGAGTGTGGGATGGTGATCAGGGATTTTGTGTGAGTGCAGGATTGTGATCAGGGATTGTGTGTGTGTGTGTGAATTGGTGATCACGGATTGTGTGTGAGTGGGAGAAGGTGATCTGGGATTGTGTATGAGTGTGAGATGGTGATCAGGAATTGTGTGAGTGCAAGATGGTGATCAGGGATTGTGTGTGAGTGGGAGATGGTGATCAGAGATTGTGTGAGTGTGAGATGGTGATCAGGGATAGGGTGTGAGTCCAAGATGGTGATCAGGGATTGTGTGTATGTGTGAGATGGTGATCAGGGATTGTATGAGATGGTGATCAGGGATTGTGTGTGAGCGTGAAATGGTGATCAGGGATTGTGTGTGAGCGTTAGACGGTGATAAGTGTGTGTGTGTGTGTGTGTTGGTGTGTGTGAGATGGTGTTCAGGGATTGTGTGAGAGTCCAAGATGGTGATCAGGAATTGTGTGTAAGTGCAGAATGGTGATCAGGGATTGTGTGCGAGTGTGAGATGGTGATCAGGGATTGTGTGTGAGTATGGGATGGTGATCAGGGATTGTGTGTGAGTGTGAGATGGTGATCAGGGATTGTGTGTGAGTGCGAGACGGTGATCAGGGATTGTGTATGAGTGTGAGATGGTGATCAGGGATTGTGTGTGAGTCGAAGATGGTGATCAGGGATTGTGTGTGAGGGCGAGATGGTGATAATCATCTCACACTCATACACAATCCCTGATCACCATCTCGCACTCACACATAATCCCTGATTACTATCCTGCACTCACACACAATCCCTGATCACCATCTCACACTCACACACAATCCCTGATCGACATCTCCCACTCACACACAATCCCTGATCACCATCCTGCACTCACACACAATCCCTGATCACCATCTCGCACTCACACACAATCCCTGATTACCATCTCACACCTACACACAATCCCTGATCACCATCTCACTCTCACACAATCCCTGATCACCATGTCCCACTCACACACAATCCCTGATCACCATCTTGCACTCACACACAATCCCTGATCACCATCATACACTCACACACAATCCCAGATCACCATCCTGCACTCACACACAATCCCAGATCACCATCTCACACTCACACACAATCCCTGATCACCATCCTGCACTCACACACAATCCCTGATTACCATCTCACACACACACACAATCCTTCATCAACATCTAACACTCACACACAACCCCTGATCACCATCTAACACTAACACATAATTCCAGGTCACCATCTCACACCGACACACAAACCATGATCATCATCTTATACTCACATACAATCCCTGATCACCATCTCACACTCACACACAATCCCAGATCACCATCTCACACTCATACACAATCCCTGATCACAATCTCGCACTCACACACAATCCCTGATCACCATCCT
This sequence comes from Hemiscyllium ocellatum, assembly GCF_020745735.1. Classification (NCBI taxonomy): domain Eukaryota; kingdom Metazoa; phylum Chordata; class Chondrichthyes; order Orectolobiformes; family Hemiscylliidae; genus Hemiscyllium; species Hemiscyllium ocellatum. Next base: position 2,699,495 of record NC_083445.1, on the reverse strand, counting down.
GCACTCACACACAATCCCTGATCACCATCTCACACTCACACACAATCCCTGATCGACATCTCCCACTCACACACAATCCCTGATCACCATCCTGCACTCACACACAATCCCTGATCACCATCTCATACAATCCCTGATTACTATCTCACACTGACACACATTCCCTGATTACCATCTCGCAATCCCACACAATCCCTGATCACCATCCTGCAGTCACACACCTGCAGGATGGTGATCAGGGATTGTGTGTGAGTGTGAGATGGTGATGAGGGAGTGTGTGTGAGTGTGAGATGGTGATCAGGGATTGTGTGTGAGTTGAAGATGTTGAACAGGGATGGTGTCGGTGTGAGATGGTGATCAGGGATTGTGTATGAGTGTGAGATGGTGATCAGGGATTGTGTATGAGTATGAGATGGTGATCAGGGGTTGCGTGTGAGTGTTAGATGCTGATGAAGGATTGTGTGTGAGTGTGAGACGGTGATAAGGGTGTGTGTGTGTGAGATTGTGATCAGGGATTGTGTGTCAGTGTGAGATAGTGATCAGGGATTGTGTGTGAGTGTGAGATAGTATTCAGGGATCGTGTGTGAGTGTGAGTGCAGGATGGTGATCAGGGATTGTGTGTGAGTGGGACATGGTGACCAGGGATTGTGTGTGTGAGTGTGAGATGGTGATCAGGGATTTCGTGTGAGTGCAGGATGGTGATCAGAGATTGTGTGTAAGTCTGAGATGGTAATCAGGGATTGTGTGTGAGTGCGAGATGGTGATCAGGGATTGTGTATGAGTGTGAGATGATGATCAGGGTTTGTGTGTTGGTGTGAGATGGTGATCAGAGATTTGTGTGACTACGGGATGGTGATCTGGGATTGTGTATGAGTGTGAGATGGTGATCAGGGATTGTGTGTGAGTGAAGGATGGTGATCAGAGATTGTGTGTGAGTGTGAGACGGTGATAAGGGTGTGTGTGTGTGTGTTGTGTGTGAGATGGTGTTCGGGGATTGTGTGAGAGTCCAAGATGGTGATCAGGGATTGTGTGTAAGTGCAGGATGGTGATCAGTGATTGTGTGCGAGTGTGAGACGGTGATCAGAGATTGTGTGTGAGTGTGGGATGGTGATCAGGGATTTTGTGTGAGTGCAGGATTGTGATCAGGGATTGTGTGTGTGTGTGTGAATTGGTGATCACGGATTGTGTGTGAGTGGGAGAAGGTGATCTGGGATTGTGTATGAGTGTGAGATGGTGATCAGGAATTGTGTGAGTGCAAGATGGTGATCAGGGATTGTGTGTGAGTGGGAGATGGTGATCAGAGATTGTGTGAGTGTGAGATGGTGATCAGGGATAGGGTGTGAGTCCAAGATGGTGATCAGGGATTGTGTGTATGTGTGAGATGGTGATCAGGGATTGTATGAGATGGTGATCAGGGATTGTGTGTGAGCGTGAAATGGTGATCAGGGATTGTGTGTGAGCGTTAGACGGTGATAAGTGTGTGTGTGTGTGTGTGTTGGTGTGTGTGAGATGGTGTTCAGGGATTGTGTGAGAGTCCAAGATGGTGATCAGGAATTGTGTGTAAGTGCAGAATGGTGATCAGGGATTGTGTGCGAGTGTGAGATGGTGATCAGGGATTGTGTGTGAGTATGGGATGGTGATCAGGGATTGTGTGTGAGTGTGAGATGGTGATCAGGGATTGTGTGTGAGTGCGAGACGGTGATCAGGGATTGTGTATGAGTGTGAGATGGTGATCAGGGATTGTGTGTGAGTCGAAGATGGTGATCAGGGATTGTGTGTGAGGGCGAGATGGTGATAATCATCTCACACTCATACACAATCCCTGATCACCATCTCGCACTCACACATAATCCCTGATTACTATCCTGCACTCACACACAATCCCTGATCACCATCTCACACTCACACACAATCCCTGATCGACATCTCCCACTCACACACAATCCCTGATCACCATCCTGCACTCACACACAATCCCTGATCACCATCTCGCACTCACACACAATCCCTGATTACCATCTCACACCTACACACAATCCCTGATCACCATCTCACTCTCACACAATCCCTGATCACCATGTCCCACTCACACACAATCCCTGATCACCATCTTGCACTCACACACAATCCCTGATCACCATCTTACACTCACACACAATCCCAGATCACCATCCTGCACTCACACACAATCCCAGATCACCATCTCACACTCACACACAATCCCTGATCACCATCCTGCACTCACACACAATCCCTGATTACCATCTCACACACACACACAATCCTTCATCAACATCTAACACTCACACACAACCCCTGATCACCATCTAACACTAACACATAATTCCAGGTCACCATCTCACACCGACACACAAACCATGATCATCATCTTATACTCACATACAATCCCTGATCACCATCTCACACTCACACACAATCCCAGATCACCATCTCACACTCATACACAATCCCTGATCACAATCTCGCACTCACACACAATCCCTGATCACCATCCTGCACTCACACACAATCCCTGATCACCATCTCACACTCACACACAATCCCTGATCGACATCTCCCACTCACACACAATCCCTGATCACCATCCTGCACTCACACACAATCCCTGATCACCATCTCATACAATCCCTGATTACTATCTCACACTGACACACATTCCCTGATTACCATCTCGCAATCCCACACAATCCCTGATCACCATCCTGCAGTCACACACCTGCAGGATGGTGATCAGGGATTGTGTGTGAGTGTGAGATGGTGATGAGGGAGTGTGTGTGAGTGTGAGATGGTGATCAGGGATTGTGTGTGAGTTGAAGATGTTGAACAGGGATGGTGTCGGTGTGAGATGGTGATCAGGGATTGTGTATGAGTGTGAGATGGTGATCAGGGATTGTGTATGAGTATGAGATGGTGATCAGGGGTTGCGTGTGAGTGTTAGATGCTGATGAAGGATTGTGTGTGAGTGTGAGACGGTGATAAGGGTGTGTGTGTGTGAGATTGTGATCAGGGATTGTGTGTCAGTGTGAGATAGTGATCAGGGATTGTGTGTGAGTGTGAGATAGTATTCAGGGATCGTGTGTGAGTGTGAGTGCAGGATGGTGATCAGGGATTGTGTGTGAGTGGGACATGGTGACCAGGGATTGTGTGTGTGAGTGTGAGATGGTGATCAGGGATTTCGTGTGAGTGCAGGATGGTGATCAGAGATTGTGTGTAAGTCTGAGATGGTAATCAGGGATTGTGTGTGAGTGCGAGATGGTGATCAGGGATTGTGTATGAGTGTGAGATGATGATCAGGGTTTGTGTGTTGGTGTGAGATGGTGATCAGAGATTGTGTGTGACTACGGGATGGTGATCTGGGATTGTGTATGAGTGTGAGATGGTGATCAGGGATTGTGTGTGAGTGAAGGATGGTGATCAGAGATTGTGTGTGAGTGTGAGACGGTGATAAGGGTGTGTGTGTGTGTGTTGTGTGTGAGATGGTGTTCGGGGATTGTGTGAGAGTCCAAGATGGTGATCAGGGATTGTGTGTAAGTGCAGGATGGTGATCAGTGATTGTGTGCGAGTGTGAGACGGTGATCAGAGATTGTGTGTGAGTGTGGGATGGTGATCAGGGATTTTGTGTGAGTGCAGGATTGTGATCAGGGATTGTGTGTGTGTGTGAATTGGTGATCACGGATTGTGTGTGAGTGGGAGAAGGTGATCTGGGATTGTGTATGAGTGTGAGATGGTGATCAGGAATTGTGTGAGTGCAAGATGGTGATCAGGGATTGTGTGTGAGTGGGAGATGGTGATCAGAGATTGTGTGAGTGTGAGATGGTGATCAGGGATAGGGTGTGAGTCCAAGATGGTGATCAGGGATTGTGTGTATGTGTGAGATGGTGATCAGGGATTGTATGAGATGGTGATCAGGGATTGTGTGTGAGCGTGAAATGGTGATCAGGGATTGTGTGTGAGCGTTAGACGGTGATAAGTGTGTGTGTGTGTGTGTGTTGGTGTGTGTGAGATGGTGTTCAGGGATTGTGTGAGAGTCCAAGATGGTGATCAGGAATTGTGTGTAAGTGCAGAATGGTGATCAGGGATTGTGTGCGAGTGTGAGATGGTGATCAGGGATTGTGTGTGAGTATGGGATGGTGATCAGGGATTGTGTGTGAGTGTGAGATGGTGATCAGGGATTGTGTGTGAGTGCGAGACGGTGATCAGGGATTGTGTATGAGTGTGAGATGGTGATCAGGGATTGTGTGTGAGTCGAAGATGGTGATCAGGGATTGTGTGTGAGGGCGAGATGGTGATAATCATCTCACACTCATACACAATCCCTGATCACCATCTCGCACTCACACATAATCCCTGATTACTATCCTGCACTCACACACAATCCCTGATCACCATCTCACACTCACACACAATCCCTGATCGACATCTCCCACTCACACACAATCCCTGATCACCATCCTGCACTCACACACAATCCCTGATCACCATCTCGCACTCACACACAATCCCTGATTACCATCTCACACCCACACACAATCCCTGATCACCATCTCACTCTCACACAATCCCTGATCACCATGTCCCACTCACACACAATCCCTGATCACCATCTTGCACTCACACACAATCCCTGATCACCATCTTACACTCACACACAATCCCAGATCACCATCCTGCACTCACACACAATCCCAGAGCACCATCTCACACTCACACACAATCCCTGATCACCATCCTGCACTCACACACAATCCCTGATTACCATCTCACACACACACACAATCCTTCATCAACATCTAACACTCACACACAACCCCTGATCACCATCTAACACTAACACATAATTCCAGGTCACCATCTCACACCGACACACAAACCATGATCATCATCTTATACTCACATACAATCCCTGATCACCATCTCACACTCACACACAATCCCAGATCACCATCTCACACTCATACACAATCCCTGATCACAATCTCGCACTCACACACAATCCCTGATCACCATCCTGCACTCACACACAATCCCTGATCACCATCTCACACTCACACACAATCCCTGATCGACATCTCCCACTCACACACAATCCCTGATCACCATCCTGCACTCACACACAATCCCTGATCACCATCTCATACAATCCCTGATTACTATCTCACACTGACACACATTCCCTGATTACCATCTCGCAATCCCACACAATCCCTGATCACCATCCTGCAGTCACACACCTGCAGGATGGTGATCAGGGATTGTGTGTGAGTGTGAGATGGTGATGAGGGAGTGTGTGTGAGTGTGAGATGGTGATCAGGGATTGTGTGTGAGTTGAAGATGTTGAACAGGGATGGTGTCGGTGTGAGATGGTGATCAGGGATTGTGTATGAGTGTGAGATGGTGATCAGGGATTGTGTATGAGTATGAGATGGTGATCAGGGGTTGCGTGTGAGTGTTAGATGCTGATGAAGGATTGTGTGTGAGTGTGAGACGGTGATAAGGGTGTGTGTGTGTGAGATTGTGATCAGGGATTGTGTGTCAGTGTGAGATAGTGATCAGGGATTGTGTGTGAGTGTGAGATAGTATTCAGGGATCGTGTGTGAGTGTGAGTGCAGGATGGTGATCAGGGATTGTGTGTGAGTGGGACATGGTGACCAGGGATTGTGTGTGTGAGTGTGAGATGGTGATCAGGGATTTCGTGTGAGTGCAGGATGGTGATCAGAGATTGTGTGTAAGTCTGAGATGGTAATCAGGGATTGTGTGTGAGTGCGAGATGGTGATCAGGGATTGTGTATGAGTGTGAGATGATGATCAGGGTTTGTGTGTTGGTGTGAGATGGTGATCAGAGATTTGTGTGACTACGGGATGGTGATCTGGGATTGTGTATGAGTGTGAGATGGTGATCAGGGATTGTGTGTGAGTGAAGGATGGTGATCAGAGATTGTGTGTGAGTGTGAGACGGTGATAAGGGTGTGTGTGTGTGTGTTGTGTGTGAGATGGTGTTCGGGGATTGTGTGAGAGTCCAAGATGGTGATCAGGGATTGTGTGTAAGTGCAGGATGGTGATCAGTGATTGTGTGCGAGTGTGAGACGGTGATCAGAGATTGTGTGTGAGTGTGGGATGGTGATCAGGGATTTTGTGTGAGTGCAGGATTGTGATCAGGGATTGTGTGTGTGTGTGTGAATTGGTGATCACGGATTGTGTGTGAGTGGGAGAAGGTGATCTGGGATTGTGTATGAGTGTGAGATGGTGATCAGGAATTGTGTGAGTGCAAGATGGTGATCAGGGATTGTGTGTGAGTGGGAGATGGTGATCAGAGATTGTGTGAGTGTGAGATGGTGATCAGGGATAGGGTGTGAGTCCAAGATGGTGATCAGGGATTGTGTGTATGTGTGAGATGGTGATCAGGGATTGTATGAGATGGTGATCAGGGATTGTGTGTGAGCGTGAAATGGTGATCAGGGATTGTGTGTGAGCGTTAGACGGTGATAAGTGTGTGTGTGTGTGTGTGTTGGTGTGTGTGAGATGGTGTTCAGGGATTGTGTGTGAGTGTGAGATGGTGATCAGGGATTGTGTGTGAGTGCGAGACGGTGATCAGGGATTGTGTATGAGTGTGAGATGGTGATCAGGGATTGTGTGTGAGTCGAAGATGGTGATCAGGGATTGTGTGTGAGGGCGAGATGGTGATAATCATCTCACACTCATACACAATCCCTGATCACCATCTCGCACTCACACATAATCCCTGATTACTATCCTGCACTCACACACAATCCCTGATCACCATCTGACACTCACACACACTCCCTGATCACCATCTGACACTCACACACAATCCCTGATCACCATCCTGCACTACCACACACAATCCATGATCACCATCCCACACACACACACTATCCCTGATCACCATCTCACACACACACACTCCCTGATCACTATCTTACACTCACACACAATCTCTGATCACCAACTTACCCACAAACACAATCCCTGATCACCATCTCCCACTCACACACTCCATGATCACCGTCTCACACCCGCACACAATCCCGGATCACCATTTCACACACACACACACACACACACAAAATCCCTGATCACCATCTCACACTCACATACAATCCCTGATCACCATCTCACACTCACACACTCCCTGATCACTGTCTTACACTCGCACAATCCCTGATCACTGTCTCACACTCACACACAATCCCGGATCACCATTTCACACACACACACAATCCCTGATCACCATCTCACACTCACACACAATCCCTGATCACCATTTCACACACACACACACAATCCCTGGTCACCATGTCCCACTCACACAATCCCTGATCACCATCTCCCACTCACACACAATCCCTGATCACCATCTCACACTCACACAATCCCTGATCACCATCTCCCACTCACACACAATCCCTGATCACCATCTTGCACTCACACACAATCACTGATCACCATCTTTCACTCACACAATCACTGATCACCATCTCGCACTCACACACAATCCCTGCTCAACATCTAACACTCACACACAACCCTTGATCACAGTCTCACACTCACATACAATACCTGATCACCATCTCGCACTCACACACACTCCCTGATTACCATCTAACACTCACACACAATCCCTGATCACCATCTCTCACCGACACACAATCCCTGATCACCATCTCACACCGATACACAATCCCTGATCACCATCCTGCACTTACACACAATCCCTGATCACCATCTTGGACTCTCACACAATCCCTGATCACCATCCTGCACTTACACACAATCCCTGATCACCATCTTGGACTCTCACACAATTCCTGATCACCATCCCACACTCACACACAATCCCTGATCACCATCCCACACTCAGACACAATCCCTGATTAAAATGTGTTTTAAAACCTGGAAGATATTGCATTCCACCTCTCTCTCCCACGGAGATGGGTTTACTTGATGATGTAGCTCATGCTGGTCTTAATTCCATTCTGATTGCCATGGTGAGATAGTTCGGACCTTCCTGCAGTCCATTCCAAAATGTAGTGTAACAAGGACTTTGATCGTAGTAGGATTTAGAAATATACAACTTAGAACATCCTGCTGACACTGTGTTAAAGGAAGAGAACTCTTTACATTTATCTTAGATTTGAACATGGTACGGTGGCTCAGTGGTTAGCACAGCTGCCTTACAATACCAGGGACTCTGGTTCCGTTCCAATCTCGGGTTACTGTCTATGTAGAGAATGCACATTCTCCCCGTGTCTAAATTGTCCATTGTGTTCAGGGATGTGTGGGTTATGTGCATTGATCAGGGGTAAGTATAGGGTCGGGGAATGGGTCTGGGTGGGTGTCTCTTTGGAGAGATTCTATGAGTTGCTGAGGTATCTACAATGGAGTTCTAGCTGAGAGATTGACCATTAATGACAGAATGGTCATCATGATCCAAGTCAAGATTTCCTTTTTTTGCGAACTGCTTCCTTCTCTTTGATAATATTGACTGGGACGGTCATCTGGGCCAGATGGGATTTATCCTCGGATTCTCTAGGAAGTCAGGGAGGAGATTGCAGAGCCATTGCCTTTGATCTTTGTGTCATCATTGTCCACAGGAATAGTACCAGAGACTGGAGGATAGCAAATGTTGTTCCCTTGTTTCAGAAGGAGAGTCAGGACAACCCTGGGAATTATCGACCAGTGAGCCTTCCTTCAGTTGGGGGTAGGGTGTTGGAAAAGATTATAAGAGATAGGATTTATAATAATCTATTAAGGAATAGTTTGATTCGGGATAGTCAACACTGTTTTATGAAGGGTAGGTCGTGCCTCATCAACCTTATTGAGTTCTTTGAGATGGTGACCAAACAGGTGGATGAGGGTAAAGCGGTAGATGTGGTGTATGTGGATTTCAGTAAGGCGTTTGATAAGGTTCCCCACGGTAGGCTATTGTAGAAAATACAGAGGCATGGGATTGAGGGTGATTTCGCGGTTTGGGTCAGAAATTGGCTTGCTGAAAGAAGACAGAGGGTGGTGGTTGATGGGAAATATTCATTCTGGAGTTCAGTTACGAGTGGGGTATCACAAGAAAATGTTTTGGGTCCTCTGTTGTTTGTCAATTTTATAAATGTCCTGGATGAGGGCGTAGAAGGTGAGTTAGTAAATTTGCAAATGACACTGAGATTGGTAGAGTTGTGGACAGTGCGGAAGGATGTTGTAGGTTACAGAGGGACATAGATAAGCTGCAGAGCTGGGCTGAGAGGGGGCAAATGGAGTTTAATGTGGAAACGTGTGAGGTGATTCACTTTGGAAGGAGTAACAGGATTACAGAGTACTGGGCTAATGGTGAGATTCTTTGTAGTGTAGATGAGCAGAGAAATCTCAGTGTCCATGTTGATAGGGTTGTTAAGAAGGCACACAGTGTGTAAAGGGATTGAGTTTCGGAGCCATGAGGTTATGTTACAGCTGTACAAAACCCTGGTGTGGCTGCACTTGGAGTATTGTGTACAGTTCTGGTCACCGCATTATAAGAAGGATGTGGAAGCTTTGAAAAGGGTGCAGGGGAGATTTACCAGGATGTTGCCTGGTATGGAGGGAAGGTCTTACAAGGAAAGGCTGAGGGACTTGAGGCTGTTTTCGTTAGAGAGAAGAAGGTTGAGAGGTGTCTTAGTTGAGACATGAGAGATAATCCGAGGGTTAGATAGGGTGGACATTAAAACCCTTTGCCTCAGATGGTGATGGCTAGCACAAGATGACATAGCTTTAAATTGAGGGTGATAGATATAGGACAGATGTCAGAGGTCGTTTCTTTACTCAGAGTAGTCGAGGGCATGGACTGCACTGCCTGCAACAGGAGTAGATTCGCCAACTTTCAGGGCATTTAAATGCTCATTGGATAGACAGATGGGCGAGAATGAAATAGTGTCGATTAGATGGGCCTCAGATTATTTTCACAGGTCGGTGCAACATTGAGGGCTGAAGGGCCTGTACTGCGCTGTCATGTTCTCTGACAGTGAACGGAATGTCCCTGTGTCTCCAACAGTGTCATCGGAGCTTGAATATTCACCTGAGAGTGAGGACGGCTTTTCGATTGAAAGTTGAACTGGAAGTTGAAACCTCTGCCCGTGCAGCACTCCCTCAGTACTTTACTGAGCGTGTGTACTAGATGCTCCAGTATCCGGTTTGGGACTTGAATCCGAAACATCTGGCACTGAGGGGAGAAGGCTGGCAAGTGAGCTCCAGCTAGTGTCTGGAGAGCATGGGAGTCAGCAGGAACAGTGTTCCCATGACTCTGCTGATCTCTCCTTGTCAGTTTGAGAGATTGTGACCAGGCTGAGACAGCCAACTCAATCCACCTTCCCAGTCCTGATGGAATTCCATTTGGAGTTCACGGCTTTCCCAGAGTCACTGAGCTGCTGTATTCCCCAGTCAGCAGTGTCTCATTCCAAGATAGTGTGATGCCGATACTGCTGGCAAAAGTCAATGATCTACTGAAAAATCAACACAAGAAATGCTTTCTGTTGGTCCAACTTCATCGGCATAGCTTTTAGTGATCAAACATAAATACTGACTTGGAACAGCATTGAATCAAACAGCACAAGTTAAACCTATCTCCGTGTGAGATTCTTTCTGGAAAGGATCAAATAAAGACACTGTGACAGTCAAAAGCCATGGTGAGTTGGAGATGAATAAACAACGTCCTCATTACTTTGGCGCCCAGTTCCTGTTTGGGCCCCTCTGCTCAGGATTTGTCTGAATTGCTTCACGTCAAACTTAAGATCAAGCTCATTGCTTTCTTTGCAAATCTCATTGGTGCAAAGAGATGGAGGGGGCGGGGTGAGATATCTGAGCTAATCCTGACTGTGCAAAGCTGATAAATCATACTCTGCAGATGAAGGTCTTTTTATTTCCTACATGACATGGGTTAACCCTGAAGTGTTCCACCCAGTTGGTGACTGAGGCAGACTCGAGAGAGAGGTGTCTGAATTCCTGATGCATCAGCAGTTCATGCTCTGAACTGGGGAATGTTTGGGAGAGTAACAGTCTGTTTTCTTCCTCATATATTTTATAACGTATTGCTTTACATTAGCTTCAGTGTCACAGATGGTAAACAAGTCAGACAATCTCCTCACAGCTCCTCCCTCTGTCAAGGCTGAGTAAAAGGTGAATAGTTTCACTGAGGAATCATGGTTTCATAGAATGACAGAACATGCTGGAGGGGCTGATTGGTCTCCTGTATTGATGGGACTAGCACTGATTTCTGTATTCATTACTGAAGGTACTGATACCTGTGGGGACTGCACAGAGAAGGGAGCAGCCTCAGCACTGATAGCACCAACATCCTCAAACCTGTGAAGCTGTGCCTCACCACCCACTTCACATTCAATAACAAATCACCGGAACATCCAGGGATCCCCAGGATCAGGCCTCACAGCAGAAGCAGGAATGCAGAGACTTGAACAAGCTACCCTCCCATCTATCCAACCCAAACTTTGGGTCCGTTCCATGGGTAACCCTTTGTCATCACAAAACGGAACAAATTCGATGAAACCTACAACACCATCAACCATATCCTGATCGGCATAAAATTCACTCAGGAGAGGAGGAGAACGACAACAGACTCCCATTCCGAGACGTGACAGTTGAACATACAGTTAACGGAGAGCTTTAAACCAGTGTCTACAGAAAAACAACGCACACAGATCAAACACTTCACTTCAGAAACAACCATCCCAACACCCACAAACGGGGCTGCATCAAGACATTACTTCAACAAGCTACATCACACTGCAGCACCCAAAGAATTACAAAAAGCAGAAGAAAAATATCTACACAATGTTTTCAAGAAAAACAGGTCCCCAATAAATACAAGCCACTGATTCCTCAGAAACAAACCCAAACAAGCAGGCCCAACGCCACCAAAACCAATAGCCACGTGACCTTACATCAAAGACATACCCAAAATGAGTTCTAAGCTATCAGACCCCTTGGCACATGGGAGACCACAAAACCACCCACACACTTAAACAGCGGCTGATGAATCCAAAGGATTTCCACCAGCAAAACAAACGTCATTTATCAGATACCGTGTAAGATCTGTAAAAAACAATACACCGGACAAAAACGAAGGAATCGTGTCACCGGGATATATGAACACCAACTGACCACCAAAAGGCATGACCCACAATCACATACAGACGAAGAAGGACACCTCTTTGACTGGGACCACACACACATCCTCGGACAGGTGAAGCAAAGACATGCACGAAAATTCTTAGAGGCATAGCATTCCAACCAGAACGCCATCAATAAACACATCGATTTAGACTCTATCTCCCTACTCTTGAAAAAAGGAACTGGGAATGACATCACCCACCTTAAGAATCCAAGACCTATAAACAGAGAGGCAGGACATACCACCAGAGCCTCACCAAACACTCTCACTGATGGTGTTACCTCGTCATGGTGACGAAACATCTGAAAACAAACCTTCCAGCTCAGTGAGCTAATTAACAGACTGAGTAATGGTGGCTGGAGGGCAGGGGCCAATGGATGAATGGAGCAGTTCTCTCCCGGCCGTGTTCAGTGGATGTTTGTTGATAGATGGAGGAAAATATCCCATTCTGGGTACACATGGTGCTCCAGTACCTGCCACATGGTCTATCAGCTTGGACAAGCACCTTCAGGAGATTAAAACGAAAGCAAGGAACAAAAAGCAAACTCAGCATCGAGATCAAGGAATTTTAAGTTGAGGATCAAAGTCATTCATTTCGGCAGGAGACTCTCTCTCCTTGCGTACCAACCAGTTTTACAGCGAAGATGGCAGGAGAACGTTCCTCACTGATATGTGACAAGTAAGCTGAAAGAGGAGTATTGTCTGGGCACGCAGCATTCCCTGTGTACCACACTGTGCACAGACACATACAGCACTCCCTGTGTACCACACTGTGCACAGACACACAACACTCCCTGTGTACCACACTGTGCACACACTTAAAGCAATCCCTGTGTAACACACTGTGCACACACATACAGCACTAACTGTGTAGCACACTGTGCGCACACATACAGCACTCCCTGTGCACCACACTGTGCACACACACATACAGCACTCCGTGTACCACACTGTGCACACACACATACAGCACTCCCTGTGTATCACACTGTGCACAGACACGCAGCACTCCCTGTGTAACACATTGTGCACATACATATAGCTCTCCCTTTGTAACACACTGTGCACACACACACAAAACTCCCTGTGTACCACACTGTGCACACACATACAGCACTCACTGTGTAACACACTGTGCACACACATACAGCATTCGCTGTGTACCATAATGTGCACACACATACAGCTCCCAGTGTGTACGACACTGTGCACACACATACGGCACTCCCTGTGTAATACACTGTGCACACTAACACACAATACTCCCTGGGTAACACACTGTGCACACACACATACAGTACTCCCTGTGTAACACACTGTGCACACACACAGAGCACTCCATGTGTAATACTCTGTGCACACACACGTACAGCAATCCTTGTGTAACACACTGTGCACACACTTAAAGCAATCCCTGTGTAACACACTGTGCACACACATACAGCACTAACTGTGTAGCACACTGTGCACATACACAGCACTCCCTGTGTAACACACTGTGCACACACATACAGACCACCCTGTGTAACACACTGTACAAACATACAACACACCCTGTGTAACACACTGTGCACACACATAGCACTCCCTGTGTAACACACTATGCACACACAGACAGACCAGTCTGTGTTACACACTGTACACATACACAGCACTTCCTGTGTAACACATTCTGCACACACATACAACACTCCCTGTGTAACACACTGAGCACACACACACATACAGTACTCCCTGTGTAACACAGGGTACACACACACATACAGTACTCCCTGTGCAGCACAGGGTACACACACACATACAGTACTCCCTGTGTAACACACTGAGCAGACACACAGCACTCCCTGTGTAACACACTGTGCAGACACACAGCACTCCCTGTGTAATACATTGTGCACACACACATACAGCACTCCCGGGTGTAACACACTGTGCACACCCACAGTGCTCCCTGGATAATACACAGTGCACACATATACAGCACTCACTGTGTAATACACTGTGCATACATACACACACATACAGCACTCCCTGTGTAACACACTGTGCACACACACACATACAGTACTCCCTGTGCAATACACTGTGCACACTAACACACAATACTCCCTGTGTAACACACTGTGCACACACACATACAGCACTCCTTGCGTAACACACTGTGCACATGCATACAGCACTCCTTGTGTAACACAATGTGCCACACTAACACACAATACTCCCTGGGTAACTCACTGTGCACACACACATACAGTGCTCCCTGTGTAACACAATGTGCACACATGTACAGCAATCCTTGTGTAACACACTGTGCACACACACATACAGCACTCCCTGTGTAACACAGTCTGCACACACATACAACACACCCTGTGTAACACACTGTGCACACAAATACAGCAATCCCTGTGGAACACACTGTGCACACACTCATACAGCACTCCCTGTGTAACACATTCTGCACACACATACAACACACCCTATGCAACATACTGTGCACACACACAGCACTCCCTGTGTAACACACTGTGCACACACACACATACAACACACCCTGTGTAACACACTGTGCACACACAAACATACAGTACTCCCTGTGTAACACACTGAGTAAACACACATACAGCACTCCCTGTGTAACACAGGGTGCACACACACATACAGTACTCCCTGTGTAACACACAGTGCAGACACACAGCAGTCCCTGTGTAACACACTATGCACACACACACAGACCAGCCTGTGTAACACACTGTACACACACACAACACTTGCTATGTAACACATTTTGCACAGACATACAACACTCCCTGTGTAACACACCTTGCACACGCACATACAGCACTCCCTGTGTAACACATTCTGCACACACATACAACACTCCATGTGTAACACACTGTGCACACACACAGCACGCCCTGTGTAACACACTGTGCACACACACACAGACCACCCTGTGTAACACACTGTGCACACACACACACAGCACTTCCTGTGTAACACATTCTGCACACACAGACAGCACTCCCTGTGCAACACACTGTGCACACACACATATAGTACTCCCTGTGTAATACACTGAGTACACATGCATACAGCACTCCCTGTGCAACACACTGAGCAGACACACAGCAGTCCCTGAGTAATACACTGTGCACACACATCTACAGCACTCCCTGTGTGACACTCTGTGCACACACATACAGTACTCCCTGTGAAATACACTGTGCACACGCACATACAGCACACCCTGTGTAATACACTGTGCACACGCATATACAGCACTCCCCGTGTAATACACTGTGCACACAAATACAGTACTCACTGTGTAACATACTTAGCGCACACACACAGCACGCCCTGTACATCCCACTGTGCACACACACAGCACTCCGTGTAACACACTGTGCACACACATCCAGCACTCCCTGTGTAATACACTGAGTACACACACATACAGTACACCCTGTGTAATACACTGTGCACACACAAATACAGCACTCCCTGTGTAACACACTATGCAGACACACAGCACTCCCTGTGTAATACACTGTGCATACACACAGCACTTCCTGTGTAATACACTGTGCACACACACACACAGCAATCCCTGTAATACACTGTGCACACACACACACACACACACACAGCACTCCCTGTGTAACACACTATGCAGACACACAGCACTCCCTGTGTAATACACTGTGCACACACACATACAGTATTCCCTGTGTAACACACTGTGTAGACACACATACAACACACTCTGTATAATAAACTGTGCAGACACACAGCACTCCCTGTATACACACACATGCAACACTCCCTGTGTAACACACTGTGTACACACAAATGCAACACTCCCTGTGTAACACACTGTGTACACTCATACCACCCAGATGAACCCAGTGTTCAGTGCAGCACCTCCTGGACCATCTGACCTGGGGCAGGTGAAAACTGACTTGGTGATCATATTGCTGAGAGGTAAGTGTTCTAGCTTCGAGTTACAGAGATGTTGGTGATCTCAGGCTCATGTTCTCCTGCTGGATGTGAGTCCTTGTTCTTGTACTGATGGCCGATTCTGCTTATGTGAGATGGGTAATACTTATTGTGTTCACTGATCAATCCTCCTCCTGGTGTTGTGAGGATGTTTTAGACAAGGACAGCATTAGGTTGTTGGAGACACTTCAGTGATTTTTTTTCAATTTCGACAGTGGCCAATTGATTCATGACCTGATAGTCTCCCATTACCTGTGGGTGTAAACTCCGCAAACTGGCAAACCTGGGTAAAAAAAGAGACCTTTCTTTAGAAGGCTCTGCAGATTCAGGACCACGAGGCAGCAGGAGGTTCTCTGACCTCAGTGAATGACCAGAGACAGCAGTTAAGGGAAACTAAAAAATTCAAGATCTTCACTCTCAAATAATGAAGAAAAGATTCCAGTCTATCACCATGAAGTTTACTGAAAGGCAAGAGAAATTTCACAGAATCAAATCAAACCAAGACAGGAAATCATTTGGTCAGTTGTAGTGATGCCGAATCTTTGCAAGCAAAGAGTTCCTCAATTTGTCTCTCTTTCTTTCTTCTTTCCCCCTTGCCTTGCCTGTTTTCTGTTGTTTCAGTTATTTATTCACTTCCCTTTTTGAAAGTCTTGTCCCTTAAACATACCAGCCAATGTATTCATGGCTCAGTAATCTGTGTTTTGTCATTTCCATTGAGGAGCGCATATATTTTCACCTCACTGTTGGACTGTTTTGTTGTTTTCAGTCACGTTTGGCTGGTGTCACTCCCCACCTCCCCCTGTTCTCGTGTCCTGCCCTGAAAGAGTAGACTTGACACTGGTGTCATTATTATTCGATAAGCTCGCTTCCATTTTATGGGTCGGTTCTTCATTAATTCAGATGCTGTGAAGAGGTCCACATTTGTTGGGAGCAGCTTGCTAATCCATGGGGAAGTAAGTGTTTCATTATTGCTCATACAAAAGCAAAATACTGTCAAGGCTGGAAATCTGAAACAAAAACAGAAAGTGCTGCAGGTTCTCAGTAGCTCTGGCAGCATCAGTGGAGAGAGAAACAGAGGCCACATTTCAAGTCAGATATGACAGTTGTTTGCATTCTTTGGAAGTTCTGAAGAATAGTTATCGAGTCATACAGCACGGAAATAGACCCTTCAGTCCAACCAGTCCGTGCCAAACATAATCCCAAACTAAACTAGTCCTACCTGCCTGCTCCTGGCCCATATCCCTCCAAACCTTTTATATCCAGTACTTATCCATCGGTCTTAAACGTTGTAATTGTACCTACATCCACCACTCTCTCGGGAGGTTCACTCCACACATGAACCACCCTCTGTATAAAACTTTTATACCTTATGTCTTTTTTAAAATCTCTCCTCTCACCTTAAAAATATGTCCCCTAGTTTTGAAATCCCACATCCCAAGGAAAAGACACCTCCCATTGCTCCTATCTATCTTCCTCATTATTTTGCACACTTCTGGAAGATCACCTCTCAACCTCCTATTCTGCAGAGGAAAATAATTCCTGTCAATCTTTCTCACTCAAACTTTCCATACTTGGCAACATCCTGGTAAATTTCCTCTGAACCCTCTCCAGCTTAATAATAGCCTTCCTACAACAGGGAGCCCAGACCTGGACACAGTACTCCAACGTTCTGTACTATCTTAATATGACTTCCCAACTCCGATACTCAGAAGTCTGGGCAATGATGGCAAATGTGCAAAATGCCTTTTTAACCATCCTGTCTGTTTGTGATGGACACTTCAAAGAATTATGTACCTGAACTCCTGGGTCTCTCTGTTCTACAACACATTGGAGAGTGTTGCTAAGAAGGGGCCATGTGGTCGAGCCAGAGGCTGTCAGAACACAACAAGCCTGGCAGCAGCAGACGGTGGAGAGGTCGACATTTCGGGGGTAACCCTTCATCAGGACTCGGGGTGAGTTTGGGGGGAGCTGCAGATTAAGTGGGGGGTGGGGGCAGGGTGGGGATAGGTGAAGACAGGTAGGGGGTACGACCTGTTTGGTCGATGGGAGGAATGAATCTGGTTGGTGGCCATGCCCACTTGGGAGGTAGCATCTCAGATTCTGATTTGGCGGATCGTGTGTGATCCTGATGGATTTGGGGGAGAGGAGGTGTCTCTGATCCTGATGGATTGGGGGGGGGGGAAGGTACTGGTCTGGATGGGTTTTCTTGTGGGTGTCTCTGATCCTATGGATTGTTTGGGAGGAGGGTGTTTCAGATCCTATGGATTGTTTGGGAGGGGGATGTGTCTGATCCTATGGATTGTTTCCCAGGGGTGTGTGTGATCGTATGGAGTGTTTGGAAGGGGGTGTCTGTGATCCTATGGATTGTTAGGGAGTGGGGGGTCTGTGATCCTATGGATGGCTTGGGAGGGGTGTGTGTGATCCTACGGATTGTTTGGGAAGGGTGTGTGATCCTATGGATTGTTTGAGAGGAGGGTGTCTGTGATTCTATGGATTGTTTGGGAGGAGGGTGTGTGTGATCCTATGGAATGTTTGGGAGGGGCTGTCTGTGATCCTATGGATTGTTTGGGTGGGGGCTGTCTGTGATCCTATGAATTGTTTGGGACAGGGCTGTCTGTGATCCTATTGATTGTTTGGGAGGGGGGTATTTGATGCAATGGATTGTTTGGGAGGGAGTGTCTGTGATCGTAGGAATTGTTTGGGAGGGTGCAATCTCTGATCCTATGGATTGTTCGAGGGGGGGGTCTGTGATCCTATGGATTGTTTGGGAGGGTGTGTGATCCTATGGGTTGTTTGGGTCGGGGCTGTCTGTGATCCTATAGATTGTTTGGGAGGGGTGTGTGTGATCCTATGGATTATTTGGGAGGGTGTGTGTGATCCTATGGATTGTTTGAGATGGGTGTGTGTGATCCTATGGATTGTTTGAGATGGGTGTGTGTGATCCTATGGATTGTTTGGGAGGGGGTCTGTGATCCTATGGATTATTTGGGAGGGGGTCTGTGATCCTATGGATTGTTTGGGAGGGGTGTGTGTGATCCTATGGATTGTTTGGGAGGGGTGTGTGTGATCCTATGGATTGTTTGAGATGGGGGTGTGTGATCCTATGGATTGTTTGGGAGGGGTGTGTGTGATCCTATGGATTGTTTGGGTGGGGGGGGGTGTGATCCTATGGATTGTTTGAGATGGGGGTGTGTGATCCTATGGATTGTTTGGGAGGGTGTGTGTGATCCTATGGATTGTTTGGGAGGGGGTCTGTGATCCTATGGATTGTTTGGGAGGGGTGTGTGTGATCCTATGGATTGTTTGAGATGGGGGTGTGTGATCCTATGGATTGTTTGGGAGGGGGTCTGTGATCCTATGGATTATTTGGGAGGGGTGTGTGTGATCCTATGGATTGTTTGGGGGGAGGTGACGCCACGAGCTGGGATGGAGGCTGTCGGCGGAAGTGAGGACGGCCCGGAAGTGACGCGGTTATTGTGGGCGGGTGAGCGAGTGTTCTAGAAGCGGGGGTTGTGGCTGGGCCTGGCGCTGGGACCCGGACCCGGGACAGTGAGGGGGTGACCCGGGAGCGGGACAGTGAGGGGTGAGGGTGACCCGGGACAGTGAGGGTGTTAGCGGGGCTGTGAGGGGGTGAGGGTGAGGGTGTGAGCGGGGGTGAGGGTGATGGTGGATTACAGCGTGTGGGATCACATCGAGGTGTCGGACGATGAGGACGATACTCACCCGAACATCGACACCGCCAGCCTGTTCCGGTGGCGGCACCAGGTACACCCCCCACCCCACACACACACACACACACACCCTCCCCCCCCACCCCCTCTCCCCCCCCACCCCACACACACACACACACACACCCTCCCCCCCACCCCCTCTCCCCCCCCACCCCACACACACACACCCCCACCCCCCCACCCCCCCCCCCCCCCACCCCACACACACACACACACACACCCTCCCCCCCCCCCCCCCTCTCCCCCCCCACCCCACACACACACACACACACACCCTCCCCCCCACCCCCTCTCCCCCCCCACCCCACACACACACACCCTCTCCCCCCCACCCCCTCTCCCCCCCCCCCCCACACACACACACACACCCTCCCCCCCGACCCCCTCTCCCCCCCCACCCCACACACACACACACACACCCCCTCTCCCCCCCCACCCCCTCTCCCCCCCACCCCCCCCTCTCCCCCCCACCCCCCCCTCTCCCCCCCACCCCCCCTCTCCCCCCCCACCCCCCTCTCCCCCCCCCCACCCCCCTCTCCCCCACCACCCCCCTCTCCCCCCCACACCCACACACACACACACCCTCTCCCCCCCACCCCCTCTTCCCCCCCACCCCCTCTCCCCCCCCCCCCCCACACACACCCTCCCCCCCACCCCCTCTCCCCCCCCCCCCCACACACACACACACCCTCTCCCCCCCACCCCCTCTCCCCCCCACCCCCTCTCCCCCCCCCCCCCCCTCTCCCCCCCCACCCCCTCTCCCCCCCCACCCCCCACACACACACACACACCCCTCCCCCCCGACCCCCTCTCCCCCCCACCCCACACACACACACACACACCCTCCCCCCCCCACCCCCTCTCCCCCCCCCCACCCCACACACACACACACACACCCTCCCCCCCCCACCCCCCCCCCCCCCCCCCACCCCCTCTCCCCCCCCCCCACCCCCTCTCCCCCCCCCACCCCACACACACACACACCCTCTCCCCTCCCACCCCCCCTCCCCCCCCACCCCACACACACACACACACACACACACCCACCCCCCACACACACCCCTCTCCCACACGCCCCCCCCAATACCTATTAAACCTCGGGATCGCCATCTGCTTCCTTGGAAATGCCCCCTTCCCCAGTTGACCTGCTCCATGTGTGTTTCCTCATGGCCTTAGGGAGGCTGTGGTACAGGACACTGCTGAGGAAGCGCCTGTGGTGTGAGGGCCTGGGTGGAGGATTGGCTCACCATAGGGAGGTGGGGGGAGGGGCTGGGCGTCTTCTCAGGACAGCAGCCCCAGAGTAGGGGAGTTCCTCACCGGTCAGTGTTGGGACCAACCATTCATCTACATTTAATGCAGAAACTTTAGGGTATAGTTGGTGTTTTGTTTTGTTAATTTATTTGTTGGATGCGGTAAGACAGTATTTATTGCCCGTCCCTAATTGCCCACAGGGCAGTTAAGAGTGTGGGTCTGAGTCATACCTAGTCCACCCCAGGTAAGGCTGTCAGTTTTCTTCCCTGAAGGACAGGAGTGAACCAGGTGGATTTTTTTCTGACAGTTGACAATACCTTCATGATCTTCACTCTACTCTTAATTCCAGATTTTTATTGAACTCAAATTCCACCATCTGTTGTGACAGGATTCAAACCTGGGTCACCACAAGAAGGGCTTATGCCTGAAATGTTGATTCTCCTCCTCAATGCTGCCTGACCTGCTGTGTTTTTCCAGCACCACACTCTCAACTCAGATCTCCAGCATCTGCACTCCTCACTGTTTCTTGTCTGCATTAATAGTCCAGTGATTATACCACATGGCCATTGTTTCTCCATGTGCAGGTGATGTACAAATAGCTGGGGGAGATAGCATTGAGGGGTTGGGTTGGCTGCAGAACAACCTAGGTGAGTGGACAGGTGAAATGCAACATTGGAGGTTATGCACTTTGGTAAGAAGAATAGAGGGGATGACTATTTTCTAAAATCTGAAGCACAAAGGGATGTAGGCATCCTAGTTCAGGATTCTATTAAGGTCGACATGGAGGTTCGGTTTGCAGTTAGCAAGGCAAATGCAATGTTTGCACTCCTTGCAAGAGAGCTCGAGTATGAGAATGCACATGGACTTTTGAGGATGTACAAGACCATATTTGGTGTATTGTGAGCAATTATGAGCTCTAACAAGGAAGGATATGTTGGCATTGTAGGGGGTCCAAAGGTGATCCCAGGGCTGACAGGCTTACCATATATGAGCAGCAGTTGACGACTCTATGTATATGATGGAGTGTAGAAGGATGAGGAGGGAATCTCATTGAAACTTCTTGAACCCTTGAAGGAGTGGACATGGAGAAGATGTTACCATGTAACAAAGACTAGGATCCGAGGGCACAGCCTCGGTGAAGGATTGAGATGAGGAATGTCTTCAGTCAGAGGGTGGTGAATCTGTGGAAGTTGATGCTGCTTCGGCTGTAGAGGCCACATCATTGTGTATTTAAGTCAGAGCTCCTTGATTAGTAAGGGCATGAAAGTTACAGGGAGAAGACAAGAGAAGGATTTTGAGAAGCATGTTAGCAATGACTTGATGGGGCTGAATGGCCTTGGTCTGTTCCTGTATCTTGTGCTCCGAGGAGTTCTTCGTTTGTTGTTCTCTAATCCCTCAAAAGTGACTACTTCCTAGCCTGGTTTCTGGAAGATATAGCGCTGTGGTTTTTAACTCTTTGCCTTTTTAACATCAGTTAGCACCCTTCTGTTGTCACAATTTTCTAGAATGATTGAAATTGTGGTTTTGTGTTGCTAGTGCAATATTTTAACTACATTAGTAGAATACTTAGTTGTTTTATACATTTTTTAGTGTTCTTTTTTCCATGGTTCATGTCCTGAGCAGAAATCCCTGCTTCAGAGCTTCCTAGTGATGCTACAGATAAGTATGTGGGGACAGTTTATTTCCTTGATATCTTGTGTCCATGTATTTCAGTTGGACATGCTTGGTTTCATGAGGTTTGAGTTTGTGGATAGCTGATGGAACAACAGCTTCAGGGATGCTAAAGTTGCTGAATCTGTTCAGGTTATGCCAGACGCGAAGAACTGATCTGACGTGGTCAAGTTGAATAATCGTGACCTCAGTGAACTGCAAGGACCATTCTGAATAATTGAATCACAGACCCTAGAAAGGAAGCCTGCCTCTGATTGGCCCATTAATGGAAGGCCTTGGCAGGCAGAGGTTGGACACTCTCTTCAATCTTGAGGTTTTGATCATTGTACAGTAATGATTACTGGTCAGGTGCCATGTCACTGGTCTGATCATCCAGACCCCGAAACTAATATTCGAGAGGTTCAAATTCCTGTGGCAGATGGTGAAATGTTGAACTCTGGAATTAGAAAGATAACCTCATGGTAACCATGGCATTTTCAATTGTTGTCAAAACCCATCGAACAAATTCCTGCCCTTTGAGGGACAAAGCAGCACTAAGTGTGACTGCAGACCCATAGTGATGTAGCTGGCACCGAACTGAATCATACAAACCATCATTTTAAAAAAACTTTTTAAAAAACAAAGAAAGAACTGCAGATGCTAGAAACCAGAAACAAAAACCGAAGGTGCTGGAAAATCTCCGGGTGTGTTAGCATCTGTGAAGAGAAATCAACGTTCATGTTTTGGTCCAGTGACCTTTCCTTAGAATAAAAATGGATCCACTCCTGCAGGAGCTGCCTCTCTCTCCCCTTCATTTTGTTGTCAGTGATGTCTGAATGGCAGGCGGGTTGTATCCCATCAACACTTGCAGCAGTTCAGGGGAGAGGACTTCCATCAATTGGGGAATGAAAGGAAAGCTGCTTTGTTGCAGTCATGTCCAACCATGTGACTCCGGAAATAACCCAGTCTATCGTGTCTCAGGAAAAATGGGGAAAGGAATTGTTGTCATTGACTGGTTTTCTTGATTTGAGGATGGCATTTCTCACAAGTTGCTTCACATGAATGGACTGAATCTCAATATAGGTGTTTGGGCGCATGGGGCAGGATGTCCCACAGGGCAGTAGGCTCTGAATTGTAGGGTTTATTTTTCTCTTCCCTGCTTCTTAATTGTGGTGTTGTGACTTGAATCATGATCCAGCTTGAGGGACAGGTATTGGGTGCCATTTTATATGATTGGTAGTAAGCTGCTCCTAGTCAGCCATGTTCTTGCTGCTGTGCTTCAAGGACAGCTTCCAAGGGAGTTTACCAAACGTCATTGATCCTGATGTTAACTGGAATGGTCGTTTGGTTTGTATGTTAGCCATGTTGATAGGTTTGCAGGTATTTGCTCTGATCTGTGTTTCAGCACTTGAGCACAGGATGAGATAGTGGAGTGAGACACACAATCCAGTTCACTCAAAGCCCTAAGTATGACAGTTGTAAAGCAAGCAACATGAGTTTGTGATTCTTCTCTGAGGACTTGTTTCAGTGAGGTAGTGGGATAATTGTAATGTCACTAGGCTAATAGTTCAGATGCCCAGGCTAATGCTTTGGGGACATCAGTGCAAATCCCACTGTGGCAGTTGGTGGTGTTTAAAATCAATCCTGAAAATTGGCAATTTTAAATCTCAGTCAAGGTGACCATGTTGCCCATGGCTGAGTTGCCTAGTCCTGCTCAGAATTAATCTGTTCATTAGATGACAGTGGCAAAACAGCCAGTTTGACGAAAACTTTTAAGAAAGTGACAATGGAAATGCAATTTCATAAACTGGAGTCAAAGTGTCAGTGTGTTCATTTTTATCAACTTGTTTCTGTTCAATATTTGTTCAGGCATGGTGACTTCTTCAATTTGACAGTGCCATGACACAGGACCATTTGAGTCCAATGTATGAGTGGTGTTTTATATAGTTCCTTTCCTCAGTGGATTTGTCAATGTGCCGTGTCGTACTGAACCATTCCGATCAGTATTTGGGATTATTTGCTCTCCAGCTGTTACTATATCTATCACAAGCAGCAATGAAGGCTTTGCTGTTGTGGGTTGTATCCACTGGATATAGAATCTCAGAATAGTGTCGTGTCTACATCCCAGCAGTAGACTGAATTAGGCCATTTCAAAGCTTTGAGAGATGATTCCTTGAACTTAAAATTGAAAAACAATCTGTACAGAGATGGAACAGGGTATTTGGGCTAGTCAAGACGATGTCTGTGCAGTTGAGAGCTTATCAGTTATTGCACAGTTCCTCCAAACTGTCAGCTTCTCTGCTGTTATATTCATCCGGTATGTATTTGCATGTTGTGGTTACAGAATTGTTTATAAGGTAAGGAAGCCTCTTTCCCCATCGCTCTTTGGTAACATTATGTTCACTGTACGCTTGGCTACAGAACCTGGAGTCTTGATTTGAGACTTGAGGGGGTATTCTCAGCTGGGGTGGAAGCAGGGAAATTGTTTAAATTGATTTGGAGATGCCGGTGTTGGACTGGGGTGGACAAAGTTCAAAATCACACAACACCAGGTTAGAGTCCAACAGGTTTATTGGGAAGCACTAGCTTTCGGTGTGCTGCTCCTTCAGGTAGTTGTGAAGGAGAAGCGCTCTTTAAGCTAGTGCTTCCAAATAAACCTGTTAGACTCTAACCTGGTGTTCAGATTTTGAACTTTGTCCACCCCAGTCCACCACCAGCATCTCCAAATCATGATTACCATTGACACCACTAACTGCTAGCTCAAAGTGGAGAAGGTCGCACATATCAACACAGGCATCCAGTTTCTACAGAAATGCAACAAAGATCCCAAAAGGATTACAGATCACGAACCCACTCAAGTCGACCCACAACTACCAGATGCAGGAGCAGTGCTCTGAAAGCTAGTGCTTCCAAATAAACCTGTTGGACGATAACCTGGTGTTTTGATTTTTAACTGTTGAAATTGAGAACTATTTCTTATAGAATAATATTCAAATAATTTTGTGCTGAGCATACTGCAGATAAACTGAAGCTGCCACTCTGAGTCTAGTGAAATTGTTATTGAGATGTGAATTTCTCTGTCCACCCACCCTATGGAACAGTGTGTTTTTTCCAAACGTGTTGTGTGTGATGTTAATATTTGGAGCTCTGTGCAAACTGTGTAAAGAGTTTGGTTGCTTGACAATTATTTGCATAACACAAGAACAGAAATGTGCAAGTTAATTTGCAATAGCAGATGTCCCACAACAGCAATCGAGTGAATTACACGAGGTTGAACTTTTCTGGCATGTTGGTTGACCATTTTTGTCTTGTGTCCCAGTCCTGGTGTGAGAGCGTAAGTATTCACCTGAACGGGGCTTTCTTGCTCTATTTTAATATCCACATCTCGGGAAACAGATCATTGCTTCAGACTGTACTGTAGTGCGAATGTATTGATGCATTCTGAAATAATGACTGGTCTCATAACTTCTGATTTTTGGCAGAAGCATTTGCTGTTATTTACTCATTTATACAAAAAAAATTTTTGGACTGTCAGGTGTCTGTGAAGCCTGAGGCAAACAAATCCTACTTTAATGACCCAAGCATGTGACAGTGTATTGTCTCTGTCTCTGTCCTTGATTTGGGCCTGGATTTGGAGCAGTGATTCCATGTTGTATCATGTACAGGTGTACCGTGAGTTTGAGTAGTTGTATGCATCACAATAATACTGTTATTTGAATAAATATCCACATATTTTATACGTTGTCACAAAACTACATCATATCCTTATACTGTAAATAGTTTTGGTTTTTAAAATTACTGAAAGAAGCCGTCCTTGTTTGTTTCAGGCTCGGATTGAGCGGATGGAGGAAGCGCAGAAAGAGCGAGAGGAATACGAGAAGGCATGCGGGGATTGTAAGCGTAAACTCAGTGAATGCCAGAAGAAGTTGAAGGATTTGCAGCTGCTGGAAACAGACGATGCAAAGAAAGAGATTGAAAAGTTACAAGCTGAACTCAAACAACTGAAAAAGGATGAGAAGGAATGGGATAAGAAAGGGGCATCGCTGAAGAAGAAAGAAAAAGCAATGCCCTGGAATGTAGATACACTGAGTAAAGAGGGATTCAGCAAGGTTGGTTGGGTTGAAATCTGAAGCTGTAAGAAATAGGAGTAGGCTGTTTGCCCCATCTAGCCACCAATGCATGGCTGATTCCCCCCCCCCCCCCCTTCATATTCCTGCCCCCACAGAATGATCAAGAATCTTTGTAATATGCATGGGCACTCTGCCCCTACGGTGCTCTCTGGCAGCGAGTTCCAAAGTGTCTCCACCTTGAGAAAAATTCCCCCTCATTTCACTCTAATTGGTGCCCCTTCGTTCTTAGACAGTGCTGTTTGGTCCTAGACTTCCCCATGAGACAAAACATGCTCAGCATTTACCATAAGGATCTGATATGTCTCGGTGAAATTGGTGGGAGGGCAGAATGAGAAGATTGAGCTCAGTTGTTCAGCCATGATTGTATTGGATGACGAAGCAGGCCAGAGAGCTTCTGCTCCTGTCCTCTGTTTCCATAAGATCAGTCCTCTTCCTCCTCTTCCTCTCCAGTGAGTAGAATCCCAACCTGCTTAACCTTTCCTCCTCAGACAATCATTCAACAGCAGGAAGCATTGTAGTCAACCTTCTCCAATGAAATATACTTTTCCTCAAATGAGGTGATTAAATTTCTCTGTACTCCGGATGTGGTCTCACCTTTATAAAGTTGCGGTTGGATGTTGTTTTCTCATCGACATTACCATCTCTGGAGCAGGATGGTCTTGAAACTAGACCTTGTGGCTCAGAGGTATGGGTGTGATCACTGTGCAACAGGAATCCTTTGCATGTAAGGTCTCCCTACTCTTCAACTCCAATCCTCTTGAAATAAGAGCCAGTATTCCATTATCCTTCCGGATGACTTGCTGCGCCTGTGTGCTAGCTTTGTGTTTCATGTGCAAGTATGCCCCAGTCCCTTTGTGTTGCAATTTGACATCTGAAGCGATGTTCTGTTCTTTTGTCCCATCCATAATGAAGAACTTGTTATTTTCCCAGATTGTACTCGAGGATAATTTTTTGCCGCCTTAGGTAACCAACCATATCTGTCTCTAAACTGTTTGTGTCCTCCTTGTAACTTGTCTTTCTACATATTTTTGTCATCTGCAAATTTGGCTACAGTACATTTACTCCCAGCCTACAAGTGTATATTTTTAAATCAAATATTGTAAATAGCTGTGACCTCAGCACTGATCCCTCTGGAACCCCACTGGTTATAGGTAACCAACCTTAAAAAGGATGCCCCTTGCTGCATTTGCTGTTTCCTGATCATTAGGCATTTCTCCCTCCATGCCAGTACATTACCTCCAAGACTGTGGGCTCTTAACCTCTGACTTAACTTCGTTGAACAACTTCTGAAAGTCCAAATACAGCATGTCTAATGCTTCCTCTCTATCTACTCTGGTTGAGAATTCCTCAAAAAAGCTCTGATGAATCAGTCAGAAACACCTTCCCTTTCATGAAGCCACAGTGAGTTTACTTGATTAGATTATGATTGTCCAAATATTTGGTGCAGTATTTGATTCCAGTGTTTCTTTGACTGTCGACATGAGGCTAATCATCCAGTTACCTGCTTTTTGCCTCCCTGGCATTTTGAGTAGACTTGTCACTACAGCAGTTTTCCCAACTTGTAACACTTGTCCAGGATCCAAGCATTTCTGGAAGATTACACCCAAAACATCCCCAATCTCTGTCACTACTGCCTTTTGGATCCAGGAGTGCAAGCCATCAGGGCCAGGGGACTTACCTGCCTTGGGCCCCCTTGAGATTGTTTAATTCTGCTTGTCCACTGATGGTGATGGTACTTGATTCCTGCCCTGGATGTTCTGTGTTGTTACCCCGTGAAGCATTTCCAGTGTCGATAAGTACTCGTTGTGAGTTGGTTACTTGGAGAAGAAAACACTGTTGTGATGTTGGAAACACAGCAGCTAATTTAGAGCAAATTCCCAAAAACATTAATGTGCATTTGTGATAGTTGAGGAG
Organism: Hemiscyllium ocellatum; assembly: GCF_020745735.1. Lineage (NCBI taxonomy): Eukaryota > Metazoa > Chordata > Chondrichthyes > Orectolobiformes > Hemiscylliidae > Hemiscyllium > Hemiscyllium ocellatum. The sequence continues at coordinate 2,670,630 of NC_083445.1, read as the reverse complement.
TAAATATTGGTCAGGAAACAAGGGCGAACCTGTCTGGTGACCTATTCTAAAAGGACTGTGCGATCTAGGCCAGACCAAACTGCCTAGTGTCTTTTTGTTTTGTGTGAATCTGTCTGTCTACTGTCTGTCATTGTACATAGAACAAGAACACAGGTCAGCACAGCACAGCACAGCACAGGCCCTTCGGCCCTCGATGTTGTGCCAGCTTTTTATCCTACTCTAAGATCAGACTGACCTACATACCCGTCGTTGTACTATCTTCCATGTGCCTATCCAAGACTCCTTTACATGTCTCTCATGTATCTATTATTATTATAATACTTTAATAGGCCAAGCCTTCCTGATGTTGGTTTGCAAACTGCAACAGCCAAAAATTAGGCTTGATGTGAGCTCTGATTTTTGTCTTATTTCTGTCCTTCAGAGTGTTATCAATATCACTCCAGAATCGAGCAAGGTCGAAACAGAGGAAGACAAAGAAAAAAAACACAAGACATTTGTTGAAAAATATGAGAAACAGATCAAGCACTTTGGTAAGTGGGACTAGAGAGTATTAATAACTGGGCTTTCCAGAGCTGTCTGGGTAATACTTACTGACGAGTTGACTGTGGCCCATGTGATGTAACAGATACTCTGTTCACATGATGGGAAATCTCAGATTAATAAATTCAGTTCCTATCAATCAGTTCCAGCTTAGCCTGCTGTTCTCCCATGGAATCAACACCAAGGTTACTTGATTTGCCCAGCTATTAGTGGATTATTTATTCTGTTCTGAATGTGTTAGTTTTCTTTCCATTCTGGATTTGGTGCATGGCACCAGTTTGTAATTTCAAGGCAGGTAACTAAACATCTTCCCTTTATGAATGATCAATGTGATTGCTATTCTCTGCTGTTGATGTTGTTCCCAATATGAAAGCCACCTAATGCATTTTCCACTCGCTTTGTTACTGCTTGTCATTCCACAGACTCCAAATTCATTCTGGCCTTTGTGATTTTGGCATTGCATACTTAAGTGCCACAAACTTTGCAGATTAGTTTAATGCAAGCACAGACAGTAAGAACAAAACAATTCAGCCTGGATGGTGATAGTCCTTTGTGTGTTTCTGGAGGTTGAGATCAAGACCAGACCAGCTGAACAGTGATTCCTTTCGTGCGCAGTTTGCAAGAGCTGCTTGTGTGAACAGTGACAAATGAGCTACGGTGTTGCAGGGTCTGGTGGAACTGAATCTTGGTCAGGGTCAAAGCAGGTGAAAATTCACTAACTTCTTGCTTGTCTGTTCACAGGCATGTTAAGTCGTTGGGATGACAGCCAGAAGTACCTATCTGATAACCCCCACCTTGTGTGTGAGGAGACTGCCAACTACCTTGTCATCTGGTGCATTGATTTAGAAGTTGAAGAGGTGCAGTGAGTTACACTGTTGTCTTGACTTTTGTATTTGTTACATAAGTGCCATGAGAATGAAGGTGTGAGAGCGGAGTAATTCTGTACTTGCTTACAAATCCGGCAACATGAGTTCAAATCCCACAATGGCAATTGGGGAATTTAAATTTAATTAGTTAAATAAATCAAGAAATTAAAAACTAATCTTAGTAATGGCACACTTCTAACTACCACGTGATGATGGTGACACACTTGGTACATGATGTCCTTCAGGATAATAAATCTGTCATTTTTAGCAGGAATGGCCTACATGTGACTTGAGGGAATCTGATTTGCTGTTGGTGTGAAGTGTCCTCCGAAATGGTCGTTCTCAAGGAGGCAGCTGACGAACACCACCAGGACTGTTTAGGGAGGGACAATAATTGCTGACCTGAAGGAAAAAAGCCAGTGCTTTGCATTGCTTGGGAAGTTCAAGTGTTTGAGCTTGAGAAAGCTAAGCGAAGGAACAAATCTAGATTTTAGATTAACCAAGCTCCTACTGAAATTCAAAATGTAGAATCCGAAAACCAGAATGATCATAAAACAGAACAAGGTTATTAGGCAACAGAGTGTTCATGCTGACTCTCTGTAAAAACTCCTTGGTTTATCCATGTCCTTTGTTTGTTTCCATAACCATCAATTACCTTTCAAAAGCCACAGTTAACGTGCACTCTACTCGAGATACAGACTCTGTATTCCAGGTTATACTGGAGATCTGTCTTTAGTCTGTCAACTTAAATCAGCTTTTGTTCCCAATCCTTGTGAGATTGTTCTATGGGCGCAGTTTCTCCATTACCACGTTTTGTCTGCGCTGTGTCCGGTTTTAAGCATCTCTGTCAAATATCCTGTTAACTCTTTCTTTTCTAAAGGGAGTGGCTCGAGCTTCATCAGGAGCCAGCTGGCTCCCTGGAGCCATTCTTGTCAGTGTCTTCTGTACCCATCTATACCACCATCGCATCCTTCCGGAGTTGTGTGCCCTGAATTGTACACAATTTTACATTTGAGATCGGAAGTGTTAAGTCCAGGTTTATCAAAATATCCTTCACTATACTTATCAATTCAGTGATTCTGTGCTTAAATCACAGCTTGCCCTGCCACCTTCAGCGGTTTCTGTACTTATCTTCAGAACCTCTGTTCCTCCACCCTGTTTAAAATTGTACCTCTTCGAGTATCTCTCCTTGTTCACACTCCCACAGCTGCCTCAGCCATGTATTTACCATTCCATCAGCTTCTCTGGGCCGTGTTCAAGTCCATCACTGTCTTCCTTGGGAGTTCACAATCCTTCCAAGTCTTCTGTCCATTGCAATTGTTAACATTATTCCCTGGACACCTGTGTCTTGGTCATTAAAGGAGGAAGCAGAAAAGCAACTCTAGGGGAATCCTGTCAAAACTGTGGTTCCATTCTGAAACCAACTGGTTATCACGATGTTGCAGCTCCTGCCCCTCAACCACCTTGGTAATTTCATGTTGTGACTATCCTGGACAGATGCAGCCCTGCCAACATCGGAGATGCTTGACACCATCAAGGCCAAAGCCGCCAGTTTGACTGGCAGCCCACTTGCTACCGCAACATTGACTCCCACCACACCGGCAGCAGTGTACCGTCTACAAGACGCACTGCAGAAACACAAGACTCCCTTTAACCATATGGAAGGAGAAGGGCAGCACATAGATGGGAGCGTTATGACCTACAGGTTCCCCTGCAAGCCATTCACTATCTGCACTTGGGAAATGGATTGCCATTCCTTCATTGTTACTTGGCCAGAATCCGGGAACTCCATCCCTGACAGGATTGTGGGTGTACCTACCCCCCCCCCCCCACAGATGACAGCACTTAAACAAGGTGCTTCATTCAGACCTTAGTGAGCAATTAGGGATGGTCAGGAAATGTCACACAAGCCTGAAGTGCTCACATTTCATGTCCAAATCTTATTTTCAAATGGCTTTGGGAATTCCACATGGGCGACATCAACATTATCTTTGTAAATTTTCTTCACCTGATTGAAAAAGTTGGATTCATGAACTACAATTTGCCTGGAACAATTGTGTGCTGGCTTTCTTAATTAAGCCCCATTTGTCCAAGTCACAATTAAATCGTGGACTGTGGTTTTGGTTTTTCAAAGCTGTCATTATGGAGGTGAAAGTGTCTGTTTGGAGTTGCTGGGTCTATCCTTGACCTGTTTGCTCCAAAAGCAGTTTAACATTGGCAGGTCTCCCATCTGCTGGCATTGTGCCTCAGGAGACTTCCTACATTCTGACCAATGCCTTTGCAGTTTCCCGCAGCACTCTCGGATCTGTTTTTGATCCTGATTACTGCTCTTGCACGACTTACTCCGATTCAGTGAGGGGATTTTTTTTGGGGTCCTGGCTTGTTTGGGGAAAATGATTGCGAAATAACTGTCACTCCTGTAATTTGAGAAAATGTTTCCAGTATACAGGGTGTTGCTGATTCACAAATGTTCAGCTTTGGCATGGGATCACATCACATACAGGGATGTAAGTTTAAAGATGAAGCACGTTTCCTGGACTTGAGGCTGTCTGCTGTTGTATTCCAACTTGTCTATACATTGATTTGTGACTGAATTTGAACAAACCTGTTTGCAGCTGGGTACTGTTACTGGAATTGTTAGTGAGACCACTCAGTGTATTTTCTCTCATAGATCAGCTCTACATATCAATCCTCATCAACTTGATGTACGTGCATCCTTTTTAAGCCTTTTTATTAGTTTCTCCCATTCACTGTCTCCACTTTGGTCTCTTTCACAAGGAGTCAGTCACAAAGTACTCATTTGGTACCTTGGCTAGGCTTATGCTTTTGTGTGTAAAGCTGCAGCTTTGTTCTGAATCCGTCCTGTTTTACACGTGGAATGGGCTTGGGTTTATCGTCCAGGTAGGTGAATCAGTTCTGATACGTTACAGAATGTATTAACAATTCTGGCCAGTAAGATAATCTTGCTCTGTTAATGTGTGCTGCAGGTGCACTCACTTGGTCATCCCTTGGTCCTCGTGGTTTGCAGTCATATAGTTTTGAAACAGCTACTCCGAACAGACAATGAGATGTCAATGTCTCTTAGCCAGTGTGGATGTGAAGTTTGATAACTTCAGCTTCTGTTATTTCATGCTGCATGTGGTGTGACATGTCAGTGTCTGTTTCTGAGTGCTGTGGAACAGGCTGGACCCCCCCCCCCCCCCCCCCCACCTCAAAACATTGACAGCTGGTCAAACCACTCAGCTTTAAACAAAACAGAATTTATTTAACAAGACAGATGAAACATCAACAAAAGAAAACAGAATTTCGAATAACTTATTTGATAACCCGCGATATCAGACCATAATGAAATCGTTCCAAACCCTGCAACATGCCAAAAACGCACCCCTAAGCAAAAGGTACATTCAAAAACAGGTTCTGACAGGCAGGAGTTTGTAGAGAGAAAGTTCAGCCAAGACCCCGTTTCACTGTAGCTGCTTCACTAGGTCCCCAGCAGGTTTTGACTGGCTGCTAACAGTAAACCAAACAAGAAAGCAACCTGAGCTGGGAGAACTGGCCACTCCCCTGTCATTATTCAAAGTCCCCAGTTCCAGACAAATTGGAGCCTCTGCCTTTGTGACCCTCTTGAGAAAAACCCAAGGACAGAGGAACCTTGTTAAAGGGGTAGCATTGTCACTTGATGTTCAGTGAATGCACATTAGTTCAGACTGTCATTGTAATGAGCTCCCAACATGTGGAGAAATGGACCCTTCTGGTTGGAGAGTGGGGTTGGTTGCAGTATGCCCTAATAGGGATGTGGTTGTATTACGTATGGCAAGAGGATTTGCTTGCATTCTTCAAACGATGTTTATGGGTTCCATTTGCAGAAGCATGCCCTGATGGAGCAGGTAGCTCACCAGACCATCGTGATGCAGTTTATCCTGGAATTAGCCAAGAGCCTTAAGGTGGATCCCAGAGCTTGTTTCCGACAGTTCTTCGCCAAAATCAAGGTACGGAAATAGCCGGAAATCTCTTGCATTTCAAACAATTGATATTTACTCCACATGCAGACTAAGTTGATCCCTGTGTGCTATGAATTCCTATCCGATTTTGGGTTCTTGCAGTTAGTTACTTGAAGGTATTAGTCGGATGTGACTTTTGGTGCTCCATTGAATTGAATAACTGACGTGGCAGGTTTTTTTTTCTTTTTAACAGGTTAATTTCTTTTGTGTTTGTCAGGAATTTTGGATTGGTAAAGTGCTCCTTGCTTTAGCACAGTAATGGATTTGCATTTAGTTCTATCCATACTATTCTGATACATTTAATCATGATGTGGAGATGCCGGTGTTGGATTGGGGTGGACTAAATCAGAGGTCTTGTGGCACAAGGTTACTGTCCAACACGTTGATGTAAAATCACGAGCTTTTGGAGTGCTGTTCCTTTGTTGCATTGCCTGAGGCAGACAGGAAGGAAGACATTTACTATTGTTTCCCTGTTAGAAACTTGACGCTTCTTTGTATTCACAGCCTTCACCAAATTACTTCTGGCTAACTCTTTCCTCCTCCTAATCTGTCACATTCTGTTATGATTTGACTTGAACAAATGTGTCCACTTGTTCCAGTGACACTGTTCACTTCAATCTGAAACAGCTCCACGGATTTCATATCGTTCAGTGGTTCTCGTTGTGAGATGTGCTGTACTCAAGGGGAAACAAGTCAGCAGTCGTGCTTATTAAGATCAGAACAGGAAGTCATTTAATTCCCTCCAGTCTCTTCTACCTGTTTAAATAAGATCTTAGTGACCTATGTCAACTCTGTTCCCCTGTTAATGCATATCCTATAAAAGCCTTCAAGAAATCTGTTGATCTTGGTCATGAACACTTGAGATCCTTCTAAGGGGACATGGGGAGGTGGTGAGGGGGGAGGTCAGTTCCATTACGTCTGGCATGAACAAGCCGCTTATGGGGAACTGATTGGCCAAGCTCTCAAACTACGATTTATTGTCCATCCGTAACTGCCCAGCACAGTTAATAGCCAAACACATAGCTGTGGGATTAGAATCACATGTAGGTCAGATCAAGTAAGGATAGTAGATTTCCTTCTACTGAAGAGTATTAGAAAAGCAGAGAGTTTGAAGACAATCCGCAGTGGTTAGATGGTAGTTTTTAGGCCATCTGTTTGATGTGGAATTTAATGTATTCCAATTTCACCATTGTTCATGATGGGTTTGCCAGCGTATTGCCATAGGGTTTTGGATTGCTAGTTCAGTGACATTAACTGGACCATTATCTTCCCCATTTCCTCCTCCTGATATTCCAATCTATTAATGTCGTGGTTCACATGCCTTGGCCTTATTGATTGGTATAGGTCGTGCTGGCCTTTCTCTGATCAGCTGTGAGTGAAGAATGGTTACTTTGCTGGTAATCTGTGGAACTCTGACCCAGCAGGAATTGATGTACTGACTGGAGAAGAGGGGGCTCTCGGACTGGATTTGAAAATTGCTGTTTGAGTTGGCCATGTTGACTTGTTTTCCAATTCAATTTTCCAGACAGCAGATAAACAATACATTGAGGCATTTAACGATGAGCTGGGAGCGTTCAAGGAGAGGGTTAAAGGTCGAGCTCAGGCAAGGATCGAGAAGGCAATGAAGGAATATGAAGAGGAGGAACGACAGAAGCGGCTGGGACCTGGTGGGCTTGATCCTGTGGAGGTCTACGAAAGCCTTCCTGACGTGAGTAGATTTTCTCATGCCTCCATCTTGAAGGTTTGACAGTGGAGTCATGCCAAAGACCCATGAGATGGTTCCTCCTTTCTGCTTTTGTTGTTTGGCTCTTTGCTGTTCAGGGATGTTGACCTCCCTCCCACACCTGGTATCTGCATAGGGTGGAGTGCTTGACTCTGTTGCGTTAAGTAACTCTACCTTTCCAGTTCGATCCTGTTCAATTGCTAAACGTCAACAGTGTGAAACTGGTCACCAGATATAGGTGCTGGGTAAGGCAGGGTACCAGAAAATCTCAGCAGAAGCAGCATCTGGTTTCACCTTTTCTTGATGTTCTCGTAATGAACAGGTTTCCTGCACCCTTGTACAGAGTGGAATCTCGTTCCAAACACGTTTCTCCTTCTCCCCATCTGCCCCAGGTTTAGAAGGTTCAGGTTACTGATTGGGTAACAGTCCACTTTGTTCTCGAATGTCCTTTTCGGAGAGGAATGTGACCCTTACTTTGGCACTAGCCTGACTGCAGCATGGCTGACTTGTAACTGGGCAGTTAGGAATGGGCACTAAATGTTGGCCATGCCAGTGACTTGCTCATTCCACTCCTAACGTAAAGCAATTCACATCATCACTGTTTTAAGAGAAGAGCCTCGTGCCTGTAACATTAAGATTACTTACAGTGTGGAAACAGGCCCTTCGGCCCAACAAGTCCACACCGACCCGCCGAAGCGCAACCCACCCATACCCCTACATTTACCCCTTACCTAACACTACGGGCAATTTAGCATGGCCAATTCACCTGACCTGCACATCTTTGGACTGTGGGAGGAAACCGGAGCACCTGGAGGAAACCCACGCAGACACTGGGAGAACGTGCAAACTCCACACAGTCAGTCGTTTGAGATGGGAATTGAACCCGGGTCTCAGGCGCTGTGAGGCAGCAGTGCTAACCACTGTGCCACGATCTCCACAGATTTGCAGCATTTTCTGTTTACGTTGAGATGTTTCAAATCTGTTGTTGATAATTCAGGCTAACTGAATAGCTGTGTATCATGAGCTTCGAGATTAGCAATTATTGAATGGTTTACCAAGTTACTCCCCACTCCCGAAATGATTAGCATTTGGTTCTCGGTGAGATTCTGGTTTGTTTTTCTGCTTGTAAAACTTCTTGAAGATTGCTTCCGATGTCTTTGGCCCTCTCTCTCTTTGCAGGAGATGAAGAATTGCTTTGATTCAAAAGATATCCAACTTTTACAGGATGTCATTAGCAAAATGGACCCAACGGTGAGTATTTTCTGTAATCTGTTTTGGTTGGCTTCCTGGTTAACCTGGAGCCATTTGTTCTGTGCATATGCTGGCTTCTCCTTTAGAAAGTTGCTTCACTACCGTTTTCGCAACACCGGCTCTTGGATGTGAGAGAATTGATGTCATGTTGGCATCACTTTTTGGCATCTTCCAGAGATGGTCGATTATTAGAGCCAATCCTAACAGCTAGGAGGGTCCCTCTGAGAGAATGGCGACTTGGAAAGGGGAGGAAAAGCCAATGGAATGCCACACTGGGTGGTACGTGATGGGCATGGAACTGGCCTTTGCCCTGACTGAATCCCTGATCTGTGCCTGGTTATGTTGGCTCCTGTTTTATAGCAGCAATCCTGCCTTGGAACATGAGATGTGAGGGCAGACTGTAGAACCAGGGAGGGATAATCAGAGGTAAAAGGACAGTTAAATACAGCAGCTAAGAGATATGAGATTTCTATATTGGATTCATAGGAATTGAATTGGCAAGTGGGATTTGTAACAATCATTAACTATCCAGCACCCCTCATAGTAATGAAAACAGAAGGAACTGTAGATGATACTTTAGATAACCTGTTCAACTCCTGGTGTAGGGTTTAGACCCAGCCTTCTGACTCTCGGAGACCAACAGAATTAAGTTGGCAGTTAAGCAAAAAAGATAAGAGCAGAAATACATCATTTTGTCCCTTAACCCTGCTCCACCATTCACTAAAGTCATATTGATTTAATTGTGGCCTTGACTTCCCTTATGTAACCCAAAACCACTGATTTCCATGTTTTCTATACTATAAACTGCTGTCAAAGATTTGAAGTAATCCTGGCTATCTGTTGACCCCAGCTGGAGGTTGGGTTTATCTGGATACTGGATGATGATCAGACTTTGCTGTTCTTGATGGCACTCTGACCTCATGTTGCTCCAGACACACACATGACAGTACAGTTTAGAGATACTTGAGAGTTTCCTGATCATAGAGATTTGCAGCGTGGAACCCCTTGGTCCAATTCGTCCATGCTAACCAGATATCCGAACTTAATCTCGTCCCATTTGGCCCATATCCCTCCAAACCCTTTCTGTTCATATACCTATCCAGATGCCTTTTAAATGTTGTAATTGTACCAGCCTCCACCACTTCCTCTGACAGCTCATTCCATACACGTACTACCCTCTGCATGTACATGTTGCCCCTTGGTTCCGTTTTTATATCCTTCCCCACTCTAAACCTATGCCTTCTAGTTTTGGAGTCCCCCACCCCAGGGAAAAGACCTTGTCTGTTTATCCTATCCATGCACCTCATGATTTTATAAACCTCTATAAGGTCACCCCTCAGCCTCCGACGCTCCAGGGAAAACAGCCCCAGCCTGTTCAGCCTCTCCCTGTAGCTCAAACCCTCCAACCCTGGCAACATCCTTGTAAATCTTTTCTGAACCCTTTCAAGTTTCACAACATCTTTCCGATAGGAAGGAGACCAGAATTGCACGCAATATTCCAACAGTGGCCTAACCAATGTCCTGTACAGCCGTAACATGACCTCCCAACTCCTGTACTCAATACTCTGACCAATAAAGGAAAGCATACCAAACGCCGCCTTCACTATCCTATCTACCTGCGACTCCACTTTCAAGGAGCTATGAAACTGCACTCCAAGGTCTCTTTGTTCAGCAACACTCCCTAGGACCTTACCATTAAGTGTATAAGTCCTGCTAAGATTTGCTTTCCCAAAATGCAGCACCTCACATTTATCTGAATTAAACTCCATCTGCCACTTCTCAGCCCATTGGCCCATCTGATCCAGATCCTGTTGTAATCTCCTTCACTGTCCACTACACCTCCAATTTTGGTGTCATCTGCAAACTTACTAACTTACGTCCAAATCATTTCTGTCATGATCTTCAACGATGGGTTATTTCAAATATACTGGACACTAAGTGACCTCTGATTGCAGGAAGCCAAGTACCACATGCAACGCTGCATTGACTCTGGGCTGTGGATTCCAAATGCAAAGGCTGCAGAGGAGGAAGGAGAGAAGAGCAAGGAAGATGAGGATCCTGTGTATGAAGAAGTTAAAAAGGAAAGCAGTGAGGAAAAATAAACTTGTGTTTTGTTTTCAATATCTGCTAGTTTTATTGCTGTGTTGGGTTACAGACTGCATCCTGTTCACTGACCCATAGGGGGTCCATGTAAGTTCAATATACCGATCTATTGAATGGAAGATTAAAGTCCTATATGAATCAACTGCTTTTTGTATGAAAACATACACAAGATTTGAGAGCATGCAAGCTGCCTTCCTCTTGTGCAGTAACTGGGTCAGCTGGTATCTGTGCCAGTGAAACCACCTCCATTGTCAGACTGTGAGCCCACCTCCCCCATTGCTTCCTTGAGTCCATGTGCATCATTCCATGTGGTGCTGAGCCATACAGCTGGGAAGGTGCCAAGTTCCCCAAGTGGGACACTGCGGTGATGTCCTGATGATCTCAGCTGAGGCCTGTGTACTAAGATTGGTTTTATGGGAGAGGGACAATTGAGAGTGAGTGAGTTACCACTCCCTATGGAACTGGACCCTACACGAAACTTGGGGAAGAGAGTATTTGGAACATGGTTTGTTGGAAATTCTACAAAATGATGGGGTGAGAGGCGTCTGTAGGATTGACTTTGTTCATACCTTTGTAAAATTGAAACAGGAATACGAAAATAACAAGTAGAGTCCCTAACTAGAATTATTGCTGATACTTACTGTGTTTTTTTTAAACCTTGATGAGCAGTAACTTCATATTTGAGTGTTGTTTCTGTATGACTCCTGAGCCAAGTGTTTAGTTGCTGCAATCTGAACCCATTTCTTGAGGTGAGGGAGATGTATGCAGATTGCTGAGTTTTTCATAGGTTTTCAGTTTGAGTTTGGGCGAGGGATTTGCATCAATTTCAACATGGGCTTTTATATTCAGTTCTTGTGAAATACTGTGCTGAAACCACAATAGTGTTCTCTCCATTGAGTTTAACTCCTTCCCTTTGTGTCTCAGCTTTTCATGAATCCTGTGCACTGCACCAATTACAGCTCGGGGACTCTTGTTCTGTTGGGGGCCAGTGTTGCTGATACTACCTGATAGGATGACCTGTTTAATCTGGGCTGGTTGCTGCTAGTGAGTGTGGTAGTAAACGTAACCTTTGTTTCTTGTTATTGGTCACCATGAATGCAAATAAAATATGATGCAGTAAATTGCTGTCTTAGTGTCATGGATATCAAATTATTTAGGGAACATTTGAAATGTGAAGTCATAGTTTCTGTCTTTGTTAACAGTACACAGCACTGATATCAATGTTGCAGTTTTGAAGCCCTCCAAGATGGAAGCAACAGTTTGATTGCAAGGTGCTGAGAACCATCCAGTTCATTCAGCCCCTCAAGCCTGCTTGGCCACACAATAACATCATGGCTGCTTTGGTTGTAACTTCACATCTGCCACTCCCTTGTTTAATGAGAACCTATTCACCTGTGTCTTAAAAATATTCACTTGGACAGTTGGATTTTAGGAACAGGGTTTGAAAGACTCCTTGATGCGAGGCAGGGTGGGGGATACCGACCTATTCTGACTCCAATGGGCAAACCTTGATTTTTTAAAAAAGTGATCTCTGGTTCCAGATTCTCCCACAAGAGGAAATATCCTCTGCACATTGACTCTGTCAAGACCTGTCAGGATCTTGTCTGCTTCAGTTATTCTACCCTGTGCCCCCTGCCCCCCTTAAACTTTAAACTCCAGTGGATACACGGTCAGTCTGTTTAAGTTTTACCCCGAGAGAACCTGCCCCTTGCAGGTTGTAGTCTGCAGATGGCTGGGCTGTCTCCACTGGAGCTGGGACCGACCTTTACAAAGTGTTCGCAAACACTGGACAGTCTCTTCAGTCCCGTGTCCAACTGAAGCATAACCTCCTTATTTATGTATTCCATTCCCCTTAATGAAAATCAAAGTGTTACATTATCTTTCCTAATTACTTTTTGTTCCTGCAGACAGACCATTTACAATCCATGCCCTTGAATGTAGCTCTGAGCTATGTAAATCCCTCACCGTGTCGGTAGTATGTAGCTCTGAGCTATGTAAATCCCTCACCGTGTCGGTAGAATGTAGCTCGGAGCTATGTAAATCCCTCACCGTGTCGGTAGTATGTAGCTCTGAGCTATGTAAATCTCTCACCGTGTCGGTAGAATGTAGCTCTGAGCTATGTAAATCCCTCACCGTGTCGGTAGTATGTGTTTTTGACCTTGTTACATTTTCTGACATTACAATCCATTTGCCACCTCCTTTCCTCCTTATGCTGCCTTTGCAACTTTGTTTCCTACCTTTCTTTGTTTCAGCCAAATTTGGCATCTACACCATACCTACATTCATCTACACCATACCTACGTTCATCTACACCATACCTACATTCATCTACACCATACCTACATTCATCTACACCATATCTCCCTTCACCTATACCATACCTCCCTTCATCCCTTTGGCAACTATACCATGCCTTCCTTCATCTATACCATACTTCCCTTCATCCCATTGGCATCTATACCATACCTCCCTTCATCCCTTTGGCAACTATACCATACCTCCCTTCAACTATACCATACCTCCCTTCGTCTATACCATACCTCCCTTCGTCTATACCATACCTCCCTTAATCCCTTTGGCAAATATGCAGTGACTCCCTTCAACTATACCATACCTCCATTCATCTCTTTGGCAACTATGCCCTACCTCCCGTCAGCCGTGCCCTACCTCCCGTCAGCCGTGCCCTACCTCCCGTCAGCCGTGCCCTACCTCCCGTCAGCCGTGCCCTACCTCCCTTCTTCCAAGCCATATCCCCTGTTGTTGAGGTCCCTGCACCAACGCCTGTGACACCCAACTTGTACATTGCTGCCTACTCGCTGGTTCCTGTTGTCCATGCCGAGATGATGCCCCTGAACACCCCCAGCTTTTATTTTCTGCTTTTACCTTTGATGGGCACCATTGATGTAATTGAAAAGTTGTCCAATCCTTGCTTGTCTTCAATAATACAATCTTTCATCCTTCTAATGCTTGCTGTGAAATATACTTATAAATAGCAGGGAACCCCCAGGATTTCGGTTTGTCTCTGAGTGAGCAGGATGAAGAGCCTGCAGTGACTCAGGGAGGATTGCAATGTTGTCAAGGCCCAAGAGAAGAGTAGGAAAGAGTCCGATAATTTCTGTAGTGAAACCTCTTCAGGCTGTGCTGGTTTCACTGAACCCTATTGCTCTGATCATTTCCATGTTCATGCCCTCCTCTGTATTGGCTCTTGTTTGAATTCTGCTCATTGCTTGGGGTTTACTTGATTGTTTCAACAAGCTGCGCAGTGCCTTGTATTAGCACAAGGCCTGTGCCAGTGAGTATCCTGGACATCTTTTCACTATCTGAACGTGGATCGTATCTCTTCCCTCCTCCCCTCCCTTTCCAAGCCTTGCTGAGGAAGCTCTGGAGCCCCGGTGTGCTCTCTCAGTTCTGCAATCAGTTAATAAACAGCGTTGGTCTGACTGTTAAGACTTCACTCTTTATTTTTCCATATGGCCGGGCATAGAGCGTCCAGAAACAGGGGTTATGCACTTCCATGTTCCTCAGAGGAGTGGCTTAAAACAAAGACATTTTAATACATTTCTTAAAGATGGGCGCAGCCCATGATCACAGAGTATGTTTAACAATTACCAATCAATACACAACATTGCTTTCACAGTTACTTAGTCCAGTGATATTTCTGGGAACCAGCTTTATTTTCCAGCACTTAGGCCACCCTTCCTCCACTGCACCAGAACCTGAAGGTCCGTTAGAATGGCCAGTCCGATCTTATCTAGTCACATTATTTCTATGCTTTAAAGGGTGCGTTGTCTGCTAATGTCTACTGAAGCAGAGTTGTGGTTTGTTACTTCTGCAGCCAAAGCAGAATTAGCAATTAGTAATTTAAAAGCCACTTTACGCAGCTTTAGCAGAGTTGTCAGTTTGCAGCCCAGAAGCCATTTTGTCATGTGATTTACATTGAGAAGCCATCTTGTTGCCACCAAGGTTATTAAGAGCATCTGTTTAGTAGTTACCCTGACAACGACTAGTCACTTCATCCTGTATTCAGGTTTCGGATCATCCCTCTGTAACAATTGCTCCCACCCCACCATAATGCATTATCATCACTTCATCTGTCACCCACTCTTTTACTTACACCACTGTCTCTAACCCTCCTCGATCTCATAGTACTGTTTTTGTCCTGTTAATAAGGGTCTAATCATCGCTCCTCCAGGTTTGAATAACACTGTAGGCTTGGAGATTTAAGTAAGAACTGATATGCAGCAGACGATAAAACAATAAACTGTGTGTGGTTGCACATCCATTGTTGACTGACTGCCAGGCAGCGTCTCTACACTGCATCCATTCCGAGTCCTTACAGGTGAGTCCCCCAGAAGGACAGGCAGAGACATATAACTGTTTTCACTGCAATTTCCTCCTTTCTGTTCAATTGTTCCTGTAATTTCAAGCTGTAGGGGGAACTCCCCTCACCACCTGTTCTCATTTCCTTGCACCTACTCCATCAATGAATTGCTCTTTCTTTCAAATATCAAGAAGGCTAACTGACCTTTTTTTTAATCAATAAAATTCCTACAGTGTAGAAACAGGCCCTTCAGTCAAGCAAGTCCACTTTGACCCTCAGCAGAGTATCCTGCCCAGACCCATTCCGTTACTACTCTGTTTGTCCCTGAGCCTCGCACCTAACCTATACATCCCTGAACACTGCGGGCAATTTCGCACAGCCAACCCGCCTAACCTACACACCTTTGGAATGTGGAGGAAACCAGAGCACCCGGAGGAAACCCACACAAACACAGGGAGAATGTGTAAACTCCGCACAGCCAGTCACCCCAGGCTGGGATCAAACCCGGGTCTTTGGTACTGTGAGGCAGCTGTGCTAACCACTGAGCCACCATACCGCCCCATTTAATACCCGTATTATCCTTTTTGTGCTCAAACTGATGATCCTTATCATTTTTAAGACATACACCAAGCTTCAGGAATCTTTTCTCTGCTCTGTCCCTAAACTTCAGTTATTACAAATCTGTTGAAATCCTTTCTTGTCCCAAACTAGTGATGACCATCTCCCACTCTTAGTGAGTGACCCTGGAAAGTTAATATTTTCTTCGAGAAAATTGGCCTATTCCTGACAAATGATTTACTCTTTGCTTTAATTTCAGGCTTGACCATGTGGAACAGACTGTGTCTTCTTGTCTCGAATCAAACTTTCCTGCAGGATGTGCTCCAGGAGCACTTCTGAATAATCATTCACTTTCTGAAGCCTAGTTTTGGTCGACTTGTTTAAAGAAAAACAAACTCATTCTTTATTGTGGGTTCCCTTTCTCAGTTAGTTGGTTTGTTACATAGATGCCTGGGGCTATTTTGGCGAAAGTCCCAAAATAAATCCTGTCACCTTTCTCTGCACTTGGCCATGGTCCTTGTCTGTTCTGTTACACAGTGTCTATATGACTGCAGCAGCATGGCTGCTGTTTGAGGTGCAGACCATTGAACTATTGAGATGAAGGCTCTTGTGTCTCTACCTCTGATCCAGGAGGGCCGGGTCCAAGCTCATCTGCTCCAGACTGTGTAATAACATTTCTGAGCCGGTTGATTCAGCAGTACCTGAAACCACAGGATGTAGGAACCGAAGGAGACCTTTTGACCCACTGAGTGTCTTTTGCCATTAATAAGATTATGGTGAATCTGGAATTCCTCCTATCTTTATTTTATACAGGTGACCTTTCACTCTAAGATTATGCCACTCTGATTCAAGAGTTTCCCACAAGGGGAAAACAATCTATATCTACACAGTCAAGACACTGAAGAACCTTAAATGTTTTAATAAGGTCACCTCTGTTTTTTTTTCTAAACTCCAATGAGTCCAAGCTGGAGTCTCCACACAAGACAATCGTATGGACCTCCCTTGGACTGCCTCCAATGTTGCCATCTTTCCTGAGATCAGGAGGCCACAACTGTTTACAGCATTCTAGCTCTGGTCTGACTCGTGCTTTGTGTGGTTTTAACAAGACTTTCCTATTTGAAATCAAAGCTGACAGTCCATCTCCCCTCCCTATTACCTGTTGAATATTGCCCACTTGCCACGATAGGGCCAGCTCCAACAACACTCAGGAAGCTTGACATCATCCAGGACAAAGCAGTCTGCCTAGTTAGCACCATATCCACAAACACCCAGTCCCTTCATCACCATCAGCTGCAGTGTGCACTATCTACAAGATGCACTGCAAAAATTCATCAAAGATCCTCAGACAGTGCCTTCCAAACCCAGAACTGCTTCCATCGAGAAGGACAAGGGCAGTAGATACATGGGAACACCACCCCCTGCAAGTTAACCTCCAAGCTACTCACCGTCCTGACTTGGAAATATATCGCCGTTCCTTCAGTGTCACTGGGTCAAAATCCTGGAATTCCCTCCCTCAGGGCATTGTGGATCAACCTCCAGCAGGTGGGCTGCAGCGGTTCAAGAGGCAGCTCACCCCCAGCTTCTGCAGGGCAACTAGGGACAGGCAATAAATGCTGTCCCAGCCAGCGACACCCACATCCCACATCCCACAAATATACACAAATAAATTGGACACTATTATTTTCTGATTAATGCACAAGGAGCCCTAAATCCCTCTGCTTTGTAGCTTCCTGCTGTCTTTTTCCATTGAAACAATATTCAGGTCTTCTCTTCTTCCTGCCAATTCGGAGGAGCCTTGTATTTTCCATCTGCCAAGTTTTGTTTTGCTGACTCATTTGTCAATATCTCTCTGCGTCAATATCTTCTCTGGCCATTCTCACAACTTTCGCTCCTGTCTTTGTTTGTGTCATCCACGAACTTGCCAATGCCAGTCGAGTTGGGCCTGCTGAATTAAGGGTGGACATTCATGGGGCAGTTTCTGTTAAAAAGCTGCCTTTCTGATTTGATAATATGGTCACACTTGGCTGTTTTGAAGTTGGAAAGCTGTTGGTTCAGCCACTAGATGGAGCAGTGTGATAGTGATCAAATCCCTCAAATCCCAACATTTGACGTGTTACTGTAAAATTAAAGGCCACGAGAAGTTAATTTCCTGATAGTAACATTAATTGTAGTAGAACTCCTTTTGGTACATGCCCTGTTGTAATGTTTGTACATTCACACTGGTCTAACGTTTGGATTTCGGGTAGACTGAAATTAATTATAGATTCAGATTTTATCGCCACATTTACTCAAGTAGAGGAATACAATGAAAAGTGCACAAAGTCGCCATTCTCCAGTGTGATGTTAGTGTACAAGAGACAGGCTTAAAAACAGAAGCAGAAATAAAAGAAACAACTAAAGGAAAAGCAAATGTTCAGATCATTCCCCCTGCCTCTGCCATGAGTTCTTGTCACCAGAAAAACAAAGTCCGTCCCTCAGTCTGCGAATGAGCAGGAGCCCAAGTCTCCACACACACACCAACACCTCCCAGTCAGGTCCCATGGTCCTGCTGTGGCCCGGAGCGGTGTCATGGCCCAATATTCCGGGTAGGATTCTGGATTAGTGGTGCTGGAAGAGCACAGCAGTTCAGACAGCATCCAAGGAGCAGCGAAATCGATGTTTCGGGCAAAAGCCCTTCATTGGGAATAAAGGCAGTGAGCCTGAAGCGTGGAGAGATAAGCTAGAGGAGGGTTCCAGACTGCACACACATGGAGTGAGGCTGAGGCACAGCGAGTGACTGGGAATTTGTGTCAATCTCAGAATTTATGGCATTGAGGAAAAGGAATTTTTGTATCAATATTTTTATTGAAAATTTAACATTTTTACAAATTTACAAAAAAACCCAAGTGTAAACATTGATATACAATTAAATCTTAAATAAATAATAACCAAAATTTATCAAACAAAAAAACCGAGAAAAAAAACAAAACTCAGCTAACTACTAATCTAACCTATAACTAACCAGAGTGTATAATTAGTCTCTTACATTATTCAAAGAAGAGAAAAAAAAACCAAACGGATAACACAGAAATTGGGTAGTGAGATACATGTTCGGAATGTGTTAACATCATATCGTAACAAAACCCGTATTCGTGCGGGATTCCTCTCCCAAGGGGCCCCGGACCAGCCAGGTTCACCATCTCAATTAAATGAAAGCCCTTATTAGGATAGCCGAAATATCTATATTTATGTAATTCAAGAAGGGCTGCCATATTTTATGGAATAATGCGGTCTTTCGGTGCACCATATTTGTAAGGAAGTCAAGGGGAATACATTTCATGATTAATCTGTGTCAATTCGAAAGTCCAGGGGGGCCCTCAGCCACCCAGTTTACCAAAATGTTTTCCCTTGTACAGAAAGAGAGAATAGAAAATAATCTCTTCCCGTTCATATCCAGGGAGGGTAAGTTGGAAAAGCCCAAAAGGAGAGATATAGAGTCCACTCTAATTTCCATTCCTAAGATTTCTGTCAGAGCACTTGCTACCCTAGTCCAATATCTGCAGATCTTATGACAGGTCCATAAGCAATGTACAAGAGTGCCCACCTCTATTTTACATTTGGGACACATTGGAGATGTTCCTGCCTTAAATTTTGCCAATCGATCCGGTGCTATATGGGCCCTATGAAGTATCTTCAGCTGGATAGCCTGAGTTCTGTTGCAGATGGCGATTCTTCTGGCGTTTTCCCAAATGTCATTCCATGTTTCTATAGAGATTTCCAGTTCCAAATCCTGATCCCATGTTTTAAGCAGATTGTCCATATCTCCTGATACTTCATCATGTAGTAAATGATAAATAGTGCTGACGGAAGATACCCCCATTGGCCGGAGCACTCTACATTCTCTACCTGATTTATAAAGACTATCTAATAACATAGTCTTCTTCTGTATATAATCTCGAATTTGGAAGTATCAAAAGAGGTCTCCATTAGGTAATCCGAATTTCTGACGCAGCTGTTCAAAAGACATCAGGACCCCATCTTTAAATAGATCCCCTAAACATGAGATACCCCTGGATCTCCAGAGTTTAAAAGTGGCATCTGTAAACCCCAGTTGAAATCCCCATGCTCCCACTATCGGTGCATAGGGGGATGTTTTATGTGAGTTGCCCTCATTTTGCCGAATTATATTCCAAGCTTTAATTGTGTTTAGTATTATAGGGTTTTTACAGTGATCTGTAATGATTTTCCTCTTGTCTGAAAATAAAAGGTTAATAAGTGGGCATTTTACTGGAGAAGCCTCGATGTCCAGCCAGATTGATTGCGGGTCAGACAAGACCCAATCAGCTATGTAGCTTAATAGGGAACTTAACTGATATTTCCTAAAATCTGGGAAATCCAATCCTCCCCTTGCTTGTGGAAGCTGTAGCTTCTTCAGCTTAATGAGGGGCTGTCTATGATTCCAGATAAAGGAACCCAACCAGCCATACAATCTTGGCAGCATCACCGGAAGCATTCTCATAGGATATAGGAGACGGGGCAGGACTTTCATTTTAATTAGTGCTATTCTACCCAGCCAGGAAATTGGAAGGTCTCCCCATCGCTGGAGGTCCTGCCTTATCCTTTCCAATAAATGCACAAAGTTAGCCTTGTATAACTGACCAAACACCGGGGTAATAAAAATGCCTCAAAATAAGAAACCCTCCAGGGACCACCGAAAGGGAAGGTGGGATCCGCCCAATAGATGGGATATACTAGCAAGGCCACCCATTGGTATAGCCTCCGATTTTGAGAAATTAATTTTATAGCCTGAAAATACACTAAATGTATTAATAATTTGGATTAAGCGAGGCATAGACATCTGGGGATTACTGAGGAATAGGAGAACATCACTGCATTAAGGGTAATTTTATGTTTACCTGTACCAATCCTCGGGGCTGTTATATTAGGGTCAGCCCGTATAGCTTCTGCTAGTGGCTTGATTATTAGCGTAAATAACAATGGCGAGAGAGGACATCCTTGACGGCAGCCCCTACCCACACTGAAGCTATCCGAACCTAATCCATTGGTAATAACAACTGCTTTGGGATCACTATACAGTGTTGAGACCCACTTGGTAAACACCTTTCCAACACCAAACCTTTCCAATGTGTAAAACAGATATGACCATTCAACCCTGTCGAATGCCATTTCCGCGTCTAATGAGACGACTACTCCTGGTATCTTTCCTTGATGACAGGCTTGAATCACATTCAAAACCTTTCTAACATTATTGGATGATCTACGGCCCTTAATAAACCCTGTCTGATCCTCCTTTATGATATGTGGCAATACCCTTTCTAGCCTCAATGCTAACATTTTAGAGAGGATTTTAAAATCTACATTTAGCAAGGATATTGGTCTGTATGACACGCAATCTTCGGGATCCTTTCCTTTTTTAAGGATAAGAGAGATATTCGGCTCTTTCAGCGAAGGCGGGAGACAGCCCTGACTGTATGTGTAGTTAGACAAGTCCATAAGTGGACCTTTTATCTTAGCCTGCTGGACACACTTTCCTCATTCCTGATGAAGGGCTTATGCCCGAAACGTCGAATTTCCTGTTCCTTGAATGCTGCCTAGCCTGCTGTGCTTTTCCAGCAACACATTTTCAGCTCTGATCTCCAGCATCTGCAGACCTCACTTTCTCCCATAAGTGGACCAGCCAATATTCCTGTAAATCCTTTATAGAATTCAGCTTGAGAGCCATCTGGGCCAGGTGCCTTACCGCTCTGAAGTTACCTGATTGCGTCGAGTATTTCTTGGATTGTTAGGGGAATATTCAGAACCGATACCTGTTCCGGAGTTCCGGAAAGGTCAGGGTTTTAAAAAATGACTGCATCCTCCTAGTCCTGTCTTTGCAATCCTGCGATTTATATAACTCAGAATAAAATTTTCTAAAGATTGCGTTAATCCTTTTATGATCATGAATCAGAGTCCCGTACTTTCCTTGATAGATGTGATCGTTTGAGGGGCCTTCTTTTTCCTTGCAAGAAATGCTAAGTATCTACCAGGTTTGTCGCCAAATTCATATAACCTTTGTTTTGCAAATTATATTTCCCTCTTAGCCGTTTGGGGAAGCGTCGTGTTTAGAGCTGTCCTAAGGGCCATAGTCCTTTGTAATTTGATAGTAGAAGGTCTGTCAGCCGCTCTGAAGCGAGCTTTGAGCAGACGCTGTTGTTCTCCCTTTAATTTTTTCTGGGTCGCTGAGTAGGAGATGATCAAACCTCACGCGTAAGCTTTGATGGTCTCCCACATCATTGATGGGTTGCCAGCCGTACCTGAATTAATTTCTAAAAAAGTTTTAAATTCTTGAGAGAAGTACTTTACAAATTTACTATCTTTCATCAGGAAGGGGACCATACGGCAACGCCGAGGGGATGTCCCATTGTTCCTCGTCTTGATTTCCATATATACAGCAGCGTGATCGGAAATTGTATCCTGCCTATTTTACAGGATGTGACGGAATTTTTAAAAATCGAGGGGGCAAAAAACATATCAATTCTGGTGTGACATTTATGTGAATTGGAGTAGAAAGAAAAATCTCTGCCCTGTGGGTGAAGGCATCTCCACACATCTACTCGTCCGAATTCTTTGTTCAAATCCACCAATTGTCTAGATCTGGGAGATACTCCTGCAGTACTCTTGGGAATCCGATCTATTTCCGGGTCCATAATACAATTAAAGTCTCCCCCTATAATTATATGACAGGCACCGAGAGCCATCAATTTGGAGAAGGTTTCCGTTATAAATTTAAAAGGATGTGCCAGGGGGCAATACAAATTTAAAATCCCATATTCCTCTCCATTTATAAGGACTTTAATCAGAATATATCGTCCAGATTCGTCTTTTATCTGATTTAGGATTTTGAAAGGGAAATTCTTCTGAATAAGAATAACATCTCCCCTGCTTTTTGAGCTGAAAGAAGGAAAAAAAGGCCTGATCAAATCCACCCTGTTGTAATTTCAAGTGTTCTTTATCCAATAAGTGTGTCTCCTGTAGGAGAGCTATATTAACCCTTTCTTGAGGTTTGATAATGTTTTCTTCCTTTTGATTGGTGAATTACTCCCCCTGACATTCCAGGTGCACCACTTAACCGACTGATCAACCATAATCGACTGGGCAAGTCCGAGACCCCTCGGGAGGGGAAACCCTACCCAGAACATTCTGAGCACAGAGCATATAAAATTTACAAACATTTAATACACTCACATTGATATAATAAAAAACTATTTCTAAATAAAAAATATAAAACGTATTTAAATGGAGGTTTTCCCCCTTATTCCCAGGGGGCATCACTTCCTTTCCAAAAGCCCATCATATCCTCTCCCAACCAGTGCCCCACCCTTGACCCAGGTACCCCACGATAGGATGAAGAAAATTCAAATATACTGCAGTGCTAGAGTTAACAGTGAGCACCCTACCCCCACCACCCCCACCACCTATACCAACACCTGGATATATTTGGTAATGTTAACACCATGTATAAACATATATAACTATAAAATTACAGCCTCAACAAGTAATAATTAAATATAATATTAAAAAATAACAGGGGAAAACAACCCCACTCCTAAAGACAGAAATAAAACAGAATAAGGTAACCACCTCCCCCCCACCAACTTTAACTAGAACCCCTGGCCAATATATATATTAAAAAAGGGGGGCAGAAAATCGCTAAGTAGAGAACAAATAAGTAAATCCCTCTCTCCAACCCCGATAATATTAAACAGTAAGGTTAAAAAAAGGGATTCATATTAAAAAAAGGGGATGTAAACCTGAGTGAGTGAGGGGAGAGCAAAACAACATCAATTAACTCTTACAATTTATCTAAGAGAGTCCAAAAATTCCTTGGCCTTTTCCGGCGATCCGAAGTTAGACACGGACTCTTCACGGTTAAAACACTGTGTCGCTGGGTAGCGCAAGGAGTACTGAATATTTAAGTCCCTTAAACACTTCTTTGCTTCATCAAACACCTTCCTCTTTCAGACCAGAGCTGGGGGAAAATCCTGAAATAATATAATCTTGGATCCTTTATAAATCATGGTTTGGAGATCTTTCCCAAGATTTCTGGAAGCTTCTAAGAGCATCTGCCTCTCCTTGTAGCTCTGCAGCCGGGACAGGACCGGGCGGGGGCACTGGTTCGGGCCAGGACAGGACCGGGCGGGGGCGCTGGTTCGGGCCGGGACAGGACCGGGTGGGGGCGCTGGTTCGGGCCGGGACAGGACCGGGTGGGGGCGCTGGTTCGGGCCGGGACAGGACCGGGTGGGGGCGCTGGTACGGGCCGGGACAGGACCGGGTGGGGGCGCTGGTTCGGGCCGGGACAGGACGGGGTGGGGGCGCTGGTACGGGCCGGGACAGGACCGGGTGGGGGCGCTGGTTCGTGCCGGGACAGGACCGGGTGGGGGCGCTGGTTCGTGCCGGGACAGGACCGGGTGGGTGCGCTGGTTCGGGCCTGGCCCGTGCACTGCCACCCGATAGGCCCATTCCACCCTGACCCGGCCTGATCCAGCCTCCACATTTAACAGCTGTGGAAGCCACTGCTCGAGGAACGCTGTAAGCTGGCATTCCTCATCCCGTTCGGGGAGTTCCAGCAAACGAATATTTTTTCGAAGTCCTCGATTCTTGAGGTCGTCAGTGTGACTCTCTAAGGTCCAGGCTTGCTGTTCAAGAGTCCGGACCCGATCGATGGCCGATTCTGCAGTGGTCTCGGAGGTCGCGGCATTTAGCCCTGCCCCTCCGACTTGGCGCTCAATTTCCTCGATGTCTCGGTCGTGCATTTGTCGAGAGTGAGTCCCATTGGCTCCGGAACTCTTCGACGAAGGCGTCGATCTTCGCATCCAGTTTGGAGATGATTTCCACGAGGCTCGCCACCGTAGGTAAGGCCCCCAGGGCGTCTGCGGACGCCTCTGCAGCAGCTGGGGAGAGTGGGGGAGGGGTTCCTGCCTGCTGAGGACTGCAGGCTCCCTTCCCTTTAGTCATTTTTACTTAAGATTAAATTGTTTAAATTCAGTGCTAAGCAACTAATTACATTAAGTAAAAACTATTTGGAATGATTTGGTGAGTGTGGTGGGGGCGGGTGACCCACTTTCCCCAAGTCTTGGGAGGAGCACCATAGACTCAGACTTGCTGGGTGGCCGCCATCTTGGATCCCCCGAAAGGAATGTTTTATGTCAGATCTACTCCAAAAAATAAAGACTCGACTCCAGAGGGAGAGGTGAGTGAGAGAGAAAACAAGGTGTGGACTGAGAGGTTGTACTGGCACTGAGACTAACAGCAGCATGATGTCAGGAGTGCAGGGAAAGCAGCTGATTGGTGAGTAGGTTCGGTCAGTCTTTCCAACCTTTAACGTGAAAAGTTATGCTTAAGTATGTAGACCATCTCTCTAATGCTGCGAGTGAGCTTGGTCAGTTTTCACAGTAAGTCTAGGTTTATTCTCAGGTCACAAGTCGTTTTAACTAGTATAGGATGGCAGGGCAGGAGGGCCCAGTGGAGGGACCAATCCTGTGGGTCTGTATGAAGGTACAGGCGCACCGTGTGGCCCAGACTGCACAGCCTTCGTATCCGGTATTCCAAACGGGAACAGTGGCTGCAGCCTCTGCCGTAGAAGGCAGAGGGCACATATTGGGATGTGGGGCGCACTTCAGATAGCAGAGAGGGGATCGGAGACCACTGGGCAGTTCAACAAAACCAGGCAGGTCGTGCAGGGAATCCCTGAGTCTGTCGTGGTTACTAGTTGGTGAACTATCTCAGAGACCGGTGAGGATAACAGCTCCTTCCAGGAGTTCAGCCAAAGCCAAGCCTATGGTCCTGTGGCTGACTGAGGTGTATGGGGGGGAAGGAGGAAGACTGGAAGAGCAATAGTGCCAGGGGGGTTCAGGGGCCGTGGATCAGGCAGGAAACGTGACCCCAGGCTGATGTGTTCCCTTTCTGGTGGCAAGGTCAAGGATGTCTCCGAGCGGTGAGGGGAGGGGTTCAACCAGAATGCCTGATCCACATTGGTGCCCATGACATTGTCAGGAAAAAGCAATGGGGTCCTGAAGACAGATTTCATGGAGTTAAGATGGAAATTAGAAAGCAGGATCTCCAAAGCAGCAATCTCAGGATTACTCCCAGTGCCACCTGAACACAAGGCTCGATCGTTCGAACGGCTGGCTGAGGATCAGGTGTAGGAGGTTTCTGAAGAATTGGGAGCAGTTCGGTGGTAAGTGGGACCTGTACAAGTTGGAGAGGTTACACTTTAAGGGAACTGGGACAATATCCTCACAGGGAAAATTGCTTGGGGCGGGGGGGGAGCAATCAATTGAAACTGAAAATTTGTCAGGGCAATAGGAACCAACCTGTAAGGAAAGGAGACCAGATTCTGAGTGTAACCAATCAAAAAGCAACAAAGTCCTGAGAAAATCTTTGATAGATATGTAACGAGGAAGCATTTGGTGAAATGAATGGGGCTGGATTAAAGGCAGGGTCAGGGAAATAGAGAAATGGCAGAGCAGCTAAATGATTCCTGTCTGTCTGCTTTCACTCAGGATGATACCAGAAATCACTCAAACCCAAGTGGCTCCGGAGAATGAGGAGTGGATGGAAATTAGTATCAGGAAGAAGATTGTATGAGAGAAATTAATGGTGCTGAGTCAATCCCCAGGTCATGGCCAACTCCATCCAGAGGGTTGTAGGAGGGAGCTGTGGAGATAGTCCATCAGTTACTTCAGTGATTCTGTAGACTCTGAAATCATTCCTGTGATTTGGAAGTTGGCAAATGGCATCCCATTATTTAAGAAGGGAGAGATAAAGGAAACAGGGAACTTACACAGCTGTTAGTCTTACATCAGTCATCAGGAAATTGCCACAATCTGTTATAAGCAATGGGATAAATAGACACCTGGATGATAGTAATTTGATTGGATATGATCAACATGGATTTGCGAATAGGAAACTTTAAAGATATTATGAACACAATTGATAATGGAGAGCCCAAGGACATAATACATTTAGATTTTCAGAAGACTTATAATGAGGTTCCCTACAAGAGTCTGGTTAGAAAGATGAAGATGCATGGGATAGGAGGGAAGGATTACCGATTGGGAAACAGCCAGGAAACAGAGAGTCGGTATAAATGGGTCATTCTCATGTTGGCAGCTGGGATGGATGGGTAACCACAAGGACCAGAACTTGTCCCCAGCTGCTCACAATCTCGACCAATGATACCGAGGGGGAGAGGAAATGTAACATTGATCCAAAACAAAGCGGGAATGTGGGTTGGGGTGAAGGTGTAAAACAGCTTCAGGATGATTTGGACAGATGTCCTGATTGGTCAAGAACATGGCAGATGGGATGTAATGTGGAAAATATAAGGTAATCCACTTTGGTGGGAGAAACAGACGTGCAAAGTATTTTGAGAAAGATAAGAGATTGGAAAGTTTAGATAGATAAAGGCACCTAGATGTCCTTATCAATACGGCACTGAAGGCCAACCTACAGGAGTAGCAAGCCGAGAGAAAGGCTGATGGAATGGTAGTCTTTATTACAAGGAGATTTGTGTACATGAGGAGTGAAGGCTTGCTTTAATTGTATCGGAGCTTGGTTAGACTGTAGTTTTGGTTTCCTTCCCTATATCATTACTATAGACAGGGTGCAACTACAGTCCACCAGACATGTTCCCGGGATAGTGGGACTGTCCTCTGAAGAGAGTTTGGACAAACTGGGTGTGTGATCTCTAGAGTTGCAAAGAATGAGAGGGGATCCCATTGAGAGTTGAAACTGAGAAAATACTGAAGGGAAGATGTTGGGAGGTCACGAGCTGGGGGAAACAATGCAAACCTACAGAGGGTGCCACTTCCACCGAATCCTACAGTGTGGAAACTGGGCATTCAGCCCAACAAGTCCACACTGCCTCTCTGAAGAATGTTCTCCCCAAATTCACCCCCCAACCTAACCCCATAACCCTGCATTTCCCCTGGCTAAACTGCCGAGCCTGTACATCTCTGGACACTACGGGCAATTTCCCATGGCCAATCCACCCTAACTGCACATCTTTGGACTGTGGGAGGAAACCAGAGCACCCGGAGAAAACCCACACAGACACGGGGAGAATGTGCAAACTCCACACAGTCAGTCACCTGAGAGTGGAATTGAACCCGGGTCCCTGCTGCTGTGAGGCAGCAGTGCTAACCACTGGAGTGAGATGAGCAGAGATGTTTTTACTCAGAGCGTTGTGATTGATAGGAATGCTATCCCAAGAAGACCTGGGGAAGCTCAGTCTCTGAATCTGTTTAAGGTAGAGATGATTTCTGATCCCCCCTGCTGTACAGTTGCGGGGAGGGTGTAGGGGGAAGGAGGTCCCAATTTTGAAGTGTTGGTCTTACGATGCTTGAAGTTATGAAATGTGAGACTAATCAGGGGTGTAATTTTTACCGATCTAGCAGACAGACATTTCCTGGTATTTACAAGCTGTTCGATATTATCCTGCATCATGTTCTGACCTGCGGCCAAGCAATTTGAGAACGCAGTCTGGAACAGAATCCCGTTCACAACCTGGGGACTGCCTGTACTCGATGAGGAGGATAAAAGGCAAAGTATTTGTTTAGCCAGGCTGGATGGGCTGAATAGCCTCCTGCTTTCCTGTGTGAACAGTTGTATTTGTTTCTGGACCGTGTTGTTGCCATTGCTTTGGATATAATTTCCCATCAGCCCATGGGGTAGACACATAACTCTCCACTCCTCCTCCACTTCATCAGGATCCTCACACAGTCACCTTCTTCATGGGTTCATACTCCAGCTCAGGAGATGCTGTCAGGGTTAGGGTTAGGGTTAGGGTTAGGGTCATTTGAGAAAGACTGTTTTCACAATCTCACTTTCCAGCTTCTGCTTTTGTCGATTTTGTTTCAGACTATGTTGCGAATGACTAGTTTTAATGGTTTCAAGCATTAACTTGAGTATCAACTTTCAGTTTCCACTCATTAAGTTCTGTGAATCCATTCTCCCTCTGAACAAATTGCTTTCTTTCCCACACAGAGTTGGTCAAGGTCACTGCTGTCTGTTGCAGTGTGCAGTGGCTGACCTTCACCCCAGCCACATTACAATCATGCCAATTTCTTTTAGATCTTGTTTTCTACCATCCAGCTGGTTCTGTTTCTGAATGCTGCAGCCACTTAACCTTAGTTTAATTGTTGAAAGTTCTTGAAAGGATGTGAAGAATAATAGGTAGAAAAATATTCTTCAGTGGTCTGTGATTTAGTTCTTGTTGCAACATTTTTCATCTTGCTCAGATTTGGCTCTCAGATACCTCCAAATCCATGGAATTTGTCATTCCGAGCTGAGTGTTTTAGCAGGGCATTCCAACCAAATCCAATCAGTGGGTTTCAATGACAGTCCTTCCCACCATGTCACTGTTCCCCATTGCTGGAACCTCCTGGTGCACATAATCCTCTCCAGCCTTCTGTTCCCCCAGCTCTGACCCCTTGTGGATCTCTCCATCCTTTCTCCAATGTCTGGGTAGAAATCTGGAATTTGATCCATGAAACCTTCCATCCATTCTCTCAGACCCTGCTGAACCTCTGCTGTCTAGATTAGATTAGATTACTTACAGTGTGGAAACAGGCCCTTCGGCCCAACAAGTCCACACCGACCTGCCGAAGCGCAACCCACCCATACCCCTACATTTACCCCTTACCTAACACTACGGGCAATTTAGCATGGCCAATTCACCTGACCTGCACATCTTTGGACTGTGGGAGGAAACCGGAGCACCTGGAGGCAATACACACAGACACAGGGAGAACGTGCAAACTCCACACAGTCAGTCGCCTGAGTCAGGAATTGAACCCGGGTCTCAGGCGCTGTGAGGCAGCAGTGCTAACCACTGTGCCACCGTGCCACCCACATTTCATCACCTTTCCTCATACGTCATCATTGCCCCAGAGGGCCCCACTGCCACTTCTTTGATTTCATAATTAGACATGATGTGGAGGTGCCGGTGTTAGACTGGGCTGGCCAAAGTCAGAAGTCACACATCCCCAGGTTATAGTCCAACAGGTTTATTTGAAATCACAAACTTTCAGAGCGCTGCTCTTTTATCAGACTATAAACTGGTGTTGTGTGACTTCTGATTTAGTCAGACCTGGGAAGTGCTTTGGGACATTCCTCACATCAAAGGTGCTCTATAAATACACATTGTTGTTGGGATAATCAAAAGTGGTAACATTGACTTTTTTAAAAAAGCTTTCCACATAAAAGTTTCCTAAATTTAAAGGTTGGTGAGTGAAAAGTCAAAGTGTTCTATAAGATATTTGTGGATGCTGACCAGAATAAACACAAACTTGTGGTTTGGTGATCCAAGGTTTGAATATTTCTGAAAAGGGAGATGTTGCCTGAACTTTCTGTCCTCCACTCATCAGCATCAAACAATTATTCCCGATTTCAAATCATTACAACGCTTCATACTGCAGAAGGAAAGGCTGCTGATCAGTTGGAAAATCGACTCTGGTACTACTGTGAAGAGAGAAATGGTGAACCTTTGAGATGACATATAAAAGGTTTGAGAAGGATGAGGAGACAATTTAGGGAAGCAGTTTTAAGGAGGTTGCCAGAACAGACAGAATTGGAGGAGTATGTGTCCAAACCCGAAGGTGCAAGGCAGATAAATGAAACACATGGAACCTTGCATCAAATACAAACGCCTCGTGGGTATACAGTGAATCTGCGAAACCTGAGTAAAATATCAGTCCAACCCCAACTAGTGTGCCCAGATCCTGGCAGCACCCTCTGGGGAAGGTGTGAATGTGTTGAATATAGTACAGAGGTTCTTTGTTTGAATGGTTTGACAGATAAAGGATTTCAGATTTTTTTAAAAGATTAGATTAGATTCCCAAGAGCATGGAAACAGGCCCTCCAAAGAGCCAGACCCATTCCCCTGATTGGGCAATTTAGCATGGCCAATCCACCTAACCTGCACATCTTCGATTGTGGGAGGAAACCGGAGCACCAGGAGGAAACCCGCAGGATGGTTAAGAAAGCATATGGTGTTTTGGCTTTCATTAACAGGGGGATTGAGTTTAAGAGTCGTGAGATCTTGTTGCAGCTCTATAAAACTTTGGTTAGACTGCACTTGGAATACTGCGTCCAGTTCTGGTCGCCCTATTATAGGAAAGATGTGGATGCTTTGGAGAGGGTTCAGAGGAGGTTTACCAGGATGCTGCCTGGACTGGAGGGCTTATCTTAAGAAGAGAGGTTGACTGAGCTCGGACTTTTTTCATTGGAGAAAAGGAGGAGAAGAGGGGACCTAATTGAGGTATACAAGATAATGAGAGGCATAGATAGAGTCAATAGCCAGAGACTATTTCCCAGGGCAGAAATGACTAACACGAGGAGTCATAGTTTTAAGCTGGTTGGAGGAAAGTATAGAGGGGATGTCAGAGGTGGGTTCTTTACACAGAGAGTTGTGAGAGAATGGAATGTGTTGCCAGCAGCAGTTGTGGAAGCGAGGTCATTGGGGACATTTAAGAGACTCCTGGACATACATATGGTCACAGAAATTTGAGGGTGCATACATGAGGATCAATGGTCAGCACAACATCGTGGGCTGAAGGGCCTGTTCTGTGCTGTACTGTTCTATGTTGTGTGAAACCTATGCAGATACAGGGAGAATGTGCGAACTCTATCCAGACAGTCACCTGAGGCGGGAATTGAACCCAGGTCCTTGGTGCTGTGAGGTAGCAGTGCTAACCACTGAGCCACCGTGCCGCCCCAGAGCAGTTGATGTACCTCTTTGAGCAGAGGTTGGCTGAATTAGCATATCGTTGTGGCTGTACAGGACATTGGTCTCCCTGCTATAGGAAAGATGTTGTTAAACTTGAGATAGTGCAGAAAAGATTTACAAGGATGTTGCCAGGGTAGGAAAGTTAGAGCTAACAGGAGATGCTGAACAGGCTGGGGCTGTTTGCTCTGGAGTGGCAAGAAGCTGAGGGGTGACCTTATAGAGGTCTATACAATCATGAGGGGCACAGATAGGGTGAATTGACAAGGTCTTTTCTATGGGGTGGGGAGTCCAAAACTCGAGGGCATAGGTTTAAGGTGAGAGGGGAAAGATTTATAACAAACCTAAAAGGGAGCTTTTTCACATGGAGAGTGATGCGTGTATGGAATGAGCTGCCAGAGGATGTGGTGGAGGCTGGGACAATTACAACATTTAAAAGGCACCTGGATGGGTATATGAATAGGAAGGGTTTGGAGGGATATGGGCCAAGTGCTGGCAAATGGGACTAGGTCAGATTGGGATGGCTGATTAGCATGCAAGAGTGGGACTGAAGGGTGCTGACTGACTCTAAAATTGTCAAATCAATGTAAACATCAAAGTGTAAAGTTTGCATTCTGTGAAGAAAATGAGCAAACATATTAAACAGTAATGAAACGAAATAAAAAATCCACAAATCATGAAAAATGGTGATAAATTAGTAAAACCACTAGTGTCTCTTTCTTCTGCTGACACAGAGAAAGGCCCAGTTTCTGTCAGTTCTTACAGCTGGGTGTTTGTTGGCAGAGACATTAACTTGAGGGGCACCATTCCACAGAGCAACACAGTGACCCAGCAGATCCTGCTGGTCTCCCACAGAGCTGCACAGTGACCCAGCAGATCCTGCTGGTCTCCCACAGAGCTGCAGGGTAGAAAGTGTCCTTAGTTAGGTCCCTATGAGCCTTGAAACTGGGGTTCCTCAGTGAGGGCAGTGGGCACTGACAGGGCATGTGCTTCTGGGCTGGGACTGAACTCTGACCCCACAGCTTCAAGCCAGGCTCCCCGGTGGACTACAACCCCCAGAATGCAGCGGGCTCGCCGAGCATGCGCGGAGCTTGGTGGGTGGGTCTGTGTCGTCAGTTCCGGCGAGGAGCGGCGGCAGACGGTGAGAGAAGGAGCGAGCGGCCGATCGCGAGCCCCCCCCCCCCGGTACCGGCATGGAGCGGCGGGGAGAGTGAGGGAGAGCGGCCCGGGGATCAGGTAGGAGGGACAGGCCTTCCGGGCGGGGGGGGGGTGAGAGGCGGAGGGGGGGGGGGGTGGGGGCGGGGGGGTGAGAGGCGGCGGGGGGGTGAGAGGCGGAGGGGTGAGAGGCGGAGGGGGGGGGGGGCGGAGGGGGGTGGGGGCGGGGGGGTGAGGCGGAGGGGGGGGGGGCGGGGGGGTGAGGCGGAGGGGGGGGCGGGGGGGGGTGAGGCGGAGGGGGGGGGCGAGGGTGGGGGGGGGTGCGTGTGGGTGAGGCGCGTGTGGGTGAGGCGGGGGGGGCGAGGGTGGCGGGGGTGCGTGTGGGTGAGGCGGAGGGGGGGGGCGAGGGTGGGGGGGGTGTGTGTGGGTGAGGCGGAGGGGGGGTGCGTGTGGGTGAGGCTGAGGGGGGGGGGTGTGCGTGTGGGTGAGGCGGAGGAGGTGAGGGTGGGGGGTGCGTGTGTGAGGCGGAGGGGGGTGAGGGTTGCAGTGGGATGTGGGATCAGGGTGAGGGGTGAGGCTAGGGGAGGGGTACCGGATTTATTGTGCGCGAATTGGGTGAGGGTGAAGTCTGATATTCAGTGATATGGCCCACAGGTAAAACATGAGGCCCATGACCTGAGTTGATGGGTTATTGAATTGATGATGGTGAGTTCTAGGTTCAGAACACGGTGGCACAGTGGTTAGCACTGCTGCCTCACAGCGCCTGTAGACCCGGGTTCAATTCCCGACTCAGGCGACTGACTGTGTGGAGTTTGCACGTTCTCCCTGTGTCTGCGTGGGTTTCCTCCGGGTGCTCCGGTTTCCTCCCACAGTCACAAAGATGTGCGGGTCAGGTGAATTGGCCAAGCTAAATTGCCCGTAGTGTTAGGTAAGGGGTAAATGTAGGGGTATGGGTGGGTTGCGCTTCGGCGGGTCGGTGTGGACTTGTTGGGCCGAAGGGCCTGTTTCCACACTGTAAGTCTAATCTAATCTAATAAACAGAGTCCGAACTCAACAATGGAAGATTCATATCTGAATATTCATCTGATTAAAGATTGAGTTAAAAACCCCCATGTCCTCGCTGGGCATTTTACAGGAAGCAGGAAGTTTGGTATCTCAACCTTTCTCCCATCTGAAATGATAGAGCAGTGACCAGTGCTAACATCGCTAGATTATTAACCCAGGCAGGCAGCCAGCTCATCGTCTGGTGACCTGCGTTTGAATTTTGCTGCAACATATTGGGATTTGAAATTTTGACAAAAAAAAATCTGAAATTAAAATTTTCTCTAAGTACATCAGGAATAAAAGAATTACTAGGGCCAATCAAGGATAGTAGTGGGAAGTTGTACGTGGAGTCAGAGGTGAATTTTTTTGTCAATATTCACACTGGAAAAAGACACTGTTGTCAAGGAGAATACTGAGGTACAGACTACTGGACGAGATGAGATTGAGGTTCACAAGGAGGAGGTGTTAGCTGTTTTCACACTTTCCAGTATTGCTCAGTCCCTGGGCAGGTGAGATTTATCCTAAAATTCTCTGGAGAACCAGGGAAGAGATTGCAGAGCCTTTGGCTTTGATCTTTATGTCATCATTGTCTACAGGAACAGTGCCAGAAGACTGGA
This sequence comes from Hemiscyllium ocellatum, assembly GCF_020745735.1. Taxonomy (NCBI): domain Eukaryota; kingdom Metazoa; phylum Chordata; class Chondrichthyes; order Orectolobiformes; family Hemiscylliidae; genus Hemiscyllium; species Hemiscyllium ocellatum. The sequence continues at coordinate 2,636,685 of NC_083445.1, read as the reverse complement.
GGTTAGCAAATGTCCCCTCCTTCAAGAAGGGGAGAAGAGACAACCCTGGTAATTATAGACCACTGAGTCTTAGATTGATTGTGGGTAAAGTGTTGAAAAGGTTATAAGAGATAGGACTTAGATTCATCGAGAAAGGAATAAGTTGATTAGGGATAGTCAACATGGTTTTGTGAGGGGCAAGTCGTGTGTCACAAACCTAATTGAGTTCTTTGAGAAGGTGACTGAGGAGGTGGATGAGGGTAAAGCGGTAGATGTGGTGTATATAGATTTCAGTAAGGCTTTTGATAAGGTTCCCCATGGTAGGCTATTGCAGAAAATACGGAGGCATGGAATTGAGGGTGATTTCGTGGTTTGGTTCAGAAATTAGATTACTTACAGTGTGGAAACAGGCCCTTCGGCCCAACAAGTCCACACCGACCCACCGAAGCGCAACCCACTCATACCCCTACATTTACCCCTACCTAACACTACAGGCAATTTAGCATGGCCAATTTACCTGACCCGCACATCTTTGGACTGTGGGAGGAAACTGGAGCACCCGGAGGAAACCCACGCAGACATGGGGAGAACGTGCAAACTCCACACAGTCTGTCGCCTGAGTCGGGAATTGAACCCGGGTCTCTGGCACTGTGAGGCAGCAGTGCTAACCACTGTGCCACCCACAAATTAGCTAGCTGATTTTTTTTCCCCTCTATAAAACCCAGGGGACTCAGACACCAATACATCGCCGAGGACTTGGTCATAACTTACTTGCTTTCTCAAAGAGGTGACTTAATTGAGACGTGATGGTCAGAGGATTAGTTAGGGTGGACTGAGAACCTTTTTCCTCGGATGGTGATGGCGAGCACGAGGGGACATAACTTTAAGTTGAGGGTGATAGATACAGGACAGATGTCAGAAGTAGTACTCAGTAGTAGGGGGCATGGAATGCACTGCCTGCAACAATAGTAGTCTCGCCAACTTTAAGGGCATTTAAATGGTCATTGGATAAACATATGGATGAAAATGGAATAGTGTAGGATAGATAGGCTTCAGATTGGTTCCGCAGTTTGATGCAACATTGAGAGCCGAAGGCCTGTACTGAGCTGTAATGTTCCATGTTCTAAGAGTCTCATGATGTCTATGAAACTGATTGTCAGGAAACTTAATCTGGTTCACTCATGTCCTATAGGGAAGAAACCTGCTGTCCTTAACTGGTCTGACTCAGGAGACTCCAGACCCACAGCAATGTGGCTGTCCCTTAACTGCCCTCTGGGTAATGAAAGATTGGTAATAAATGTGAGCCAGTAAAGCCCCCCAGCCTGTAAATTTAAAAAAAAGAGTTGCCTTTTCACTTCCACTGCTCCTTAGAGATTAAAGAAGAAGCAGCAGACTCAAGGCAATACCAGAAACTGAACTGAACTGAACAGCAGCGATGAGTTTCATGTAGAAGTCAAGAGAATGCATGGAGCAGGAACCTAGTGGCTGTTACTCTGTCAGGAGCAAAGGAAGGTGGAGTTGTGTCCATTCCTCTTTAGTAACTGCAAGAAAGGGTTCATTCTTGACCGAGTGTAAAAAGAAGGTGGAATTCCTCGTTAATTGATGCTTCAAAAAGTTGTAATTGCATATTTGGAAGCGAGGAGATAAAATATGCATGAGCTGCATACAGAAAATTGTGAAGTTACAAGCAAGCAGATGTGAGTTGTGTGAATGCTAATTTGATAGGTTGGTGCATGTGTATTTGTCAGGACATAATATAAGGATATCCATTGCCTAATAGCAGAATTGAGATTCTGACCAATTTGTTCTAAGTTTGTCTGCATTTCCACGGTTCCATGAGAATGTGGAAAACTTTGAATTTTAATATTTGATTTCCATTGTTTTTCTCTTGAAAGAGCTGTAATGTATAATAGTGAATCACCAGTGTTGTCCAGTTTGTCCTGAAGACCTCTCCAGTGAAATAATCTGTCATTAAAAAAAGATAATTCTCGCGTAATCTCCTATTTTCATCATTCAAGCACTAACATTTGTTGTCTTCAGGATTCTGTACTGAAGCCCTGGAACTTCCTTGCTAAACACCTCCATCTCTGTCCTGAAAAAACATCTTCTGAAAATGTTCCTCTTGACCAAACTTTAGGTTCACTGACCCTGTATCTCATGATTCGTTGTCAGATTTTCCTTATGTTTTGCTCCATTGAAGGTACCTTAAACCTGTTAATATCTCAGTGTGAGCTTTGTGCTGTCTTATTCATTGTAAAGTTGCCATAGTCTTAACAGGCCATTGGCTGCTCTCCCACCAGAGCAAAATGACTGATGGTGGTTTAGCTTGATGGTCAGTCTGCCTGAGGTGAGGGGAGAAGGAGAGTCCTTCATGGTAACTTCAACCCTGTTGGCATCACCCTGCATCATAAACTAGTCTTTCAGCCAATTGAGCTAGACTAACTCCGAGTTGAGAAAATAAGAGCCAAGCTGAAGTTAGACAGTCTGTGTACCGTTTGCATTTTTCTCTTTGTACTGTTGCTTTTTGGAGTTTGCCACTCTATTTTCAGTCTTAATTTCAATAAACAACTAGTTGCCTGTTTCTCATTTTTGTCACTGCATGTACAAGGGTTGTCGGAGATGAATTTTCAATACCAAGGTTGTCTTTACTTCAGCTTCACCAAGTCTTGAACTCCAACCAAGGACGTTAGGCTTTTGATACTGTTGTGATTTGTACTGTGCATCAAATGTAGATCATCCAGTCTGTCAGGTTTATGATTAATCCCTGTGTAGTTCCTAATGATTAACCTCCATTATTGTAATAAGTGGAAGGGTTTTTAATATGATGCTTTCCTCGAACAGAAGATGGTGGTGAGCTGCTGCCTTAAACCACTGCAGTTTATTTGGGACACCCACCGTGCCATTAGGGTGGGGTTCCAAGATTTTAATTCAGTGACACTGAAGGAACTGTGATTATACTTCCAAGTCAGGATGGTACGTGGCTTGAATTTGCAAGTGGTGTTCCTTGACCTTGTAGATGGACGTGGTCATCAGTTTGGCAGGTGTTGCCTGAGGAGCCTTGGTGAATTTCTGCAGTGCATCCCATAGCTAGTATGCATTGGTATCACTGAGCGTCGATGATTAAGTGACTGGATGTTGAAGGTGGGGAATGGGAATCTGATTCAGCAGGCTGCTTTGTCTTGGATGGTGTCGAGCTTCTTGAGTGTTGTTGGAACAAGAGAGGAGGAACCAGAGCAAGAGGGGAGAATTCCGTCACACTCCTGACTTGTACCTTGTAGATGTTGGAGTGGTTTTCGGGAGTCAGGAGGTGAGTTACTTGCTGCAGGATTCCTTGCCTCTGACCTGTTTTTGTAGCTTTTTTATGGCTAGTCCAGTTCAGTTTCTGATCAGTTGTAATTCCTAGGATGGAATTCAGTGATGGAGATGCCATTGAATGCCAAGGGCAGATATTTAGATTCTATCTTGTTGGAGATGGTAATTTCTTGGCACTTGTATGTTACTTAATGTTACTTGCCACTTAACAGTGCAAGCCTGGTTATTGTTCAGGTCTTGCTGTGTGTGGACGCAGATTGCTTCGGTATCTGAGCAGTTGCCAATGGTGCTGAGCATTGTGCTGTCAAGTGTTGTTTTAAACTTGTTCGCAGTATTTCTTAAAATGTCAATATGAAGCCATTCTAAAAATATAAAACCAGGTCACAGATGTTCATGTAGATTCGAGCTGTTACTTACAAAACTAGTGCAAGCAATCATTGTGCTGCCAGGTGCAAAAACTACGTATCTTTTTCTCGAGTGTTCCATGACTTGACATGCAGGATGCAGATCAAAACATTCGCAGCTCATTCATCAAGTGACTCATGCATTTCAACCACTCCAGTTTTGCTGCCATAGTTTGACTTCCCACTGGGTTTAATCCTGACTCCTCATTCTACCCCTCCTGTCCAGTTTCTTCAATTCTCCGAGTTAATTTGGGATGCTTTGCTTTGTTCAGAATATTGAGTACAAGAGTTGGGAAGTCATGTTGCAGCTGTACAGGGCATTAGTTAGGCTACTTTTGGAATATTGTGTGCAATTTTGGTCTCCCTCTTATTGTTGTGAAACTTGAAAGGGTTCAGAAAAGATTTATCAGGATGTTGCCAGGGTTGGAAGATATGAGCTATAGAGAGAGGCTGAATAGGCAAGGGCTGTTTTTCCTGAACACGTTAAAGACATGGATAGGATAAGTAGACAAGACCTTTTCTTTGGGTTGAGGGAGCCCAGAATGAGAGGGTAAAGGATTAGGAAGAGCGGGCAAGGATTTAAAAGGGACCTCAGGGGCAGCATTTTTTACACAGAGGGTGGTGCATGCATGGAATGAGCTGCCGGAGGAAGTGGCGGAGGCTGGTACAATTAGTATTTAAAAGTATCTGGATGGGTATATGAATAGGAAGGGTTTAGAAGGATATGGGCCACATGCTGGCAAGCAGAACTTGATTAATTGAGGCTATCTTGTTGGCATGGGCGATTTGGGCCGTAGGGTCTGTTTCTGTGCAGTGCATCTCTATGACTATACCTGTGCAGTGCCTATCCTTCCTTATCTCCTGCAGTATCCCTGAAATGTAGAGTTTCCAAAAAAGAGCAGCTGTGAATGGGTTAAAGAGTGTGAATGTTCTTGGTCAGGGGGAGTATGTTTACAGCTGTCTTCCATTTTGCTGCTTTGGAATTGAATCCCTGTTCTGTATTAAACTCTGATCCTGGCAACTCACCTGGTTTGTTCTCAGTCACCTATTTTAAAGATGTGGTTTTATTATTTAAAGCCTGTCTTCATTGATCTTAATCATATTTACTCAATCATTCAAATCACTCAAGCACTGTTTGCTCTTTCTGCTCTACCTGTGTGAAGTTTCTGGATAGATTTTTGACAGATTGGTGAGATGCAACAAGGAGAAAGCAAACCTTGCTTTCATTCTGGAGTTGTTCATAAGATGCAGAGCAGCAGTAGGCTGTTCAGCCCATCAAGTGGATGTACGGTGGCTCAGTGACCAGGGATCCGGGTTCGATTCCTGCCTCAGGTGACTGTGCAAACTCCACACATTCTCCCCGTATCTGTGTGGGTTTCCTCTGGGTGCTCCGATTTCCCCTCATAATCCAAAGATGTGCAGGTCAGGTGAATTGGCCATGCTACATTGTCCATAGTGTTAGGTGCATTAGTCAGGGGTAAATAGAAGGTTGGGGAATGGGCCTGGCTGGGTTGCTGTTCAGAGGGTCAGTGTGGACTTGGGCAGAAGAGCCTGTTTTCACACTGTAGGGAATCTTAATTTGTGTGCTCCAGCATTTAACGAGATTATGGCAGATCTTATATTCTCTGGTGCCTGCTCACTCTGTTTTTCTTGTGCTCTCTTGCAATTTTAGTCAAGATTTGTAGCTCAGATTGTGGTTTAGGTTGTATGTTTGCTCACTGAAGTCGGAGATTCTGACATTTCATCACCATGCTTGGTAAAATCATCAGTGAGCTGTCGGTGAAGAGGTGGTGTTCTGTCCCGCTTTCTATTTGCATGTCTTGGTCTGTTGTGATTTGGCGATGCTGATGTTGGCCTGGGGAGGACATAGTTAAGATCACACAACCCCAGGTTATAGTCCAACAGGTTTATTTGGAAGCGCTGCTCCTTCATCAGGTAGTTGTAGTTCTCTGAAAGCTAGTGTCCTTCCAAATAAACCTGTTGGATTATAACCTGGTGTTGTGTGATTTTTAACTTAGTCTGTTGTGGTGGGTGATATCATTTCCAGTTCTTTTTCTGAGAGGTTGGTAAATGGGGTCCAAATCACTACGTTGATTAGTTAAGTAGTTTGAATGCCAGGCCTCTAGGAATTCCCAGGCGTGTCTCTTTGCCCTGTCCCAGGATGGATGTATTGTCCCAGTCGAACTGGTGTCCCTCTTTATCTGTGTAAGGTGATAGTTGGTCTTTTGACCAAAACAAAAGCATGACCAACTGTCACTAGTATCCTCACAGTGAAGAGGGACACCATTTGGGCACCATATCAATTTGGACCCCATTCGCCAACCTCTCAGAAAAAGATCTGGAAATGATATCACCCACCACAACAGACCCAGACACGTAAATAGAAAGCGGGACAGAACACCAGCGCTTCAACTGAGGCTCACTGATGATGTTATCTAGCCTGGTGATAAAATGTTTGAAGTGAAACCTTCCAGTTCAGTGAGCAAACTTACAGCCACTCTCGCTCATGCACTCTCCGTAAAGATGCTGCTGGACATGTTAAATAATTTCCAGTATTTTCTGTTTTTATTTCTGATTTCCCTCATCTGACTTCACAAGCCTGGAGTATATTGGAAGACCACTGAATTGCCTGGATGGTGCAGTTCCTGCATCTACACAAGAAGCTTGACACGATCTGGACAAGGTAGTCCATTTGATTGGCACCTCATGCATAAACATGTACTCCCTCCATCATTAATAGTCAGCAGCAGTGTGTGCCTTCTACAAGTTGCACTGCAGAAATTTACCAAGACTCCTTTGTCAACACCTTCCAGACTCCTGACCTGTACCACCTTGAAAGGCAAGGGTAACACAAACACATGAACACCAACACCGACAAATTCCTCTCGAATTGCTGCAAGATCCTGACTTGAAACTATACCTTTGTTCAGTGTCATTGGCTCAAAATCTTCAAGCTCTCCCTACACCACACTTTTGATGTTCCTGGAAAACACACATGAACACAGTTCAAGTGGGCAGCTCCCCATCACCTTCTGCAGAGCAATTAGAGTGGGGTCTGGTATCATAATGACTTGCACATTCTATAAATGGATTTTTGAAAAAAATTGCTGTTTTTGAAAACAGGAATATCTCTTCTGTCTTTTGAAGGGGAAGTTAGACCTGGTACATTTTTATCATGCTGAGATCTTTGACTTCTGTCTTGTTTTTGATGTGTTCTTTTAGTAGTTTGTTTTTCTGAACTTGGGTCTTTTATGATGCCATTCTTAGCTCAAGTCTTTACTTAAATAGCACTCCAGGAATGTGAGGAGGGTAGTCTGTGCTGAACACTCCCAGTGCCATGTTGGAGAGTGCTGCAGTGGCCACGTGTTGGAATCGTGCAAAGCATCCTATAGTCATTATTGAGAAAAGAGGGGGGGAGTTTGCCTTGCCTTGAGTTTGAGCAAACAGTCCTCCATCGTCCAGCAACATCAAAACCTGATCCTGCTGTTTTTATTTAATTCTTGGCTGCCTCGTTTCTTCACAAAGCATCACTTTATAAACTGTGAAATTCTTTAGGATGTATACACACTACTGTAGACATGCAAGGCTTGTATTTCTGCCCCAGTTTGCTAGAGAGACTCAGATTCTCGGATCAGCATCTGCAGCCAGCTGTTAGGATTGTGAAGTGATTGTCCCCTCGTTCTCTGCTCTGTTCACACCCACCCCTATTCTTCCCATCTCTTTCCCCCCCCCCCCCCCCCCCCCCCCCCCCCCCCCCCCCCCCCACCCCGGCAAATCCCAAATGCCAGAACCCTTGACATGGACAGGAAAGTGAGTGCATATCCATTTAGTCAACAGTTCATTGAACCGCCCTCTTGCTCCTTGGTCTGTGTGACATTTTATTGTCTTGCTGCATTCTCCTTGGTTTCATAGCACAGTGAAATTGAGTCAGAGAAAGCCATTTGGATATGTGCCTGAAAGCCTTTTTCTAAATTGAAGTTATTGATTTACATAAGAGGACAGTCAGGAATCAAACTTGTCACCAGAATTGATGCAGTGGTTGAAGACTTGGATTTAATTTCCTCCAATCCAATGACTCTCTTTCAGTCCATGTTTTTGCTGGACTAGTTTGTAAGAACTTAAGGAATATGAGCTTGAGTAGGCAGTTCAGCCCGAAGGGCTTGCTCCACCATCCTCTGATTGTGGCTGATTTCAGGTTTCACTGCACTGAACCACTTATGCTTCCTTGTTCTAAGTTGTCCAGCCAGGGAAGAAGACACCTCCCTGTCAGCCCTGTGAAGCCCCTTCACACCTTGAAGGTTGCAATCAGGTTACCTCTCGTTCTTCACAACTGCAGAGAGTATTTTACTTGGCCTCTCACCACAGGACAGCGCTCTCAGTCCAGAGACCAGTTGAGTAAAACGTGTGTGTGTGTGTAGTCTCCCATGTGAGTCTATCCTTGCTTGAATATGGAAATGGAAATTGCTCACTGTTTTACTGTGAGATTATATCAGAGCCCTGTGCCATTATAGCAAGTCTTTTTTCTTGTGTTCCAGCCCCTTTGCGGTAAAGGTCATAATTGAATGAATAACACAAACGTATTGTGCAGGTACAGCATTCCTCTACTGTCACTGGATTAAGGATCAATCAATTCCATTTCTTGCAAAGCCAAGTCCATCAACTGTGACTCACTGTCTACCACAGTCTCTGTCCAGTGCAGCTCCATGGTTCACTGTAAGCAATAAATCTGCTTCTGTTCCATTAACATGGCCTGTAGTCCACATTGAACATGGATTAGTAAGGAACTGTACTCAAACTCTGCATCAGCTAGGCAACCTGTATCCAGTTGCCCTGTAAGTGCTTCCTGCCATGGTATGGGACCACTGTTAGCTGCTTGTGTAACACATCCTCCTGTGTGAGTGTGTTTTGTTTCACAATTTGGATCAGTCAGCTGGGGTAGCCTTTAAAAACCCTTTGGTTCTGGGCTGATGGGCCTGAGTCTCCATGCTGGTGGGAAAAAAGCTTATGTTGTTTTGCGTAAAATGAAACAATGTTTGTTTGTTCCAATGGTGATTATCGGTGAATACTGGTGAGCAAACTTTCTTCCTATTAAAAAAATCATGTGACTCATCTCTTCCAATTCCGATCTCTAAACTCACTACTACTTGAACTGCTTTCTTTATCAAAGGTTGTCTCAACTTTCCATGTGTTTTATTTTCTCAGCATAACACCACTTCTGCTACCAGCGCTGCTGTGTCCAAATCAGGTGGTTGTTTCTTGCTCCGACTGATTTGATTCCAACAGCTTCTATCCCACCGTCTTGTCACCATTGTCTTTAATCCCAAGCTTGATATTGCTGACTGACGGCTGTTTCTTCTATTCTCTGTTCTCATGGTAATATCTTCACATTTGACCCTTTGATTTGACATCGGTCCCGGAGGTAATACCTCAGTAAAACGGCAGCTGAGTCTTATTTGGCTCATTCAGTTGTAGCAGCTGGTGTCAAGTATCAGATGTGTTTGGAAGGTGCTGCCTGAGGTTCTTGGGTGAGTTTCTGCAGTGCATCTTGTAGATAATACATGCTGCTGCTACTGAGCATCAATGGTCGAGGTTGTTTGTGCATGTGCCAGTCAGGCGGGCTGCATTGTCCTGGATGGTGTCAAGCTTTTCCAATGTTGTTGGAGCTGCATGCATCCAGGCAAGTGGGGAGTATTCCATCTCACTCCTGACTTGTCCCTTATAGATGATGGTGAAAGTGAGGACTGCATTTGTTAGAGATTATAGTCAAGGATGTGTTGCTGGAAAAGCACAGCAGGTCAGGCAGCATCCGAGGAGCAGGAGACTTGATATTTCGGGCATAAGCCCTTCATTAGGAATGAGACTGGGAGCCTCGGGGCAGGGGTGGAGAGATAACTAGGAGAGAGGTGGGGCTAGGGAGTAGGTAGCTGAGAGTGTAATAGGTGGATGGAGGTGGGGTTAATGGTGGTAGGTCGGGGGGAGGGTGGAGCAGATTGGTGAGAAGGAAGATGGACAAGTGGGTTAGGTCATGAGGGTGGTGCTGAGGTGGAAGGTTGGAACTGAGATAAGGCGGAGGGAGGGGAATTGAGGAAACTGGTGAAATCCACATTGATGCCATGAGGTTGGAGGATCCCGAGGTGGAAGGTGAGGCCTTCCCTCCCCCAGTTGTCGGGTGGTTAGGGGCCTCCTCTCTCGACATACCAAGACCTGCATGTCCTCGGGGTTGGGAGGGGGACTTGAAGTGTTCGGCCAAGGGCGGTGGGGTTGGTTGGTGCGGGTGTCCATGAGATGTTCTTTGAAGCACTGTGTGAGTAGGCCTCCTGCCTCCCCAGTGTAGAGGAGCTCTGACGCGCTGTGTGAGTAGGCCTCCTGCCTCCCCAGTGTAGAGGAGCTCTGAAGCACTGTGTGAGTAGGCCTCCTGCCTCCCCAGTGTAGAGGAGCTCTGAAGCGCTGTGCGAGTAGGCCTCCTGTCACCCCAGTGTAGAGGAGCTCTGAAGCGCTGTGCGAGTAGGTCCCCTGTCACCCCAGTGTAGAGGAGCTCTGAAGCACTGTGCGAGTAGGCCTCCTGCCTCCCCAGTGTAGAGGAGCTCTGAAGCGCTGTGCGAGTAGGCCTCCTGTCACCCCAGTGTAGAGGAGCTCTGAAGCGCTGTGTGAGTAGGTCCCCTGTCTCCCCAGCGTAGAGGAGCTCTGAAGCACTGTGCGAGTCGGCCCCCTGTCTCCCCAGTGTAGAGGAGCTCTGAAGCGCTGTGTGAGTAGGCCCCCTGTCTCCCCAGTGTAGAGGAGCTCTGAAGCACTGTGTGAGTAGGTCCCCTGTCTCCCCAGTGTAGAGGAGCTCTGAAGCACTGTGCGAGTCGGCCCCCTGTCTCCCCAGTGTAGAGGAGCTCTGAAGCGCTGTGTGAGTAGGCCCCCTGTCTCCCCAGTGTAGAGGAGCTCTGAAGCACTGTGTGAGTAGGCCTCCTGTCACCCCAGTGTAGAGGAGCTCTGAAGCACTGTGTGAGTAGGTACCCTGCCTCCCCAGTGTAGAGGAGCTCTGAAGCGCTGTGTGAGTAGGCCTCCTGTCTCCCCAGTGTAGAGGAGCTTTGAAGCGCTGTGTGAGTAAGCCCACTGCCCCCCCAGTGTAGAGGAGCTCTGAAGCACTGTGAGTAGGTCCCCTGTCACCCCAGTGTAGAGGAGCTCTGAAGCACTGTGCGAGTAGGCCTCCTGCCTCCCCAGTGTAGAGGAGCTCTGAAGCACTGTGCGAGTAAGCCCACTGTCTCCCCAGTGTAGAGGAGCTTTGAAGCACTGTGTGAGTAGGTCCCCTGTCTCCCCAGTGTAGAGGAGCTTTGAAGCACTGTGTGAGTAGGTCCCCTGTCCCCCCAGTGTAGAGGAGCTTTGAAGCACTTTGCGAGTAAGCCCACTGTCTCCCCAGTGTAGAGGAGTGCGAGTAGATGATGGACATGCTTTGGGGAGTCAGGAGGTCAATTATTTGTGTGAAGATACAATGGCTTTAAGAAGGTGGTGTTGTCCCTGTTTTTGTGAGGTAGGGCTGAGACAAGGACTGAGCCATCTGCTGGAAAGTGAACAGCTTGTGAGGCCATGGGGTTTTATTTATAAAGTTGGGAACAACGGAAGCAGCTAAATGGGTGGGGTCAAACACCCACCAAGCCAGGATTGGTTTTGAGTACCTGTTGCTGGAGTCTTGAAGCTGGATGTGGGAGCTCTTATTTCTCTCTCTGTTCCAGCTTAGAGCTGGGGTTAGCTGCCTGCTGCTGGAATTGCATGTGAGACCAGCTGTTAAATTGAATTTGTCTTTGCCAAGGGTGTGTTTATGGGATGTTACTGTATTGGAATAGTTCATTAGTAATAGCTAATATATCATTTTGTTAGAATTTTGATTGTTTTATTTATGCCAATTCTTTTTTTTTATTTTGCCTGTATTTTAGCTGTAGTGTGTGAATGAAGTGTGTTTTGCTTCAAACCTGGTAGTTTGGCCAATCAAATTGCATCTGAAACACATCACCTTGCACTTACCTTTAAAATAAGCAAACTTTAGGGTCGTGACTAATTTTGAAATATGTTTTGCGGAGATTTGGTCCGGTCCATCAAAATTGCAGACTCTTGTCGGGATCCAAATCTCTAATTCCAGGTTGGGTTGAGGATTACTGGACTCAAAGGGTAAGTGATGGTGTGTTTATTTTGGGCATTGCATTCGGTTGGTTTAAACAGTGTAACGATGTTTAATAATGGCTCTTTCAGTTGCTAAGGTCTTCATGGGGATGGAAGAAGTCACTTGGGGAATTTTCTCGAAAGTGAGCAGGGTAAAGCTTTCAGAATTGGCAAACAGGCTGGAGTTGGGGGTTTTTGTGTCTGTGAGGAATGGGGAGATGATTGCAGGAATAGCTCTGCATTGACAAGTGCCAGGAATGCAATCAGCGTAATTGGCCAGGGCTAAAATTCAGCTCCAAGTGAAAAGGAAATTAAACAGTTTGAATTATGATGAAAAGAAGGCCCCAGCAGGAGAAAGAGAGAGCTTTTGAACTTGAGAAATTGGAGCTGATCTACATTCTGGTCAGTGTTGACGACAGGCCATGTTAGTGGAACAGGAACAAAGTCATTTGAACAACGTCCACAACGAACACTGTGCAATCATCAGCAAGCATCTCCACTTCGGACCTTAGGAAGAGAAGGCCATTGATGAAACAGCTGAAGGTGGTTGGGCCCAGGATACTCCCCTGAGGAACTCCTGCAGAGATGTCTGACCTCCAACAACCATGGCCACCTTGCTGTGTGCCAGTTATGATTCTAACCAGCCGAGAGCTTATCCCCTGACACGCATTGATTCCTGTTGTGCGAGGGCTTGTTGATGCAACACCCAGTCAAATGCATCCTCAATGTCACTTCATCTTTGGTATGAATTGGAATACAAGGTAATCTTGAACAGTATTTTAGTGACCAGTGGGCAAATGGGATGTTTGCCTTCATTTCACATGAAATGGAGTGTCCAAAAGGAAGGTCTTAGAGTCATGGCGATTCACAGCATGGAAACAGACCCTTCGGTCCAACCCGTCCAGATATCCCAACTCAATCTAGTCCCACCTGCCAGTACCCAGCCCATATCCCTCCAAACCCTTCCTATTCATATACCCATCCAAATGCCTCTTAAATGTTGTAATTGTACCAGCCTCCACCACTTCCTCTGGCAGCTCATTCCATACACGTACCACCCTCTGCGTGAAAACGTTGCCCCTTAGGTCTCTTTTATATCTTTCCCCTCTCACCCTAAACCTATGCCCTCTAGTTCTGGACTCCCCAACCCCAGAGAAAAGACTTTGCCTATTTATCTATCCATGCCCCTCATAATTTTGTAAACCTCTATAAGGTTACCCCATAACCTCCGACGCTCCAGGGAAAACAGCCCCAGCCTGTTCAGCTTCTCCCTGTAGCTCAGATCCTCCAACCTTGGCAACATCCTTGTAAATCTTTTCTGAACTCTTTCATGTTTCACAACATCTTTCTGATAGGAAGGAGATCAGAATTACACGCAGTATTCCAACAATGGACTAACCAATGTCCTGTACAGCCGCAACATGACCTCCTGTACAGCCGCAACATGACCTCCTGTACTCGATGCTCTGACCAATAAAGGAAAGCTTACCAAATGCTGCCTTCACTTTCAAGGAGCTATGAACCAAGGTCTCTTTGTTCAGCAACACTCACTATGCCCTTACCATTAAGTGTATAAGTCCTGCTATGATTTGCTTTCCCAAAATGCAGCACCTCGCATTTATCTGAATTAAACTCCATCTACCACTCAGCCCATTGGCCCATCTGGTCCAGATCCTGTTGTAATCTGAGGTAATTCTCTTCTCTGTCCACTACACCTCCAATTTTGGTGTCATCTGCAAACTTACTAACTGTACCTCTTATGCTCGCATCCAAATCATTTATGTAAATGACAAAAAGTAGAGGGCCCAGCACCGATCCTTGTGGCACTCCACTGGTCACAGGTCTCCAGTCTGAAAAGCAACCCTCCACCACCACCCTCTGTCTTCTACCTTTGAGCCAGTTCTGTATCCAAATGGCTACTTCTCCCTGTATTCCATGAGATCTAACCTTGCTAATCGGTCTCCCATGGGGAACCTTGTCGAATGCCTTACTGAAGTCCATATAGATCACATCTACTGCTCGGCCCTCATCAATCCTCTTTGTTACTTCTTATAAAAAACTCAATCAAGTCTGTGAGACATGATTTCCCACGCACAAAGCCATGTTGACTATCCCGAATCAGCCTTTGCCTTTCCACATACATGTACACCCTGTCCCTCAGGATTCCATCCACCAACTGCCCACTACCCAGGTCAGGCTCACTGGCTTGTCTATACTGCCAACCTCCAGTCTTCCGGCACCTCACCTGTGACTATCGATGATACAAATATCTCAGCAAGAAGCCCAGCAATCACTTCTCTAGCTTCCCACAGAGTTCTCGGGTACACCTGATCAGGTCCTGGGGATTTATCCACCTTTGGCCGTTTCAAGACATCCAGCACTTCCTCCTCTGTAATCTGGACATTTTGCAAGATGTCACCATCTATTTCCCTACAGTCTATATCTTCCATATCCTTTTCCACAGTAAATACTGATGCAAAATATTCATTTAGTATCTCCCCCATTTTCTAAGGCTCCACACAAAGGCCGCCTTGCTGATCTTTGAGGGGCCCTATTTCTCTCCCTATATTACCCTTTGTCCTTAATATATTTGTAAAAACCCATTGGATTCTCCTTAATTCTACTTGCCAAAGCTATCTCATGTCCCCGTTTTGCCCTCCTGATTTCCCTCTTAAGTATACTCCTACTGCCTTTATACTCTTCTAGGGATTCACTCGATATATCCTGTCTGTACCTGACATATGCTTCCTTCTTTTTCTTAACCAAACCCTCAATTTCTTTAGTCATCCAGCATTCCCTATACCTACCAGCCTTCCCTTTCACCCTGACAGGAATATACTTTCTCTGGATTCTTGTTATCTCATTTCTGAAGGCTTCCCATTTTCCACCCATCCCTTTACCTGCGAACATCTGCCTCCAATCAGCTTTTGAAAGTTCTTACCTAATACCGTCAAAATTGGCCTTTCTCCAATTTAGAACTTCAACTTTTAGATCTGGTCTATCCTTTTCCATCACTATTTTAAAATAGAATTATGGTCGCTGGCCCCAAAGTGCTCCCCCACTGACACCTTAGTCACCTGCCCTGCCTTATTTCCCAAGAGTAGGTCAAATTTTGTACCTTCTCTCGTAGGTACATCCACATACTGAATCAGAAAATTGTCTTGTATGCACTTAAGAAATTCCTCTCCATCTAAACCTTTAACATTACGGCAGTCCCAGTCGATGTTTGGAAAGTTGAAATCCCCTACCATAACCACCCTATTATTCTTACAGATAGCTGAGATCTCCTTACAAGTTTGTTTCTCAATTTCCCTCTGACTATTGGGGGATCTATAATACAATCCCAATAAGGTGATCATCCCTTTCTTATTTCTCGGTTCCACCCAAATAACTTCCCTGGATGTATTTCCAGGAATATCCTCCCTCAGCACACCTGTAATGCTATCCCTTATCAAAAATGCCACTCCTCCTCCTCTCTTGCCTCCATTTCTATCCTTCCTGTAGCATTTGTATCCTGGAACATTAAGCTGCCAGTCCTGCCCATCCCTGAGCCATGTTTCCGTATTTGCTATGATATCCCAGTCCCATGTTGCTAACCACACCGAGTTCATCTGCCTTCCCTGTTAGGCCCCTTGCATTGAAATAAATGTAGTTTAATTTATTAGTCCTACCTTGTCCCTGCCTGCCCTGACTTTTTGACTCACTTCTGTTCTCAGTTGTACCAGTCTCAGATCGATCTCTTTCCTCACTATCTCCCTTGGTCCCACCCCACCTTACCAGTTTAAATCCTCCCAAGCAGATCTAGCAAATTTTCCTGCCAGTATATCAGTCCCCTTCCAATTTAGGTGCAATCCATCCTTCTTGTACAGTTCACTTCTATCCCAAAAGAGATTCCAATGATCCGAAAATGTGAATCCTTCTCCCATACACCAGCTCCTCAGCCATGCATTCATCTGCTGTATCTTCCTATTCCTGCCCTCACTAGATCATAGCACTGGGAGTAATCCAGATATTACTACCCTTGAGGACCTCCTTTTTAAATTTCTGTCTAACTCTCTGCAATCTCCCTTCAGAATCTCAACCTTTTCCCTTCCTGTGTTGTTGGTTCCAATGTGGACACTGACCTCCTGCTGGCCCCTCTCCCCCGTGAGAACATTCTGCACCCTCTCTGAGACATCCTCGATCCTGGCACCAGGGAAACAACACACCATTCTGCTTTTTCTCTGCTGGCCACAGAAACGTCTGTCTGTACCTCTGACTACAGAATCCCCTAACACAATTGATCTCTTGGAAGCCGACGTACCCCTCGTTGCATTAGAGCTAGTCTCAATAGCAGAAACTTGGCTGTTCTTGCTACGTTCCCCTGAGAATCCATCACCCCCTACATTTTCCAAAACAGCATACCTGTTTGAAATGGGTATATCCACAAAAGATTCCTGCACGAGGTGCTGACCTCTCTCGCCCTTCCTGGAGTTAACTCATCTATATGACTGTATCTGAGACTTTCCTCCTTCCTATAACTGTTGTCCATCACATACTGTTGCAAATTCCTCATCGCTTTTATCTGTCTCTCCAACCGATCCACTTGATCTGATAAGATTCGCATCCAACAGCATTTATGGCAGATATAATCCGCAGTAACCCTTAAACTCTCTTTAAACTCCCACATCTGACAAGAAGTACATCTCACTGCAAAGGCCATTTTTGCTCCTTCACAATCTACAGACCCAGAAAATAACACCGTCTTATTCCTCTACAAACATTACCCCAGGTTAAATTAATAGCTATGGCTTATTTTAAGTTTAATCAAGAGACTTATCTTCAAAAACATATAATCAAGAACAAGTCCACTATACTCCCTACTGCAGCCTCTCTCTCGGACAGACTTAAGACAACAATTAACTTATCTGATTCTGTGCTGTGAACTTCGCCCGAACCGGTTCCTCCAAGATTAGTTGTGAATTTCACTGTTTGTTAATTTTCCCAGATGCACTGCGATGTCCAGCGATACACAAATTCAAATAGCAAAGGCAGTAACTGTGCAGGTTCTCTCTCTCTCCTGCACTGTCTTGGTGAAACTGGATAAACACTGGTGAGTGCACAACTGGAATACTGTGAGCAGTTGTAGTTCCCTTAACTGAGGACAAATATACTCACATTTGAAGCAGGCTGAAGAATGTTCTTTGGTTTTATCTCCAGGTATGGAACGTTTTGTTTTTTGAAGTTTCAAAATGTGGGTTTGGGGGAGATTGGAGACATTCAGCACAAGAAAGTAATAGTGTTGTCGAGAAAGAATGAACAAAAACCTGTTGGCCTAGTCATAAAAATGCAGAGGGTCTTGGTAGGGCATTTTTAAGATGAACTAGACGTGTAAAAGATGTCATGGCGGAGAGATTTCACAGAATCCGAGTAAGGAAGAGAGTATCCATGCTTGGTGGCTTGGAAATTGAGGGATGTTCTTGGTAAATGGAAAGGATGGCATGGGATTGGGAGGTATAGAAAATCTGCTGTGAATCAAACACCAACCTTCTAGCAGAGGCAGACCAGCTGAGAAGAAAAGCTGGGTGAAATAGCTCTTCAAAGAGGTTCAGTACCTGTGTTTGTGGGAATCGGTTATCAGACACTGGGCGAGTGTTTGGTTATTGTAACAGAAATATTTGAACATTGGTTCCTAGTTTTATTGAAGTGCCTTGCAGCTGACTGCAACTTGGAAGGAAAAGTGGTGAAATATTCTCACTTGAGGTGGAGACTGTAAAAGTCTTCCATCATTGTTACCTGGGCATACCATCAGCTGAGAAGCTGAGGAAAGTGTTGATAGTACCAAGGTTAAAAAGAGAAGGAATGATGAGGACAGTCAAGAAATACTGATGACTGGAAAATTCAAGGATGCACACTTTTGAGGTTTTGGAGGTCTTGACTTTCAAGCCTTGAGTAGGTAGAGAGGAAGCAGATTTCTTTGTGGGGCCTGTTTGATAAGTACAAAGACTATCAAATGGGTCATTCTCAGAAGTGCTGAGGACACTGCCCTAATTCTTTACCAGAATATTATCTGATAGATAGATGAGATCCTTAAAGCCATGTTTCAAGTTGTACTGTGTTTTTTCGCCCAGCACAAAATGTGCGTTTGTGGTAAGATCGGAAACCATGAATGAGCTCAGTGCACCACAGATGTGATGACGTTCATGCTCAGAGCGTTTTTGAGTGAGAAATAGGTAGCCGATAGGAACAGTGGGCTTTTGTCTCAGAAACAAAGACAAGATTTCTTCGATGGCAAAAGTTGAGGTCGAGCCAGCTGTACAAATAAAGCAGTCGGACTCTGAAGGAAACCCCTTTGTTTCATTGTCTGACAATGCTGAGAGGAGTTGAAATGCTGCCATTGACCTGAGTAACCTTAGGTTCAGGAGGTGAGCCCACGGCTGGTTGTGACTGCTGAGTGTACTTCAAGGTCATAGCATGGCTGAGATCTGCCACAGTAATGGGCTGTTCATAAAGTTAGCACTTGTGTGAGTGAGGCACTGAGAGTTACTTTTATCCTGTGACATGCTCCATGAAGAAGACGGAGTAGCTGTAAAAATGGTTTAAAGTGAGAGTCTGCTCATTGACAGTCAGAATTCAAACCTTTGCAGCAGATCCTGCATTCATTTTCCAGTTTACCCAACACCACAGCCTAACCTTATTACTTCCTTAAAAAAAAATAAATATATTGCCCCCAGTCACTGTTCTTTGTGTGGATTGTAGATACCCACCCTTTTCTGTGTGCAATTACTATTATTATACAGTTTTGGTGTCTTTCCTTCAGCAGGTTATGCTTTGGCAGCAGTCAGAAGCTTCAGTGAGTTGGTTACAGGGATGAAGGACTGTCGATGCTGAAAGGTTGATAAGCAAGATCGTTAGAGCCTGGCAGACGTGAGGAGTTGAGGCTGGGACGAGCTTGAGGGGTTGAATGGTCTTCTCTTTCTTGGGATCCTACTTTCAACCTTAAGCTCTGCTTGAACTGGAACAGTGGGACAGTAGCAGAGTTCAACGTCTTGAACAATATCTTTGTGGTTCAACAAGTTGCTTTGGATTGAGTTGACTATTCTTTGTCTTGCTGTCTGGAGAAATGAAAGTGAGGACTGCAGATGCTGGAGAGTCCGAGTCCAAGTGTGGAGCTGGAAAAGCACAGCAGGTCAGGCAGGAGGGTCAACATTTTGGGCATAAGCCCTTTATCAGGAATGTGTGGCTGCAGCGATGTGGAGGTCGACGTGCCAAACTACCATGTGCTCTCCCCTTGTCCGCTGATGTAATGATGAGGTTGGGTTGGAGTGGAGGGACTGGAGGGCTGCGCTTTTTGAGGGTGATAGGTTGGAGTAGGTGAGGGGTGGACAGGTTGAGGCAGTCAACGCCACAGCAGCAGTTGGAGGTGAAGAGGTCAAGGACGGGTAAGAGTAAAGTGAGGTCTGCAGATGCTGGAGATCAGAGCTGAAAATGTGTTGCTGGTTAAAGCACAGCAGGTCAGGCAGCATCCAAGGAACAGGAAATTCGACGTTTCGGGCCAGAGCTCTCCTGATGAAGGGCTCTGGCCCGAAACGTCGAATTTCCTTTTCTTCGGATGCTGCCTGACCTGCTGTGCTTTAACCAGCAACACATTTTCAGCAAGGACAGGTAAGAGCCCAGGACAGAGCATCCAAGAGAATGGTGTATGTTCGAGGCAGGAGGTAGGTGGGAGTCACGTTGAAAAAGTAAGCATGGGGGCGGAGGCTGTGGAAGGAAAGTTTGATGTCGCGACACGTCAGGTGTGGAAGTGGCACATTGGGCCACATATGCGGAAGTGGCATGGTGGTATTCTGAGTGTGACATCAGTGTGGTTGGCAGTGGTGTCAGGGTGACAGTGATGTAACGGGCAGTGTTTGTGGAGGTTTTGGCAGCAGTACTCCTGATGGTGACTGAGGAGGCAGTATGGTCGATGGTGGTCTCGGTCAGTTTTGTGGTGAGGGTCATAGTGGTGGCTGTAGCAGTTTTGTGCAGGCTGGGGCGTTGTCAACTCTTTCCTTACCTGCTTATACCCAATATATATTCTTGGAGGGAAGTGTCTGGATTGGTTGGAGAATCCTGGGTTTGGAGGTCAGTAAGTGACAGTTTGGTGTACTTATGCTCCTTGATGTCTGATAAGCTGGAGAACAAGTGTTTGTGTGTGTGTGGATCCTTTTCAGGATGATGAATATTTGAGAGTTGGCCTGGCCTTAGCGATGTCCAGGTTGGTGTGCCAAACCGTGCCCCCACCGCCCCCCCACAACCCGGGCCTGCTGATTTCCTTGTGTCTGAAACATCACCCCCCATGATCCTCTGATGCTGCCTGACCTCTCTGAAGAAAGGCCCATCACAGCTTTCTCTCTCCCTCCCTACCAACCCATTCTGGTCGACCTAGTTCTTGTTTTGAGCATATCAGCAAGTCTGGGATTTGTGTGAAACATGCAGAGGTTGGCTTTGTGCTGCTTCCTTGGATGTGGGTTTCTCACTTTGAACAGAGAACCTAATCCAGAGAGTTCAATTTTCGATTGATTCCTTTGAGAAATTGGCGCTGGGGTGATGGTGTAGTGTTGATCATCAATGTTTTCTCATCTATGAGTTAAAATGATTGCATAGGCACCTTGCCATACTAAAGAGTCTTAATTTCTGCTAAGTGTTTTTATATCATGCATAGTGAGGTATCGGTTTGACCAATATATTAAAAGTCTTGCACAGGATGTGTACTTCCTGTCCACAAACCAACCTTCCTTTGTCACAATAATTCTGTTTTTGTTCTTCCAGTTTTGTTCACACTAGTTGTGGCAGTGTGGTGGGAGGCTCTGACCATTGGCTGACTGTGGTGTTGGTTTCTGAAAACACTCCTGTCTGGAACAAAACATCGACTCCATGGCAATGTACTGAGTTGATACAAACGTGGGATTTCCTGACCCTGTTGACCATCTTGTTGACCCTGATAGAATGTGGCAGCACAGAATGTTGGCTGTGGCTGTGCCATGTGTCAGATTTGAGAATCACTGACAGCTGCTCTTTCCAAATTGTCCTGAAAATATTTCCTTTTTATGCATTTGATGACGCTTGAAGCTTAGTCCTGAATCTGCTGCCACTGTTCCTTAAAGCACATCCCAGAGCCTCACTCAGGAATAAGTACTCCTTCTATCACCTCTGACTGACTTGATTTGTACCAAATATTTTGTATCTTCCAGTTGCTAGTCATGCGACTCATCTATAAACATCTTACATTGTCGACAGTTTTGAACAGTAATTGTTGAGGGAATATTGATGTTTGGCAGATTTCTCTAAGTTTTACAAACCTAGCACTCTGGAAGCTAAACGACTGCTTTAAGGTTTGTTCAATTGTAAGGCCCACAGAATTAGATTAGACTTAGACTTACAGTGTGGAAACAGGCCCTTCGGCCCAACAAGTCCACACCGACCCGTCGAAGCGCAACCCACCCATACCCCTACATTTACCCCTTACCTAACACTACGGGCAATTTAGCTTGGCCAATTCACCTGACCCGCACATCTTTGGACTGTGGGAGGAAACCGGAGCAAAAAGATGCACTTAAACTCAGCAGCAGTCCTTGAGGATATGGAATACCCCAGTACTCTACAGCAGTGGTGCCGGAGGAGCATTTCAACAGACTCCTAATAGGATTGAGCCAGAAGGGTCATTGTGCTCAGATTGGTTCAGTTTATTTGAATTCTTTTGAGTGGAGGAGACGAGTCTGAGTTGGCGGTTGGTTGACATTTAGTTTGTACATTGTTTCTGAGTATGCCTTGTTGACAGACATCAGCCTTAAACCCTGGAGTGAGATTATGAACAGAATATGTTTACACTTTTGTAGCAGCCGCATGTTGAAGTTTTGACTTGCAAATATTCTGTGTATCTCCACGCAAAGTATCCTCTGTGTAAGGAGAGAGAGAGAGAAGAAATCTTTAGTGGTGAGGTTTTAAAAAGGAAAGTTGGAAAAGGCTTCAGCCTGAATTCTTGGAAATGTATTACGGGGTGAGGAATTTTCTGTACATTCTTGCATTTTTTAAATTCCAGAATTGCATCTGTTTTATTAAATTCCAATTTGGGAGTAACCAGGATTGCTGGCAGTTGCAATGAATTCTGTGCAAGGTTTTGTTTGTGTAAATTCAGTGAAAGTGAATTTCAGTTCTCCCTGAATCTTGCTGAACTGGTTGGTTCATGTCGGTCAGCTGCCCGGACTGTGTTGGATTCAGATAATTGTCGATGCAGCAGTGACTGAGGAGGCAGAGAGGGAGTCTTGTTTCAGTGTGGGAGAGACTCTGACTCACTGACTTTCATTGCTAAAGGACTTGAAAAATGATTCGTTTGATTTGATCGAAGATTCTGCAAGATGATGTCATATTTTTGAAACTCCTCACCCAGGATGGGAGGATTGTTGATAACAAAGGGAGCTGTATGCATTTGTGACGGCTTTGGCTGCCCGAAGCATTGGTGTCTCGACTGAGGCAGAGCAGGTAAAGATTGTTTTGCTTTGAGTAAATGGAGCGGGGGCTAAGAGTTAATTGACTGGGGGGCTGTTTGAGCTGCTGTATCATGCCCAGAGGGGAATTTAGCTGGGCTTCGTTTGCTAAAACCCATTCTCTGCAGCTTTTTTTATTTGTAACACAGAGCAATGTTGTATTAATTACCTAACCCCAGCAGTGCCGAGATGGGATCGGAACCAAAAATGCCGGCAATGTTGAGCAGGTCAGGCCGAGAAACCGAGTTAATCTTGCAGGTTGATGATCTTGTGCTTTTATCCAAGAGTGATGGCCCTTATTAATCTGCAGAACTCCTTCTGGGTTCGTAGTTTCCATTGTGGGAATCCCAAGGATGTAGCCTAGTGACGTTGAGAAATGGAAACTTTTCTCTGGGTAATAGTGGTAGTGTTTGGGGATAGTACTGCTTTAGCCTTAACTGTGGTAGGCAGTGGCCTGAGAGGTGTGAATGATGCTGGAGCCTGAGCTGCTTATGTTTTACACTGTCGATCTGTGTATAGCAAGAAGTGAAAACTGTACTGCAAGAATATGTTGTTGGTTTGACATTTTCTTGAATTGTTTTTTTAAAGAGCTTGGTGGATGTGAGAGGGAGGGTTTTGCAGGTTATTTCCAGAGCCGTTGTGGTGATGCTGCTGCTGGGCATGGAGCAGTTGGTCAAAGCATCGGGCTTCCTGCAGAATTACTTGTGTATGAATAGTTGGACAACAGAGTGAGACACCTGAGTCACCATGGATGATATCTGAAATGACCTGTCACACTAGGATTAAGGAAACTACTTCTTTCTTGAAAAGTGGGGTGATATTTTTCCTGAATCCGGTGTGACTGTTCCACACTGAAGGAAACTTTGGAAGATCGCAGGCATAAACTCTGCAGCCAGCCTGTTCAGAACTGGAGAATAGAGTCTATCTGGTTCAGGAGGTTTCAACAGTGTTCTTGTTCAATACTTGTCCATTAAATCCCTCACACTCACCATGTTTATTTCCTGCTATTTCTCATGTTTCTTTATCGTGTGCTCTGAAGATGGTTATAACATTTCTGTTTAATGTCAACTATTGCCTTATCTCAATTATATCAGTTGAATCTCCTCAGTTTTCATTATAATTCTTATATTTCGGGATAGTTTACACTCATTCTATCACCTTATGCTTATCAGTTCCTTGGTCTTCATTATCTAAAATTCTCCAAAAGTTTGACTTGATGCTGTGTCAGTGAAATTATAGACAACTTCTTTTAATCCAACAGTAACATCTTTGGTTGGTCACAATGAATGTTTGCTCCTTGGGAGTTGGGGTTGTTACTTCTCAATCAACTGTAAATTCATTCAGAATCCTCAGATATTTATTGACGTTGATATTTTGATGCCACCAGCAAGGAACTTGTCAGCTCATAGAGTCATAGAGATGTACAGCAAGGAAACAGACCCTTCGGTCCAACCTGTCCATGTCAACCAGATATCCCAACCCAATCTAGTCCCACCTGCCAGCACCCGGCCCATATCCCTCCAAACCCTTCCTAATCATATACCCATCCAAATGACTTTTTAAGTGTTGCAATTGTACCAGCCTCCACCACATCCTCTGGCAGTTCATTCCATACACGTACCACCCTCTGTGTGAAAATGTTTCCCCTTGGGTCCCTTTTATATCTTTCCCCTCACACCCTAAACCTATGCCCTCTAGTTCTGGACTCCCCCACCCCAGGGAAGAGACTTTGTTTATTTACCCTATCCATGCCCCTCATAATTTTGTAAACCTCTATAAGTTCACCCCTCAGCCTCTGACGCTCCTGGGAAAACAGCCCCAGCCTATTCAGCCTCTCCCTATAGCTCAAACCCTCCAACCCTGGCAACATCCTTGTAAATCTTTTCTGAACCCTTTCGAGTTTCACAACATCATTCCAATAGGAAGGAGACCAGAATTGCACGCAATATTCCAAAAATGGCCTAACCGATGTCCTGTACAGCAGCAACATGACCTCCCAACTCCTGTACTTAAAACTCTGACCAATTAAGGAAAGCATATCAAATGCCACCTTCACTATCCTATCTACCTGCGACTCCACTTTCAAGGAGCTATGAACCTGCACTCCAAGGTCCCTTTGTTCAGCCTAGGACCTTACCATTAAGTGTATAAGTCCTGCAAAGATTTGCTTTCCTAAAATGCAGCAGCTCTCATTAAATTAAACTCCATCTGTCACTCCTCTGCCCATTGGCCCATCTGATCAAGTTCCCATTGTAATCTGAGGTAACCTGTGCATTACATCTTCAATTTTGGTGTCATCTGGAAACTTACTAACTATGCCTCTTATGCTCATATCCAAATCATTTATAAAAATGATGAAAAGTAGTGGACCCAGCACCGATCCTTGTGGCACTCCACTGGTCACAGGCCTCCAGTCTGAAAAATAACCCTCCATCATCACCCTCTGCCTTCTACCTTTGAGCCAGTTCTGTATCCAAATGGCTAGTTCTCCCTGTATTCTGTGAGATCTAACCTTGCTAATCAGTCTCCCATGGGGAACCTTGTCGAACGCCTTACTGAAGTCCATATAGATCACATCTACTGCTCTGCCCTCATGTTACTTCTTCAAAAAACTCAATCAAGGTTGTGAAACATGATTTCCCAAACACACAACCATGTTGACTATCCCGAATCAGTCTTTGACTTTCCAAATACGTGTACATCCTGTCCCTCGGGATTCCCTCCAACAACTTGCCCACCACTGACGTCCGGCTCACTGGTCTGTAGTTCCCTGGCTTGTCCATACCACCCTCCTTAAACAGAGTTTAGTATTGTAAGTTCGTGTAACAGTGAGATTTAAGGTATTGAGGTTATACTACAAGAACTACCTGATCTCTTGGCTTTTTTCCTGTTTCCAACAGTTTTGAGGCAAACATCATACTTAGTGATTTTTTTCAGAAGCAATTTAAATTGTTGAGAGAGCCTAGGTAGCATTGTAATGGGGAATACGGCCCTTTGTAGTGTTGGGGAGCAGATTGGACCAGTACTACTTAGTTGAGTCATCTTGGAACATTGTCATCTGCATGAGGAAAACACAAATAGGCAATGAGTGGTGTTTGAAATGAGCTCAAGGATCCCAAGCTCTGATTCAGCCCCATAGAGGGTGTGCAGAGCAAATGAACAATTGATGGACAAAAAAAATGGAAAGGCAAACACAATTGTTTTGACAGGTGGTCAAGCTTTGCATTGAGAGATTGGGATAGTTCTCATTGACTTTTCTCCTGTAGTTTTGCATGAGGAATATCTCTTGCCCTCCCTCTGCATCCTGCAGGATTGCTCGGTTTGCTGAAATAGACTTTCCATTTGATCCCTTCAGAAGAAACCAATGATTGCCTATTGAAGCGATGGTTGAGACAAACTTTTACACCATATTCTCTAAAGGTGCATTCTGCCAATTGGCTTCCTGGATACCTGCACCTGTTTTTCCTTCTCTGAGGCTGAATTGCACAACTAGTGAAGCCTCACAACTGTGAGTGAACTGGCCCAAAGATAGTAATAACGGGGAATAGGAGTCTTGGTTGCTTTCCTTTTTTCTCAGTCTCTCCCTTTTCTCAATTCTCCTGTGCATTGCAGAGACTGTGTCCTCAAACAGACGGTAATTGGGAGCCTGAAATTGGACTCAGTACCACATGGGCAAGAGAAAAACTGCTTTGCAAGTTTGGCAATCCAATTTGTATTACATCATGACACTGCAGTGATATGGATCGATCTGGTCATGACATAATTGACATTGATATGGGCTGAGAGTGGTAACCAACTTCTGACTCTGGGGCATGTTTGACCCAGATTAAAGTTACGTTCATGGTTGTTATAAATTTAATTTGCCTTAATAGCCAGTTGATGGTCAGGAAAGTTAAATGGATTGGAAAATGACAAGTCACGTTTTTATCATTCCTTGATTTTATCGGAAAGAAACAAACTCGGAAAGCTGTTGGAACAGTTGTACTCAAACTGGAAATGGTCCCCTTCGTCTTCTGACCATGGAAGTGATACTAAAGTGTTTAATTGTCAGGGTCTGGCAGCAGAGGCCACTTGAGGAATGGCTCGTAACCTGAAACAGTCACACGAACCTTTGATTGAATCAAGTTGTTCTGAGACATTTGTTGTCATTTTGTTGGCAAGGCATTTGCTGATTACTTTACCATGGTTTGCCAAGTTTGGATCATGCTGCAACAATGCAAAATGAAGGAGCAAAGAAGCATAATCATGTTTTTAAGTGCTTATTCCTAATATGTAATTGCAGTATGTTTAACCAGTTTGTGTGTCATGCTACTGAACTGTACATTAGCATGCTTGTGTTGCCAAGGGAGGGTATGGATTTGTGCTCTCCTCTTGACACATTTCCAGTTGCAGTAGTGATTATCATGCAGCATTTAGGAATTGTGAAGAAAATGAGGGAAAGCTGGTTATGAACAATCTGAACATGATCAGTGTTTGGTCACAGAACAATCCTGGTAGTGGGCAAACTATAAGATGAAGGAAAATAACAAACGTGATATTTAATGGACTGGACTGTGATGTTTTATATCTGGGCCACTTATTTCTAATGCAGAACAGAATGATGGGATGGGCGGCACGGTGGCACAGTGGTTAGCACTGCTGTCTCACAGCACCTGAGACCCGGGTTCAATTCCTGACTCAGGCGACTGACTGTGTGGAGTTTGCACGTTCTCCCCGTGTCTGCGTGGGTTTCCTCCGGGTGCTCCGGTTTCCTCCCACAGTCCAAAGATGTGTCAGGTGAATTGGCCAGGCTAAATTGCCCGTAGTGTTAGGTAAGGGGTAAATGTAGGGGTATGGATGGGTTGCACTTTGGCGAGTTGGTGTGGACTTGTTGGGCCTAATCTAATCTAATCTAAAAAGACTTTCTGCTGTTTGTTTGAAGATATTCCATCAGACCATAAACCATAAAACACAGGAACCTCATTTAACAACCATGAACAGAAGTAGGCCAGTCATTCCGTCAAGCTTGTTCCACCATTCCGTAAGATCATGGCTAATCTGATAACCCGTGTGTGGCAGTGGAAAGGTACAGTAGGTCAGGCAGCATCTGAGAAGCAAGAGAGTTGATGTTTCGGGCCTAACCCTCCATCAGGATTGGAGAGCAGGAGGGGGCTGGAAAATAAATGGGGCTATGGGGGGCTAGGGGAAAGGTAGATGGGATGGTGAGAGATGGGCAAAGCTAGGAGGTAATATAACAATCTGCTCATCGTTCAGTTTACTTGATCTTTCCCCCCATAGCCCTGGATTCACTGGATGTTTAAACATTGCTGTTTCTGAGCCTTGAATAGTTTGATTGTCCCAGCTTTGACTGCTCTCTGTGATAAAGAATTCCAGATTCACTACCATCTGAGACAAGAAATTTGACCTCTTTTGTCTTAAACAAGTGACCCCTTACTGTGAGACTATGCTTTCTGATCAGAGAATCTTCTACATTGGGAAGTGACCACTCTGCATCAACCCTGTCAATCTAACCTCCACCAATAATACCAAACCAACCTAGTTTGACCTTTACTCTTAAGGCAATGCTTGCATACGTGGGATCAACTAGGTGAACATTGTCTCGATTACTCTCAATGCCACTGTATCTTTCCCTTGCTAAGGCAGCCAAAATAGTTCACGTTGTGGTCATACAGTCCCAGTGACAGTTGAGTTCTGAGCACAGGTACATCTTCAATATCAGTGAAATCATAGCATAGTAATTGTGGGGAATGAGACCATCCTGGATCAGTCCGTGATGTTGAGTGGCTTGGAGATTGATAGGGTCAAGTGAAAGGGGATTAATTCTTGATTTGTGAAACCTAACCTGATTCAGCCTGAAAGGATTTCATTTTACCCCTCACTCCAGTGATAGGTGTCACGTTATCTGTGGTTTGCAGTGTCACTAGGAGCAGCCATGTAAAGTCTTGAGGAAGTTGTGGTTTCAGCATTTGAAGTATTCAGAGGTAGGAGAGGAATCTGCAGCCTACCCAAAGCCAATGTATGTCTTTCAGTTTCCTCTCAAGTTCATGAAATATTTCTAAAAAGCCTGAAATAAAGGTAGTTAGTTTACTCTTCTGTTTCGATTTGTAGAGTGAATGTTTTCCCTTTGTTTTGTGAGGGGATGGAATGCCAAGGATCTGACATGAGTGGTTTATGTTTTGATCACTTGGCTAGCCTGCCCTTGGTGGGTTGTGATTCTTTGGCTTTGTTGTGTCTTATGGATTGGGTCCCTCTGTTTGAAAAGCTGTATCCTGACATTCCAATATAGTCTGAAAATCTTATTTCATATCCCTCCACCACTCCTCAGTGTCACATAAGTGTCTTTCTCCCCCTGAGGGGAGAGGGAAGTCCATTCAGCCTTTAGAGCCTACTCTGCTATTCAATATGATAGCTGACCATTCATCTCAAAAACCCTGCTCTTTACTTTGATCCTTTTATCTCTGAGAATGATATCCAATTGATTTGAAAACATTTTTGGTTTTGGTCCCAACCACTTTCT
This sequence comes from Hemiscyllium ocellatum, assembly GCF_020745735.1. Taxonomy (NCBI): domain Eukaryota; kingdom Metazoa; phylum Chordata; class Chondrichthyes; order Orectolobiformes; family Hemiscylliidae; genus Hemiscyllium; species Hemiscyllium ocellatum. The sequence goes on along the minus strand of NC_083445.1, from coordinate 2,607,826 downwards.
GTCGCAGAGAATCCCACAAGCTCACCATTCTCTGGGTGAAGGCATTTTTTCCTCATCTCAGTCCTAACTGGACTACCCTATATTGCTAAACTGTGACCCATGGTTCTGGACTCCCTGGCCATTAGGATCATGGTTCCTGTGTTTAGTCTGTCTAGTTCTGTTAAAGTGTGATAGGTTTGAGATGCCCTCCACCTCTTTCTTCTTCACTCCGTTGAATAGAGACCTAACCAATCCAGTCTCTCTTCACAGGTCAGTCCTGCTATCCCAGGCATCAGTTTGGCAAATCTCTCCATAGCCAGAACACCCTTCGCCAGAATACTCTTCCTCAGATATGGGTGCTTATTGAACATGGACTTGGCTGTGGCTTGTGGACTGTGTGGTAATGAATCAAATGTTCCACTTCACCTCTCATTTTGGTGCTGGAAAATGCAGGCTATTTCTAGTGGGCTTTATTTTCCTTTCGTGAACCAGTACACAAGGACAACGTGAATTTCCATAGTGCCTTTCATAGCTTGGGTATGTATGAAAGAGCATCACAGACCATGACTTGGAATGTTGCTCTGTTCCATAAGAAAGGTGTAGTCAACTAATGTGCACTAGATCTCACAAACAGTAATCTGATTATGATGAAATGAATTACTTTTGTGATATTGGTTGAGGGATGTGTATTACCAGGATGCCATGGAGCACTCTGCTACTTTTCAAAATGATGCCATGAGATCTTTGTTCACCTGAGAGTAGATACTATCATCTTCACACCTCACTTGAATGACAACCCCTCCCCAGCACACACTTCCTGCTGCAGTGGAGCTTTGATCCAGACCTTTGGACTCATGAGCACCTTACTTGAGCATGAATGTTAATAACTGAGCCTCACAGACCAAAAACTCCCAAATTTCTACTTGCTTTTCAGATCCCAGCTTTGGCACAACTGTTGCTTTGGGTTCCGGATTTCAAAAGGCAATTGGCCAAGGTTCCTCTTGATGAGCATCATCAAAGTGGGAAATACGTGCATGGATCTTGGGTGGATTTGGGGTTTGGGCTGTACATTGTTGATAATTTTACCAAAATTCAAGATCAAAAATGATTGTGAGAAGTGGGAGCATGGACAATACCTTCTCTGGTCTCCCTGCCTATTGAACTCAATGCCCTACAGCAGTCTGGTCCAGGGCTCTGTTGGAGTTAAATAAGAAATCTTTTTTGATAGCTTGGCCAACAATTATTTCCTGTGCAACGTCAACAAAACAGATGAGTTGGTTCTGCAGCTTATTGCCATCTGTAACTTGGATTCTGTCTTGGTCTGTAAAAGAACAGTGATTTCCACAGAAAAGTATTGAAAGTAGTTTGATGTCTATTTACTCTTGTCACATTGTCACGGTTGTTTCAGAGACTACCTCTGAATTGGCTGTTGAGCACTTCAAGGCCTGAGGAGCTTGAGAAATGGGCCAACTAAATTCCTGTTCTTTTCAGCAGCAAGTTGAAAGTTGGATAGCAAAAAGTGACTGTGAGGTAAAGCCATCAGGAATGTTTGAGACAGACACTGCCTTGAGCAATTTCATTCGCAAGCTCATCAAATGAATAAGCGCCATCAAGTTTCAAATCTGAGAGCGCGCAGGGAGTGTTACTTGAAAACATTGCTGCTTTTCAACTGCTTTTAACCAGAATAGCCAGTTTCATTGGAACAAATCTTTGAGTATGAGAACTTGAGGGAGTAAGTATTTTTAAAAGATACCCAAGTGGACTTCATATCTCCAATAATTGAAGTTAGCTCAGTGAAGTGGACAGACAGTCTGCGGATGCTGTAAATCCGAAACAGAAGTTGCTGGCAAAGCTCAGCAGGTCTGGCTGCATCTGTAAAGGACAATCAGAGTAAACGTTTCGGGACCGGTGACCCTTCCTCAGAACTGATATTTGCCAGGCAAATGTTGGTTTATATGCGGAAGATAGGGTGTAGTTGGAGAGACACAGGAGTGGATAATGATCTCAAGAAGGGTTATATGCAAAATGTTGACTTCACCACCTGATGCTGCCTGGCTTGCTGCTGTTCCTGCCTCCTGCTTGTCTGCTTCAGGTGAATAGTTGTTAGTGGAGACTTCAGTGGCTAACATTAGGTAGTATGTAGTGGCAGACTGTGATAACAAGGCCTGGTGTATGGGGTAGGGGGCTGGGACATGGGCAAAGTTCAGACCCTGAAATGATTGAACTCACCAGGCCATGATTTGCTTGGTAAATGCATGTCAGGCATTCTGGCAAGAGGACCAATTCGATCTATTTGTGACTAGTTCAGTCTGGGTGTGTCTACTTGTGTCAGATCAAATGTGGAGCACAGTGTCTGACATTTTGTGCTACAATATGATCTCAGCTTTGTTTCATGGCATGACTGCCACACAGTCCAAGTCTTGCATGTGGAGAACAGAATGGGCAGGCTATTGCTCCATCAACTTCAGCTGGTTTGGCAGACTTGCTCCTTTTTGTTCCTCTTCACCTTTTTTCCCACAATTATGACAGCGAAAGGAAATGCACCCAGAATTGCAGCACTGTGTGGAACAAAGCCCAGAATGGTGTGGCCGCCTTTGAAAGTAAGCTCATATCGAAAGAAATCCTGAACTGGCAACTGATCCAAAACTACTTCATCTTGGGTATCTTACCCTGTTTACAGCTGTACGACCAGGGTCCACATCATGTATCCATGAAAACCCCACAGAACACTCCAGGTGATTAGCATAGTCATTTTCACCTCAAAGGATAAACTTGAAATGAGTTGAATTGCGGCTTGTCCCTTTAAAAACTATCATGTGTTACAAATCATGGGTCAAGACAATGTCAGTTTTTGCTGAGGTTAAGGCCTGTTGTACAATTTGGCAGTTGCTCAGATGTTTTCAGCTCCCGGTTAGAACATCCACCACGCTAGACTTGATTTGTCCTTCCTTTTCTCTGATGTTGAGGTGAGTACTCTTAACTAAATACATCTTTAGGTATTGTTTTGAAGAAGTGCTGCCATCTTTGCCATTCTCCAGGAATGAGCATCAGCTATATGGAATGGAACAGGATCAAGTCTGCACTGGTTGGAGCTAAAGGACACTGTCTTAGCGGAAAGTCCGAGGTGGAAGGCAAGCAACAGGATGATTCTTGACCGCTCAAATATAAACTAGTTCTGAAGAAGGGTCACTCAACCTGAAACACAAACTCTGATTTCTCTTCCCAGATGTTGTCAGACTTGCTGAACACAGTCCTGGCAAATTGCGTAGCTACAGCAGTAAATCAAGGTTTAAACTAAGTAGGTGTGGGAGTGGCAGGTTCAATTGCATAGAATATTATAGAAAAGGGCTCATGAGAGGGAGCTTTCCAGAACACATTACAGGGTGAAGTATTGAAAAAATCAGGAATCTACCTTCAGAAACAACAGATATGGGGACAGCTGAGAAGGGGATTACTCAACACAGGCCTCAGAGTGTTGTACTTAAATATGCACAACATATAAAACAAGTTTAATGAGCTTGTAGGTCGGTTGAAATTGGCCATTGCAATGTTGTGGCTGTCAGGGGATCAGGCCTGTCAAGTAAATTATCCAAAGATAAGCATCCTATCAAAAGGACGGCAGATTGGCAGAGGAGTTGGGTTGTTGTAAGAAATGAAATGGAATCAATAATAATTAATATAAGGTCAGAAGGCTTAGAATCGATGTGGGTGGAGTTGAGGAACACATAGGGAAAAAGGCATGATGGAATTATGGACAGGCCTCAGGCTGTGGGAAAGAAAATACGTAAGAAAAGGCACCACCAGAATAATCCTGGGGGCCTCAATATGCAGGTGAATCAGGAAAATCGAGTTGATAAGCAGATCCCATGAAAGGAATTCATGGGATGTCTACCAGATGTTTCTTTGTTTTTAAAAGAGCTACTTATAGTATAGTCGACTAGAGAACAGGAATTCTGGGTTTGGTGATGTGTAATGAGGCAGACTTGGTCAGGGAGTGTAAGGTGAAGGAAGACCATGATATGATCGAGTTCACCCTGCAGTTTGAGAGGGAGAAAACTGGAATCAGATGGAACAGTTTGACAACTGAGTAAAGGTAACGGCAAAGACATGAGCGAGGAGCTGGCCAGAATTGCTTAACGGGCAAGATGGTGGAGCAGCAATGGCAGGTGTTTCTGCGGGTAATACAGGTGGCAGAGCAGAAATTCATCCCAAGGAAGAAAAGACATGCAAAGGGGGAGGATGAGACATCCGTAGCTGTCAAAGGAAGTCGGGGACAAAAAAAAAGCGTATGATGTGTGAAGATCAGTGGGTTTGGGAACCCTTTCAAAACCAACAGCGGATAACTACAAAATCACTAATGGGTAAGATGAAATATGACAGCAAGCTATATTATGAAGGAAGATTGGAAGGGTTTTGGTTTTGAAGATAGAAAAGAGACTAGGGAGAGGCTAGAGTTCTGAAGGAGATAGTTGAGATCACAAAGGCACTGGTGATTTTTCAGGAATTGTTGGAGTCAGGGAGGATTCTCGGACTGGAAAATGACTAACGTAACACCCCTGTTTAATATGGAAACGAGGCAGAAGGTGGTTAGCCTGTCCTTGATTGTTGGTGAGGATTCTTAAAGATGAAACTGTGGAGTACTTGGTAGTGTATTGTGTCATGGTTGGAACAGGATCAGCCAGGTGGATCTTACAGAATGAGTTCTCTGATTTGACTAGGTTACGGTTCCAAATCGGGGAGTCCTGGCTGACAGATTAAAAGGGGAGTGTCAGATTCTGCCACTCTAGTAGCTGGCTCTGAAGAAGCAGTACAAAAGTCAAGTACTGTTCGTGTGTAAACCAGGGGTGATTTGTTGACGGGCCACTGGCCTGTATGGAGTTATTTCACATGGGAAAATAGAGCTGATTGATCAAGGAGAGGTTATGCCTAACAAATCTATTACAATTCTTTGCAGAGATAATTGCCAAATTAGGCAAAAGAGAATCAGTGAGTGTGATGTATTCTGATGTGTGCCACTCAATAAGAGCCCATAGTTTTGGGCATGGATAGAGGATTGGCTGACTGGCAGAGAGCAGGGATGTAGGGGTCTTTATCAGCATGGCAGCCAGTGGCTTGTGGAGTTTTGCAAGGCTCAGTGTTGGGATCACAACTATTTTCATTGTACATGAACAATCCAGCCAAAGGAACTGAGGGCATTGTTGATAATTTCACACACGAGTCAAAGTGGAGGGGCAGGTAGTGTTGAGAAGATATGGAGGCTGTAGAAGAACTTGGACAGGCTAGGAGAATGGGCACAGTGGCAGATGGAAAATAATGTGGGGTAGTGTGAGGGGATGCATTGTGATTGGAAGAAAGGAGCATGGACTATTTTCTCGATGGGGGAAGGCTTCAGAAAGCACAAAGGGACCCAAGAATCCCGTACTAGAACTCCTGTCATTAACATACAGTTTGTTTGCAGCTGGAATGTTGTTCCACAGGGATCAGTGCTGGATCTACTTTGGTTTGTCATTGATATAAATGATTTAGATGAGTATATAGTTTGTGGATGACACCAAAATTGGTGGTATAGTGGACTGTGGAGAAGGTTATTTAAGAATACAAACAGGATAGACCAGATCTAAAAGTTGAAGTTCTAAATTGGAGAAAGGCCAATTTTGACGGTATTAGGCAAGAACTTTCAAAAGCTGATTGGGGGCAGATGTTCGCAGGTGAAGGGACGGCTGGAAAATGGGAAGCCTTCAGAAATGAGATAATAAGAATCCAGAGACAGTACATTCCTGTCAAGGTGAAAGGAAAGGCTGGTAGGCGCAGGGAATGCTGGATGACTAAAGAAATTGAGGGTTTGGTTAAGAAAATGAAGGAAGCATATGTCAGGTACGGGCAGGAATAGATCGAGTGAATCCTTAGAGTATAAAGGAAGTAGGAGTATACTTAAGAGGGAAATCAGGAGGGCAAAACGGGGACATGAGATAGCTTTGGCAAATAAAAATTAAGGAGAATCCAAAGGGGTTTTACAAATATATTAAGGACAAAAGGGTAACTAGGGAGAGAATAGGGCCCCTCAAAGATCAGCAAGGCGGCCTTTGTGTGGAGCCTCAAAATGGGGGAGATAGTAAATGAATATTTGCATCAGTATTTACTGTGGAAAAGGATATGGAAGATATAGACAGTAGGGAAATAGATGGTGACATCTTGCATAATGTCCAGATTCCAGAGGAGGAAGTGCTGGATGTCTCGAAACGGTTAAAGGTGAATAAATCCCCAGGACCTGATCAGGTGTACCCGAGAACTCAGTGGGAAGCTAGAGAAGTGATTGCTGGGCCCCTTGCTGATATATTTGTATCATCGATAGTCACAGGTGAGGAGCCATAGACTGGAAGTTGGCAAACATGGTGCCACTGTTTAAGAAGGGTGGTAAAGACAAGCCAGGGAACTATAGACCAGTGAGCCTGACCTCGGTGGTGGGCAAGTTGTTGGAGAGAATCCTGAAGAACAGGATGGACATGTATTTGGAAAGGTAAGGACTGATTCGGGATAGTCAACATGGCTTTGTGCATGGGAAATCATGTCTCACAAACTTGATTGAGTTTTTTGAGGAAGTAACAAAGAAGATTGATGAGGGCAGAATAGTAGATGTGATTTATATGGACTTCAGTAAGGCATTCGACAAGGTTCCCCATGGGAGACTGAGTAGCAAGGTTAGGTCTCACGGAATACAGGGAGAAGTAGCCATTTGGATACAGAACTGGCTCAAAGGTAGAAGACAGAGGGTGATGATGGAGGGTTGTTTTTCAGACTGGAGGCCTGTGACCAGTGGATTGCCATAAAGATCAGTGCTGGGCCCTCTACTTTTACTCATTTACATAAATGATTTGGATGCGAGCATAAGAGGTACAGTTAGTAAGTTTACAGATGACACCAAAATTAGAGGTGTAGTGGACAGCGAAGTGGGTTACCTCAGATTACAACAGGATCTGGACCAGATGGGCCAATGGGCTGAGAAGTGGCAGATGGAGTTTAATTCAGATAAATGCGAGGTGCTGCATTTAGGGAAAGCAAATCTTAGCAGGACTTATACACTTAATGGTAAGGTCCTAGGGAGTGTTGCTGAACAAAGAGACCTTGGAGTGCAGGTTCATAGCTCCTTGAAAGTGGAGTTACAGGTAGATAGGATAGTGAAGAAGGCGTTTGGTATGCTTTCCTTTATTGGTCAGAGTATTGAGTACAGGAGTTGGGAGGTCATGTTGCGGCTGTACAGGATATTGATTAGGCCACTGTTGGAATATTGCGTGCAATTCTGATCTCCCTCCTATCGGAAAGATGTTGTGAAACTTGAAAGGGTTCAGAAAAGATTTACAAGGATGTTGCCAGGGTTGGAGGATCTGAGCTCCAGGGAGAGGCTGAACAGGCTGGGGCTGTTTTCCCTGGAGAGTCGAAGGCTGAGGGGTGACCTTATAGAGGTTTACAAAATTGAGGTGCGTGGATAGGGGTAAATAGACAAAGTATTTTCCCAGGGGTCGGTGATTCCAGAGCTAGAGGGCATAGGTTTAAGATGAGACGGGAAAGATATAAAATGACCTAAGGGGCAACTTTCTCTCTCACAGGGTGGTATGTGTATGGAATGAGATGCCAGAGGAAGTGGTGGAGGCTGGTACAATTGCAACATTTAAGAGGCATCTGGATGGGTATATGAATAGGAAGGGTTTGGAGGGATATGGGCCTGGTGCTGGCAGGTGGGACTAGATTGGGTTGGTATATCAGGGCGGGTTGGACCGAAGGGTCTGTTTCCGTGCTGTACATGTCTATGATTCTATCTTTATCAGTTGGTTCAATGGGCTGAAGAGTGGCAGGTGGAGTTTAATTTGGTTAAATGCAAGGCATCACGTTGTGGTAAAACAAATCAGGGCTTATCCACTTAAAAGTAGAGCTTTGCGCCGTTGGAGTTCATGTACTTTGACATTTTTTGACGTCTGTGTCACACATAGACAGGGTGGTTGAGAAGGCATTTACCACTTTTGCCTTCATTGCTCAGATCTTTGAGTATAGGAGTTGGGACGCCATGTTGACGTTGTGCACGATGTCGATTAGGCCTCTTTTGCAGTATTGTATCTAGGTCTGGTCACCCCATTATCAGAATGATATTAAACTAGGGAGGGTTTCAGATTGGAGAGTTTGAGTTAAGAGGTGAGGCTGAACTGGTAGGACTACTTTCATTTGAGTGTAAGAAGTTGAAGGGTGATCTTAGAGGTTTATAAAATCATGATGAGGTGAATGGCAGATGTTGTCTCTCGAGTCATAGTTATACAGCACACAAACAGTCAAACCAGTCCCTGCTGACCATGTTCATAAACTAAACTAGTCCCACCTACCTGCTGCTGGCCCATATCCCTCCAAACCTTTTCTATTCATGTACTTAACTAAATATCTTTTTAAACATTGTAGTTGTACCCACAGCCACCACTTCCTCAGGAAGTTCAATCCACACGTGAACCGCCCTCTGTGTAAACAATTTGCCTGTTGCGTCTTTTTAAATCTTTCCTCTCTCATCCTACCTTAATGTGTCCCCAGTCTTGAAATCCCCCACCCTAGGGAAAAGGCACCTGCCATTCATCTTATCTATACCTCTCATTATCTTGTATCAGGTCACTCCTCAACCTCCTACGCTCCAATAAAAAAAAGGTCCCAGCTTACCCAACCTTCCTTTATAATTCCGAGCTTCCATATCCAGTAACATCCTGGTAAATCTCTTCTAAACCCTCTCCAACTTGATAATATCCTTCTTAGAACTGGGCATGGTATTCCAGAGCAGCCTTACCAATGTCCTGTACAGTGTAGGGGATTTCAAAACTAGGGGGCATATTTTTAAGGTGAGAGGAGAAACGTGTGATAATGTTTTTCCACAGCGTGTGGTTCATGTGTGGAATGAACTTCCAGAGGATGTGGTGGGTGCAGGTACAGTTACAACTTGTAAAAGACATTTGGATAAGTACAAGAATAAGAAATATCTGGAGGGATATGGGCCAAACTCAGGCATGTGGGATTACTTTTGTTTGGAATTATGGTTTGTGTGGTCTGGTAGGACCAAAAGATCTGATTCTGTGCTATATGACTCTGATTCTATGACTCTGAATGTAATGTTAGCATTCACAAGAGCAAGAATACAACCGTAGTAGACTCGCCAACTTTAAGGGCATTTAAATTTGATTAGATTCCCTACAGTATGGAAACGGGCCCTTCGGCCCAACAAGTCCACACCGAATGTCCATAGAGTAATCCACCCATTCCCATATCTTATATTTACCCCTTATTAACGCACCTAACACTGTGGGCAATTTAACATGGCCAGTTCACCTGGCAAGCACATCTTTGGACTGCTGGAGGAAACCGGAGCACCCAGAGGAAACCCACGCAGACTCAGAGAATGTGCAAACTGCACACTGACAGTCACCTAAGGTCCCTGGTGCTGAGAGGCAGCAGTGCTAACCCCTGAGTCACTGTGCCCTCCCCAGTGGCCATTGGATAAATATATGGATGATGATAGAAAATGTAGATTAGAGTGACTTCAGGTTGGTGCAATATGGAGGGCTGAAGGGCCTGTATTGTTCTATGTTCTACTCCTGAGGCTGTATAGGGCCCTGGGAGAAAGTGAGGACTGCAGATGCTGGAGATCAGAGGTGAAAGTGTGGTACTGGAAAAACTCAGCTGGTCAGGCAGCATCCGAGGAGCAGTTCTGATGTTGCCTGACCGGCTCTGCTTTTCTAGCACCACACTTCAATTACATATGGCCCTGGTCAGATGGTATTTGGAATATTGTCAAGTTTTGGGCCTCGTACCTAAGGATGGATATGCTGGCTTTGGAGGGTCCACAGCAGGAATGAAGGGCTTGAGGAGCAGTTGAGGTCTCTAGATTTGCACTTGACTGTTGAGGAAGATGGGTGGGGGGGGGGGGGGGGAAACTCTGAGAATACTGAGAGACCTGGATAGAGTGGACATGGGGAAGATGTTTCCACCATTAGGAGAATCTAGAACCTGGGGTCACAGCCTCAGAGTGAAGAAGTGGTCTTTTAGAACTGAGATAAAGAGGGATTTCTTGAGCCAGAGGATGGTGAATCTGTGGAACTCTGCCACATAGATGTGTGAAGGCCAGGTGCTTGAGTGGATTTAAGACTGAGAGAGGTTCTTGATTAGAAAGGGGGTCAGAGGTTAATAGGAGAAGGCTGGAGTCTGGGGTTGAGAAACATACTATGATCAAATGGGGAGCAGGCTCGATGGACTGAATGGCCTAATTCTGCTCATACGTCTTATGGTCTGCTTTGGTCATGAGAGGATTTCTGAGATTGCCATCAGCATCCCTGCAGTTGGGCGAATAAAATCAAACCTGATGGTGATCTGTTGAGCACTGTGCATGTAATGATGTGTTGGGGACCTTGAAAGATAAGAGAGCTTTGTGTCCAGTGAATCACTGGGGGACCCCTGGCAATTCCCACTCCTCCACCATCACTTCGCAAACTGTAAACCATGATGTTACTGCTTCATGATTCATTCAGTATGTTTTTTACATGTTTTCAAAACCAGCAAAATCTTGGTGAGGACGTATGAACGTTATCTCACCGTAAAGTTTCTCAAACGAGATAACAGGCCACCTCATTGGCATTTACAGTGTTAAACAGATTTGCACGCTCTGTGGTTTGTTCAGAAGTTAGATTAGTGCAGTAGACTTTGGAGACCAGAACCAAAAAAGGCTATGTTAGTCACATTTCATTGCTCACCCACAGAGGTTGCCTCTGGACTGCATTAGCCTTTGCTGACTGCTCTGCACACGCTGATGACGCTGCTGATCTTTCCATCTCAGTGGTGCTGTGTGTTTCCCCACAACTTCTCTATTTTGACTTCTGGCTTTAATGTTTTCACAATAAACAAAAACCTGTGAGCAGTAAAACTGGTGGGTTATGTGGCGCACAAGCCAGTGTGCACATTTCAGGGCCTGGTGCTGAGAGATAATGGCTGGAAGGGAAGTAGGACACTGAGTGGCCAGTGTTGAAGGCTCATTTGTCAGTTTTAATCCACATAACTGTTGTAACCTTGTACAGTGAAGGGCTCCTCAGGAAGCTTCTCCAGGTAATGTTGATTTTTCTTCTTTAAGGGCCAGAATGTAGTCATGTGGGTTCGATCAGCGTACACCTGTTCTGTAACTGGGTTACAGCAATTTAATGGAGCATTGCTAATGTAGCAAAATGTTCCTAGATACTCCAACTGAGCGGAACGTATTTACCAAAAATGGTTGTTAATGAGTTGTTTAGAGGAGCCATTTTCGAGATTGGGGTCAAAGTGACTGAAACCATGTGAGGAAGATTTATTAGTGGCCAGAGATAGAGGAAGGAAGCATTTGAAGGAAGTCTGTAGGGCTTCCAGAAGTTGCAAAAATGAAATGGTGAAGCGACTTAGGAATGTTTAAGTTGAGGATGGAATTGTAAAGTTGAGGAATGGGGAATCAGGAGCTTGTCGGGCCCAACAGGACAAGTGTAAAGAGGAAGCTGAACTTTGTGCTGCCTATAACCTGCGGCCTGGGCCAAGCTGGAGATGATGATGAATAGACAATCGCAAGGTTGTCAGCACCAGAACAATCAAGCCTTTGGCAAGAAATATGGCTGAGGTTGCTCAAGGTGATTGAATGGGGGTGAATCGTCTCAGCAGAGCTGGAAGTCCTTGCCTGGGCATGGCAATGACATGACTGGCACCTGAAGACAATTGTGATATTTCTCCCAGTGTTTAGTTAGAGCAAGTTTCAGAATTATTCAAGACCAGGTACGGGCAAGTTACTTGGCAACACCCAAGAAGTTGTGAGATGAAGATAGGTGGTGGGGAGGTTGAGCTGTCAGTGAAGTATGTGTGAAAGCTGGAGTTTTCGCAGAATTACACATGGCTAGAGATGCTGTGACTCTAATCAGACAGGGAACCAGCTTCAATCCATGGGATCATCGGGAGAGACAGCTGCAAAGTCACAGAATCAAGATAGTCCTCCAACTCCTGAGCTGTCTGTCTTGGGATGAGCTGAACTCTACTGGAACATTGCAATTAAATAGGAGGAGAGGTGGAATCGGTGACGGTGTCTCTCTGTGACAGTAGTCTGGTGATTTTCCACAGCAAAGTGTCTGCGCAGTGGAGGAATTCAGTGCTGGTGCTTAACTCTGAACCAATAGCCAACAGTCACTTACTATCTTGGTGTGATGAGTTTGGAGGTGCTGGTATTAGCCTGAGGTATACAAAGTTTAAAAATGTCACAACATCAGGTTATAGTCCAACAGGTTTATTTGGAAGCACTAGCTTTCGGAGCGCTGCTCCGTCATCAGGTGGTTGTGGAGGCCTTATCTTGGCGTGGATAGTAGTCATGATTTGGGGAGGCCGGTGTTGGACTGGGTTAAAAATCTCACAACACCAGGTTATAGTCCAACAGGTTTAATTGGAAGCACATCAGTTAAACCTGTTGGACTATAACCTGGTGTGTGGTAATTGAGAGCAGCCATTGTCTTTGAGCTGATGCCTTCAGGAAATCATTTCGAGAAAGCACTGAATATGGAGGTGGAACTTATGGTGCCAGCACCATGAGTGTTTTCTTTAGAGTTAATCTTTGCTCAAATTTGAATAGTGTGATTTAATGAAAACCAAGCAATGGATCAAGATTGATGGAGATCAGAGAGATTTGATTGTACTCCTCAACTTGTCTTGAATCATATAAATATTGTTCCATTTAATGGACTGTCAACAGCAGGATCAAATAGTCTTTCCTAAACTGAGCAGAGAGTTGGTACAAAGCAATGCCTCCCCTACAGTTTCTCAACAAATGCTTTCACCCTGGTCATCGAAGTATAACATAAAAAGCGTCCATAGCTTCAGTTTCACATTCTTTTCCTGCTCAGTGTGCTCTGGCACTGCCAGGGCAGCTGAGTCACGAGCTGAGTGGGGAAGCAGGAGAACTGTAAAAGGACTGGGGTGAACATGTGTCTCCAAGCAGAACCATTCCAGTTTCAGTGGTTGCTGAGCTGAGTGACACGAGCAAACTAAAGTGTTTGAAAGATTGGAAGCAGTCAGTTTGTGAAATGGATTAACCACTTGCTTGGCTTTTTGTAGAGATTTAAACCGACTTTGCAGTGAGGTAGACAGGACAGAAGGTAAGCTTATCTTTATTTTGTCATCTCCCCTCCTGATTTTAAAACAAATATGATTAGTTCCTTTTGGAAAATTCTTCCCTTGTCTGTTGCAGTCCTGTCTGATTTTATCAGTGTTGCTGCAATCTTTGATGCCTCTGGACCATATGCCTTCTGCTGCTTGTGAGTTGTCTTCAGTGGAGAGTTGAAGGCAAGCTGTTTTCCTGCAGATCTAGAGAAGAACAATCATCATAAATTCTGCAGTCTTCCCTTCCATTGCCAATATTTTGTCTTAGAAGATATGGGTAATGGGTCTCAGTGGATTACTCTTCAGAGGGCTCATGTCGACTTGTTAGGCGAAGGGCCTGTTTTTACACTCTAGGGATTCTATGCTAACTGCATAGTATCACAAGCCACTTAGCTCTTAAGCATATATGGGAGCAAGTTCAGAATCAGTGCATTAATGTCAGGAAAAAGTGCTGAAAAACTGGACGTTTATTCACTGGAGCATAGTTAAGGAAGAGTCTGGCAAAGGATTTGAAAAGTAGGATGGTCTTTAGGGAGAAGGCTTTGATAAAAGGATACAAGAAGTGAGAGCTTTTCAACTTGTCTCTTTGGGTCAAGATAGGAGTAACCAGGATAAGGTTGTTGCCACTGGTTGGTGAATTGGTGCCATGGATTACAGGTTGAGGGTTATCACCAAGAGTTGGGATGGGAATCTATGTGTGGAGGGGGCTGTTCCAAGAAGGAATGCTACAGTACAGATGACTATCGAGTCAGGGGCTAACAGCTGCAAGACAGGTGAATGTTGTAGAAGGGAAATACCAATGTTGTTTCAACAAAGGGAGATGGAATCATGGCTCCTGTTGTTAAAAACACCTCAGTCAGTTCCAACAAATCTGTTTTTATTTTCCAGCATGAAGCTGTCATCACACTTGAATTAAACCCAATCAGATTGAAAGTGAAGGACAGCAAATGCAAAGAAATTCCTTGAGTGTTAGAGTAGAGTTTTATTACCAACAACCCCCAAATAATAGTAGCACACAACATTCAACACACACGCACCTGCAGGTAATGAGTGCTCTGAGAGAGTGGATGGGGGTGTCAAGAAAAGGCAGGAAGACAAAGGCAGATACAGCGACAGATCTCGGGAGTCCCTAGGTTGTGTGAATGAAATGACCTGAGTCAGTGTTTAGGTGCTATCTTGTTTCTTTAGTAATAACAAAAACAAAAATGTTCTTCAATTCTCAGTGACTTGTTTTCAAATTGCTTTTTATCAGATAGTTTTGGAGATTGAGTGGAATTGAGGAAGTAAAGTTATTCCCAGTATCATCCTCATTCATGTCAATATTGCTTTTCTCGTGCTTTTTGAAACTGAATTATTTGTAGGTAACTGGTCACCTCTAATAATGAAGTTATCATGCAAATGTGAGGAAAACAAGGGATGTGAATTTCTTGATAGCTTCCTGAGTTTGATTGTAGATGGTGATTCTGAGGCAGCCAGTTTCATGCATTTAGAAAGTGTTTTCTGGGTTGAGACGAACAGCCATCTTAGGTCAGCAGTGTTCTTTTCAAAGTCTCTGGCATTCAAGTCCAAATCACGATATTTATACATGATTATGATCAAGTTTAAAATGGACTCTCAGAATATACTGCCAGCCAAGTCAGTTGTACCAGTACATCACTGTGGAAATTCCTCAACGTTGTCTCTGGCCCAACTGTTGTCTTTTTGATAAATCTACCCCTGCCGTTATGAGGTCAGATGTGGGGATGTTTGCTGATAACTGCACAATGTTTAGCACCATTCCTCACAAGATGAAGCAGTCCATACGCAAGTGCAAAAAGAAAATCTAGGCTTTTGCTGACATTTGGCATGAATGCAAATTGCCTGCTAATTGCTCAGCAATAATCATCTCAAATGAAAGCAAATCGAACCATTGTCCTTTAGCTTTAAATGGCGTTACACTTACTGAATTGCCTATTGTCCTGAGGTGGGATGAGAGTGATGTCCAGTAGGGCATGGACTGCAACTCAGTGTAACAAATACTGATACACAGGTGAAACAAGAATGAGGTAGAAAACAGACTTGTTCCCCACACTTTGTTTGGAACTGCTTGAATATCATGAAATTGGTTCTGCTATCTTCAAGGCCATCTGCTGTGTAGAAGGAAACAGAGTCCTGATCAGCTCAAAATAATCTCAAGAGCAACTGAACTCTGGGAGTTACCAATTGTCTTAAATACACCGGATTAAAACAATTCACGACATTTCTCTATTCCCTTGATGGCCCACAGTGGATTGCAGCTACTAAGAGTTGTGAAGTCGTCTTGTTTGTAATGTAGCGAAACCCATCCACCAGTCTGTGTGCAGCAAGACCTCTCAAACATCAAGGTGGTCAGTTGATGTTGGTTCTGACTGCATGATGTAATTGTTCTTACGAGGGCCATGACCTCTTTGGTGTCCAGTGAGAAGGACAAAGAGGAGTCTTGATTTCACGTGTCATCTGAAAGACATGCCTTCCAGTATGAAAGTACACTCGGTGCTGCACTTGGGTGTCGGCCTAGATTGTGTGCTCAGGTCTTTGAAGTGGGACTTTCTTCAAAACCCAATGATTCATTGATGTCTCACCAGAGAATGGTACTATCTTGTCAAAAAAATAGCGCTGCTACTTTTGGGTGTGTTTGCTCTGAGAAGCAAGAGAGGCACCAAAGTTGTGTGTCATTTTGAATGTGTGGCATATTGGTGTAGTACATCAATGCCTAACTGTTGTATATTAGAGTTTAGAAAATAAAGTATTTACAAAGCTGAGAGCACTTCAACAAGGAACTAGTTCTAGATTTTAAAAACAAATCCGAACGTGCTGAAAGACAAACAGTAATATTGATGTATAAATAGTGGAGCAGGCTTTTGTAATGCAACAAATAAGATTGACTTGAGCATCACATTTTCCACCGTTCCTGCTCTAAGGCAGCAGCAGCAGCACCCAGCTCATGAACTGTTTATTCAAAGCAGCATTCACTTATCCAGTGACTGCAACATGACATTATGCAGCTCATGCTGCTGTTGCGTTTTGTTTCTGCAGTTCTAGCTGATTAAGGATTGAAGGAGGCACATTAAACATCCGTATACAACTGAAAGGTCACTGTAATTTCATCTTTAGTTTAACATTTGTGGTTTAAACAAGGGTCACCGAAGTAACTTTCTAAATGAGAGCCCATTTGATAGGTGATTGTTAGATTTAGAGTAATTTCACATTGTTGTCCAGAACGTTAACTTCCAAGTCCAAGTCAGCAGACCAGCTTGGTATCTTGATTTCTAGTACCATATTTCAATAGAGACGAGAAAAATGCAGAGGCAGATGATGGAAATGGTCAGAGCTTAATGGCTGGGAATATTGTGGAAGGGATTGAACATGGTGATCACAATCACATCAGTCACTTTTCGGAAGTACTTCAGCTCTGATCTTATTCAGTGTTTAATAACCCATTCACACTTCAGAGCATGTAAGGGATGCATCTACAAAGTTCAAGGAGGCACTCCTGTGGAGCATTGGTAGAGTCCGTATCTCTGAGCCAGAAGGTCCACCTGCCTGAATGTCAGAACAGATTCGGATGGCCACTTCCTGCATTGTTGGGATTCTCTGATTTTACGAATAGGCTGATTAAGTGTCTGTCTAAATGCCTGCTGAATGTTGGTATTATATCTGCTTCTACCACCTCCCTTGGCAGAGAATTTCAGGTGCCTTACATCCTCTGTTTAAAACAAAAACTTTTCTCGTACATCTCCTTTAAATTTGACATCTCCACCCTCCACTCTGTTCTGTGTCTCCACCCTATCCGTTGCCAGTCATCATTACATATAATTCTATCCGGTTGCTCCTCAGCCTCCAATTCTCTTGTGAAAGTGATCCAAGTGTGTCCAACCTCTCCTTTATAGCTAATACAACCCACTCCAGGCAACATCCTGGTAAACCTCTATTGCATCCTCTCCAAAGTCTCCACTCCTTCCTATGGCATGGTGACCAGAATTGTGCCCACTACTCCACATGTGGCCTGACTAAAGTTTATACAAAATGACTTGTAACTTGTCCACTCTGTGCCCTGAGCGATGAAGGGACGCCTGCTGTCTGCTGCCTTTACTACCTTATCCACTTGTGTTGCCACTTCTCTATCTCTGGCCTCACTAGCACATGGCATAGGGTGTAATCTTGAGATTAAACCTTCAAAGTCCTGTTTTACAGCTTCTTACCGAACACCCTAAATTTTCTTTGCAAGACGACATCCCTCTCTCTTTCTGCCTGTATCATTAGTACCAATGTGGACCATGATCTCTGGCTGCTCATCCCCCCCCTTGTGCAATGTCTTGTGCCTGCTCAAGGACATCCTTGACCCTGGAACCAGGAGGTACCCTGGAGTTTTGCCTGTGACCACAGAAATGCTTCTGTCACTGACTATATCGAGTCCCCTATTACTGCTGCTTACCCTGCTGTACATCAGAGCCAGTCATGGTGTGTCTGACCTGGCTGCTTTCACCTGAGAGGCCATCGTCCTCAACAGAATCCGAAGCAATATCCCTCTTTACGTCCACTCAATGGATACCAGCTTCTGATGGCACTCATATGTGCTGATTGAGAGCCAATGAAAGTGTCATTAGTTTTAGCTGGCCAATAGAATATTGCTGAGAATGCGGTGCTGGAAAAGCGCGGCAGGTCGGGCAGCATCTGAAAAGCAGGAGAGTTGACATTTTGGGCAAAAATCTGTCATCAGGCCTTCTGGTACCTGATGAAGGGCTTTTGCCTGAAACATCGATTCTCCTGCTGCTCAGATGCTGCCTGACCTGCTGTGCTTTTCTAGCATTCCACACTCCACTCTAATCTCCAGCATCTGCAGTCCTCACTTTGGCCCAAGAGAATATTGTTACTGTCCAGAACATTCAGGCATCAGCATGCATAGACTGTCACTTGCATTACAGCACTGAGGGTGTTCCTGTTCTGGTATTGTAGAGAAAGAAACAGTGGAGTAATTTTGAGGAATTTGCTGAATTTTATTTCGATCCCTGCAGTTGATAATGCCACCTTTCTCCTAAATGCAGAAGGAATGCTTGGGGATCTCCCTGTTGCTTTGCAGTGAGCACAGTATTCCAACAAACCACATGATTCTGATTATTGCTCGAGTATTTTGGGTTGAATTGTACAATTTGTCTACATCTCAGTGAGTGAGTAAGTAAATGTATTTTGCCAAAACTGAGCCAAAGGCAAGGCATTTCCCTGGATCAGTCCTTAGCTTGTGTTGAGACCACTGAATTTTGTCAGGACATCAGGCATTCCATCAGATCTCTGTATCCCTGTTCTCAATTAACAGAAAGTAACCGGTTCTGCTCTTTAGTGGATGTACAATTAAGACAGGACTGGGAGCCACGGACAGAGAGCCCTCCTGTTCAGACTCACATGAAGGTGCAGCAGTGTAAAGGGAGGAGGGCTTGGCTCCTGTGCCAGTGTATTCCAGGAGGACAGAAGCCATGCAAAGGTTACTTTGGGTGCATTGTGGGGAAATGAGTTTGTCAGGGGAACTGATTGTGGGAGCTTGGTGAAGGAGAACTTGTCGAGCTAAAATCTGAAGCTCTGAGAGTTCATCACTTCCCCTTCCCCTCTATTCCTTCCTTTCCCAAAATGGACAGTTCCTGTTCCATGTTTACAAGTTATCTTGACGTCTGTACACCTTTGTATTGAAGTACTATCTGTCAGTAAGAGCATATAATAAAGGCATTTGGCTGCTCATGCCTCATGATAAAATTCTGTTCCTGGTTTTCAAGGTCCTCCAAGTCATCTCTCCTCCACATCTCTCTCTCCACCTCCATGGTGGGGGAATTAAAGGTTATGGGGACAATGCAGGTGGGAGGAGCTGAGATGCTGCATAGATCAGCCATGATCTTAGTGAACGGCAGAGCAAGCTGGATGAGCCAAATGGTCTACTCCTTCTATTACTATGAAACCCTTTGAAATCTGATGCTGTTCTGATTCTGCCTCTTGTAGTGCCTGATGTTAATTACTCCAGAACTATGTTTTCAGCTGACTGGGTCTTTATCACTGAAATTCCCTCCTTTAAGCTCTGCTTTCTGAACCACTGACTGTTTCGAGAACCTGCTCAAAGTCCACCTGTTTTCTTCAGCTGTCCTAACATTGCTGTTGTTTGATAATACTCCTGTGTTGAAATTTGGGACAATTACTATTGAAAACACTACATTAATTCAAATTATTGTGTAGTAGTGCTGTCCAAGACTTGAAACATTTGTACCAAGGAGCAGTGTGGTGTAATAAAGCAGAAACGTTTTCACTTGTACATTGTCCTGGTGTAAAAGAGCTGCTTAACTTGTGCACAGGACCATGGATGGAGACAGATGATACAAGGCTCCAAATGATCAGTGCTGAAAGTGCGCAGCAGGTCAGGCAACATTTTTGGAGCGAAGCTGAGCTCATGTTACAGGTTCAGGTGTTCTTTTATCAGTCATTTCTGACTTTAATTTGTTCCCAAGGAAAGTTGTCAGTATCTCTTAGATTTGCTTCTCCCTCCACAAACCCTGCCAGAATCTGTCCAACACTATTGTCATAATTTTCCAGCATCACTTCTTCTGCGTCCATTTGCCTCAGGAGAGTGTGTGAGACTCCTTCTGTGCTCAGCTATCATTGAGGTTTTGGATGTGACACGTTGTTGGTCCCTGCTTTGGATGTTTTTCAGTTTTGAACCTCATTTGAATGCTCAAGTCTTGCCTTCCACGTGCACTGTTTCCCTCAGGAGTTTCCTTCAAAACCCACTGCTTAATGAGAATTTGCAGGATAATGCCTAATTTTAATTGCAGTTAATGACCTTCTATTGTGTTAATTGATATGTGCAATTGGCATACTCTTCACTTTGCCTTTAGAAAAGCGATTGCAGCTGTTCATTTTCATCTCTCAAATCTCCGTCTTGATGAAACTGTGATGTAAGATACTGGTGTAGACACCAGTTGCCATTGCTTTCACGAGGTTGATGAATGCTGAGCCACTGTGCCCACCGTAGGGATGATCAGGGAAGTGATTATTTTTGGGTAGGGTCTAGGAGAGAAAATTCAAGAGGGATTCCAGAGAGGCCGGTTGAAGGCTCAACTGCAGAGTGAATGAACACAATTGGAGCAGAAATAACCTCCCTTTGTGTAGTGTATGGGACATTCAAGACCTCCCATGGTTCTGTTTGGTTCTTCAGGGTTGTATGTGAGCAGAAGCACTGCTCTTGCAGGTGAAATTAATATCTGGAGCACTTAAAAGCTTTGGATTCCTGTCAGGTTGCACATGGCGATGCTAGTTCTGGACGAAATGTGGGAAATGATTGATTTTTTTCCCTCAGAGTTGACATGCTGTAATGGATCAATTTGATGCTGCTCATTTGTAATGGCTGCCACTCGCTTCATTGCACCAGGCACCCAGTCCTGCTTTAACTGAGGAACTTGGAGTCTTGTGTTCTGTTTGCTATAGTTTATACAGACACTGTTCAAACTGGTTTTGTTTACTGTAGTTTGTTGAGATATTGTTTGATGTTAAGTAAACTGTTTGATGCAAGTTATTAGTGCACAAATAGTGGTATTGTCCCCTGTGGTGACCTGAGGAATCCCCTTATCCTACAAAACCAATGGCAGTGCTGATCCTAAAGCACCGTGTCTTCCAATGCTGGGCTCCCTCAACCTGTTCCCTTCAGACCGTGCGGTGCGTCCTCAGGATCCCCATGCAGCCTCCCAATATCCCACTGTCAGTGTGGCACTCATCAGGTCTCCTTCCCTCCTGTCTCCCTCCCTCCCTCCCTTCCTTCCTCCCTCCCTCCCTCCCTTCCACCTCCCCCCACCACTTCTGCCTGCCTGCCTACCGTCCTTCCTTTATCCCTTCTCTCCTGACCACACCCGCACCACCAACTCCCTTCCCTCACTCCCACCCTCCCGTGATAATATAGCATTCCCTCGAGAATCCCCAGCTCGCTTAACATTTATTCTGTCCTAAACCATTTTGCTGTTGTGTGCTTAACTCGTCAGATTAAAAATTGAATTCATAATCTCTGCAAAGCAGTGTCCATGCGATGCATTGAGCCAATGATCTGGGGAAAACCTGTTTTTGGTGATGTTATTAAATCCGATGTGATCCCTCTCTGTTCCAGACGACATTTTGAATTGGAAACATGGCACTGTGCCCCTGCACTGTGATGAACTCTGACACCAAGCTGGATGGATGTCACTCTTCAGCGTCAGGCTTGAGGGTACACCTGTACTGGTCAAGCGAAGGCCCACAGGACCTTGTTTTTACCGAGGGGGAGATGGTTGCAGAAGACATCTGTATTCTGGCTGCACAGAAATGCTGTAAGGAAGATTTAAATTCTCTTTTCAATGTTTCTGGCATGTCTATTACCAAACCGGAGTTAATGTTTTGTCTCTGTACAATACATCCCTGGAGTGTACATTCAGAATAGGAGGCTGTTGACCGAGACCTGGGCTGGCTAATGCTAGTTGGGGCAGGAATAGGGTGGTTACCCCTGACATGGGAAGACCGAGGCATTAGATGAGGGGTTCCCACATTGATGTGTGGAGGATACAGCTGCAGTTCAATCAGGTAAACTGTCCATGTGTTCACCATGGAGCCCCGGCAATAGTCCATACCTTGGTGAGAATTGGCAGACTCATGGGATCGCTGGCTTGCAGGTTTATCCGGTACGCAACAAGGATTAGAAACTACACAATCGTAGTGCCTGAACACCAGCTGGTCCCTGCTGCTGTGAAATGCATGTGTGTGGACAGTGGTTAAGAACATGGTTAGACTAGACTGCCCTATCTACCCATAAGTACTGTCAGAGCAAGCTTTCACATGTCTGGGTGCAGCTCAGCAGTTTGAGCCAGTGGAATTGTCTTGTCAGGAAGGCTGGAATATCAACAGGTGAAGAGAACATAACATCCAACACAGCAGGCAAGAAACAAGTCAGAGTGACATCTACTCATCACCAACAGCGGCGCCCACTGGGCGAGCCAGTGCAAGTTCCAGTCAGAAGCTGGGTACTCACCCTTGGTCCTATGATGTTACTTAGACTAACCCCGCCACAAAAAGTAAACTCTGTACCAGGTGTGCTGCTGCTTCAACTCCAAATTAACACTGATTACCCTGAGAGAAGTTGAAATTGTGACCCTAGTCGTTTAATTTGTATGTGTTTTTTTTTCCCCAAGCCATTTCCCCACTGTGCCACAACTTGTATGCACTTTGTGACTTAAAAGAGAATCTTTGGTATCCTCCGAATCATATCTTCAAGATTGACAAGGACCTGTGTTTGACTCTGCACTATCGTATGAGGTATGTGGGTTGCTCACATGCGCCATCCGTTCAGTTCCTTCCTACATCCTGACAAATAAAATCAGGGCTTTCTGAAACCGTGGAATGCAGTGTTGAGACATAGCACCATGATTTCAAAACCTTCTGCAGTTTTGTCTAAATCTCTCTCCTGGATTTTATTGGGAATGGGCCAACTTTAGGTTAATGGGAAAATATCCCCTACAATGCCCTCCTAACCAAGAGATGATGATGAATCCTCTCTCAAGGGGAGATGATGGCCTATTGAGAGAGCCATGCAGCTTACAAACAGACCCTTCAGTCCAACCAATCCACACCGACTGTAATTCCAAACTAAACTAGTCTCCCTGCCTGCCCTTGGCCCATATCTCTCCAAACGTTTCTCATTTATGTACTTATCCAAAAGTCTTTGAAACATTGTACCTGCATCCACCACTTTCTCTGGAAGTTCACACCACACATGAGCCACTCTGTTTTTGAAAAAAAGCCCATCATGTCTTTTTAAATCTTTCTCTTCTCTCCTTAAAAATGTGCCCCCTAGTCTTGAAATCCCCCATCCAAGGGAAAAGACTCCTGCTATTCATCTTGTCTATTCCCCTCATACTTCTATAAACCTCTAAGGTCACCCCTCAACCTCCTACACTCCAGTAAAAAAAAAAGTCCCAGCCTATCCAGTCTCTCCTTAGAAGTCCAACTCTCCATTCCTGTCAACAGTCTGGTCAATCTCTTCTGAACCCCCTCCTACCTGATATCCTTCCTGTAGCAGGACGATCAGAACTGGACACTGCTCCAACAAAGACCTCACCGACCTCAGCATAACATCCCAACTCCCATCCAAATGTCTGATCAATGAAGGCAAGTGTGCTAAATGGCACCTTAACCACCCTATCTATACAAGATCAAACTTGAGAGTTATGTACCTGAATCTCAAGGCCTCTGTTCTACAACACTGCCCAAGGCCCTACTTCTAATTATAGAAGTCCTGCCCTTGTTTGTTGTAGCAAAATGCATTACCCCACATTTATCCAAATTCAACTCCATCTGCCGCTCCTCAGGCCATTGACCCAATTGATCAAGACCTCTGTAATCTTCGATAAGCTGCTTTACTGGCCACTGTAGCACTAACCTTGGTGTCACCTGCTAACCTGTGAACCATGCCTTCTATATTCTCCTTGAAATAATTTGACGGTTTGGTCTTATTGCTGGACTGTTAATCCACAGACCCAGGTCATGTTCTGAGGATCTAGGTTCAAATCCTGCCATGGCAAGTGGAGTTTGAATTCCTTTTAAAAAAAAATCAGAAGAATCAGAAAGTAAAGAAACTAATGATCATGAATCCCTTGTTGATCGTTGGAAAAATCCATCTGGTTCATTAATGTGTTTTAGGGAAGCAAACTGGGTCAGGCCTGCATGTGACTTCAGACCCACAATAACGTGATGGACTCTTAATTACCCTCTGGGCAGTAAGGGGTGGGCAATAAACACTGACCCAGCCAGTGCTGTGCCCACATCTTGGGAATGGATTAAAAAAAAACTAGGAATGCTGGAAATGAGTAGATTGTTAGGATTTTGCTTTGGGACATTTAAGCAGAGCCCCACAATATCCCATCCTTCCCTGACCAGTTGCCTGAATGGTTTACCATTTTGGGCTTTAATTCCTGAAGTGCACAGCTCTTGCTCATGGATACTTGTCATCTTCCCCTGTGACTGAAGCCAATCACAGGGAGGTCAGCAGTCAGACACTGCCCACCCACGGTCTACGCTGCAGTAAATCTCCTGTTTCCTTCATCACTGTGCCTTTTACCTGTAGGTTTTACTTTAAGAACTGGCATGGCATGTCGGAAAAGGAACCTCGGGTATACCGATGGACACCGAAAAGGAATGACTATGAGAAATTCGACCAAGGCAGCCCTCTGTTTGACCACATGTCACTGAATTACATCTTCTCACAGGTGGGCAGAGTTTCCATGAAGGTTTTTGCAATCCATCATTTAGGTGTGGGTGCCTGGAGAGGTCGGTTTCCCTGTAGCACACTGTTGCTTTGTGTGAGGTATTGGAGCCAGCACGTTAACTCCTGTGCTTTCTCAGTCCTTCCTTATCTCTAACTGTGTGTGCAGAGCATTGGCATACATTTTACTCTGGAAGTTGGGTATTTTTTTAATGCCAGACAGGTTTTTTCAACCTGAATATAATTTCTGTTCATGTCCTGTAAGCAATCAGCCCTGAAAAATATCACAACTTGAGTGAAAGTGATTCTTGGTTTGTAAAGAATGGTGCATTTATTAGTTAGCAGAATGCTTACCTGTGAGCTTGTACAGTAAAGACAATCGGATTTGCTGTCATGGTTACTGAGAAAGTTGTCCATTTTACTGAGACTCCTACATATACAGATGTAGAATTTATTTTCAGCAGAACACTGACTCCTGTCAGGAACATGGTTCCACTGTGACTGTCCATTGAGATTTTACCCCAATGGTCATGAAGTACAAATTCTATTTGTCCCATTAATGCTGCACCACCCTTTTATGACTGACTGAAGCTTGTCATAAAAAGATGTGGTTCTCTTGTTATTCTTTGATTGAATTGTCAAGATTGCTTTGCAGTTGGCCCATGCAGTTCCACGGAGTACAGTATCTCACACACCTTCCAGTGCCAGAGATGCCGTGCTTTTTGATAGAGGTGTGGCTGTGGTTCAACGCTGTTAGTAAAAAGCTGGGGATTCTGCAGCAGTTTGAACCCAAATTAGCCCTTCAAACAGGTAGCCCCAACAATAGATGAACCAATCATTTATAATTGTGGGATCTTGCTATGTTAAAACTGACTTGCCGACAAAACTACAGGTTAACAGGCTTCAAAATAATTCCTGAGATGCACTTGTTATTTATTTGAGAGCTGTGATTAAGATTTTTTTTTTAACCATTGGCAATTGATTGAATCTCTCTGAGGTTGTTTATTGGAGGATGGCTGATCAATGCTGTTCCTGTGTTTCCAGGGTAAATATGATTTTGTTAATGGCATCGCTCCTCTCAAAGAGCCACAGAATGAGCAGGAATTACATGTCTTCCAAAATGAGAGTCTGGGAATGGCTGTGCTGCATCTTTCGTATATTGCGGTCCTGAGTGGACGCTCACTTAGTGAAGTGGCCAAGGAAATAAGGTGTGTGAGTCAGCAGCTGTAAGTCTGTCTGAATTGATAAGTGGCAGAATGCCTTCCCATTATTCCATGGAGGCATTTGGAAGAGCCCAGATGCTGGAAAATTGATGTGTTTGTGTGATGTAGGTATCAACATGAAGATGTGTTTTCCATCTTTGGGGTGATGTTGTTACATTGGGAGGAGGGAGATGGGCGGGAACAACAGGACGAAGCTTTCCCTGTGGAGATTCCACATGGATGGTGAAAGGCTGCCAGACACAATGAGCTTGGGGGCCACTGAGAAATCAGGAAATCCGTTCAGACATGGGGCATTTGTATGTTATGTGCTAGGATAATAAATAGCTCACAATGTGCTTGCACATGTCCTTTTCATAAGTTTGCATTCTCCTTTCATCTTTATTTCTGCTCCCTACCTACACAGAGAGGGCAAGGTGGAGAGAGAAATAAGGACGTTTTTTAAGGCGCTTGCCAGTCTGTGGAAGCCCAGTGAAGGATGCAGCAGCTGTCGTAGTGGTGAGGATTTGATCTGCTTGCTGCCACTGACCAGTTTTTCTCTCTCCTCCTCTTTGTCAGCTTTAAGGGATGCATCCCAAAGACCTTCCGTGCAAAAATAGACAGGTGCAATGCCCTGACCAAGATCCGGCTGAAACGTGGCTTCCGAAAGTTTGTGAGGAGCTTCCACTTGCCTGTGGTTGGTTCAGGAAAGGTGATCCAGCACGACATTATATTCAAATACCTGTCTACCCTGGAGAACCTTTGCACCAATTTAGGAGGCGAGATCTTCCGTGTCTCGTATTTGGAAGTGCTTCCAGAAAGTAGCAGAACCCCATACATAAACAATCGGAATTACCTGCAGACCACAGAGAATATCATCTGCCCCACATTACCTACCCAGGAATATGAAGTGCTGGTGACTGGGACAGAGGGAATTCAGTGGAGAATACTCAAGAAGGTGAACATGGATACCGTCTCTGACCACCACACCTTCTTTCTTCCTTGTCTGTCGTCTCCTCTCTCTGCTTTTCTCTTTCTCTTGTCCACGCTTCTCTCTCCCATCTCCCCTTCTCCCAGGGGCCCTGCAAGCACTGATATTGTCCTTCTGTCGTCTTTACTGAAAGGTCAACACTGACATTGCAGCAAATACTAAATAAAACTGATAGCATGTCTCTCTCGGCAATAGAGCACTGAACAATAATAGTGTATGCTCTACAGGACTCCAGTTCAGACAGCATCCAAGGTGCAAGAAAATTTTCCTGTGCTTTCCCAGTACCAATCTAATCCAGAATCTGGTTTCCAGCATCTGCAGTCATTGTTGTTATCTACAGAACTCCAGACAAACAAATCTGATGACTTGTCTGTCCCTTCACAGACTTTCAGGAGGTCAATGGGGCATTGGTATCCAAGCCTTAGAATAGAGCTGCCTTGACCTTGATATTCCAATGGCACTGATGAGGAGTTTGCTGACTGCCCTTGATACATTCCTCCCGCCTCGTTTGTTGAATCACATATTTGCACATACAAGGGTTGTTGGGGATGAATGGGGCGACATTGCTCTGGTTTTCTCCTTCCTCTTCTGTGCATGTTATTTTGTCCTTTCACCCTTTGATGTACCGGCCGTTCTGATGACAAAGTTCAGGTGAAACAATTCAAGGATTGTGTCGTAATAATTGTGATGGTCTTTTATTTTAACTAGCCTGCGCCCCTCAAAAAGGCCGGCTGGAAGGGCAAACCGGCAGACAGTGGCAGTGGCAAGTCGGGTGAAGCAGTTGAGTTCACTGAGAAGCCATATTCGCACTTCTGTGATTTCAAGGAGATTACACACTTGGTCATCTCTGACTGCAGGGTCAGTGTTCACAGACAGGATAACAAGTGCCTGGTGAGTAATCTTCTGCACTCTACCTGCCTCTTTGTCCACTTGCTGCTGTCTGTTGTCGCGTACTGTTTTGGTCACCCACTGGCTTAGTGCCCTGGGGCACGTGGAAGGTTTATTGGAGTGAGGTCAGTTCTGCTCTCACGTTACACAGTAACCTCGATTATCTGAGCGACATGGGCGGGCAGTATTTCGTTCGGATAATTAATTATTTGGTTAATCAATTAAATGCCTTTCCTCTGGGACTCTGAGTTTTGTTTAAGTTGGCTCACCGTCCAGGAGACAAGGGAGCAGCAGACTACACACGAGCACAGGGGGATGGGGTGTTGGGACAGCTGGACTGGGCACCAACAAGACTGCTGATGCTGCACACGCGTGCACATGCACTCGCACCACGCAGGTGCACAAATGCACATGCACAAAATGTTTTACTGCAACTTTTTGCCCTGTACAGGACACTGTTGGAGAGATTATCTGAGGAAGGGGGCAGGGGAGGGGTTTAGGGTATACCCCTCTGTAAAACTGCAGGTAAAGTGTGTGGGGGGAGAGAGAGGTTGGGAGGTCAGTCTTTTGGAGACAATGCCTGTTTGCATCTTTTGTTTACAGTGATTAATCAGTGTTCGAAACACATCTTTGGGATTGCGCGATCTCCTTCAGATAATCCGGTATTTGGATAATTGATATTCGGATAATCGCGGTTCCTCTGTACACACCCACCATTCTCACTGGCATCACTGGATTGTCATAACATCTGGCAACTTGTGCTGGCCCTCTGACTTCCCCATTAGAACAATTGACTACATTGTTAACTTGTGGTATTAAAGCTGGGGCCTTGCTGGTCTGCCTGGCGTAACTTGTCTTGATTATGACCACTGAATGAAGAGTGACAGTGGGTCCTGGTCTGTGTGGGGTTGGGGGTGGGGGGGGGGGGGGGGGGGGGGGGGGTTGAGGTCTGTGCTTCCCACATTGAAGAGAGCACAGTGTTGAGGAGGGAGGCAACTTGGAGACTGGTTGGGATGGAAGCCATGGAGTGAGTTTCTTTATTTGAGACCAAAGGAAAAGAATGAAAAGGTAAGGTTTTTCTCTCTGTTGGAAAAATTTCCATTCATTCTTAAATGGAAGTTGTTGGTGAAAGATCGCTGTTGTTTTGAACATTGTGAAGCTAAGCCCTGTAGGGTTGGTTTGAAATCAATGCCTCCTTTTGTTTTACAAACTGGAGCAGTTATCAGTTATCCCTGTAATTGGATATGCTGGTGGGAAATGATTACAGGGCAATAGGAGCTTCATTTCACTTGATTACAGAAGGAATGTGGGAGGGAGAGACAAACCAGGTTTTATTGTTTTGTCTGCCTGAATTTGTGCTGCTTTAGAACTACAGTTGGAGATTTCTGCTCACAACAAAGCTTTCTGACTTGGCAAAGTTCTCCTGCTGCCCCTCGGTTTGCTGATTGTAAGCTCACTTCTGCAAAAACCATTTGGTCCAATTAGACTTGTCCTTGCACAATATGAAGCCTGAAGAAAATGTTTAAGCATTTTCTTAAACAAGTCAGCGTGTACCTGAGGGAATGCACAGAACAAATAAAGATTCCAATCTGAAGGTTGCAGATTTCGTCCTGTCCTGTCTTCGGTTGGTCTTTCTCACTGGGGTTTGTCAGGCAGTCTAATTAACTTGAGGGGAAGATGATCAACCCAAGTTCCTGTTTGTGACTGTGGGAAATATACATAGAAACCAAGCTGAGGTGTAGCTGCTGCTTCACAGCAGAGCTGCAGGTGGTCAGGACATAAAAACCGACCAGAGTCCATGCTTTAAGGTCTGCGATTCCATTCCTCTGATTTGAGCATCCCTGTTTTTATTGGATGGTGAGAGTGCCTTCAGCCCAAGTTCCAGAACGGCTTCAAACATCTGCCAATCTCCCTCCGCTCTTGAAGATAAGCATTTTTACCAAATATACTCTATCTTAGATCTAAAGTTAATGATCCTGCAACCATTGTTGTTTTTGAAAGAGAGTTCCAAACATCAAAAGTAAGCTGGATAGGCTGGGGGTTTCCCCCCCCGGAGCACAGGAGATTGAGAGGTGACCTTCGAGGAGTGTATGAAATTCTATGGGGAATAGATAAGATAAATGACCAAGGATCTTTTCCCTTGGATGGTAGAGTTCAAAACTAGGGGGTGTATTTTTAAGGTGAGAGGAGAAAGTTTTTAGAAAGGACAGGAAGGGCAACCTTTTCAGTGGTTGATGGTGAAATGAACTTCCATAGATGGAGGTATAGTTATACATTCCAAAGAAATTTGGATAAGCACATACTGGTCAAGGTTTGAAGGGATATGGGCTAAATTCCGGCAAGTGGGACTAGATTAGTTTGGGAATGTGGTGGGCTTGGGAGAGTTGGGTCAAGAGATCTGTTTCCATGCAATCTTCCTAGGTTAGATTCATCTATCCAGTCTTCAGATGCAATACTAAAGCTCATTGTTTTGTTTAATCTGTAGGACCTTGTATTGCCCTCACACAAGCAAGCACTGTCCTTTGCAGCACTGATAGATGGCTACTCTCGCCTGACCACTGATTCTCACCACTACCTGTGCCATGAGGTAGCTTCTCCACGTGTTGTGCTGAGCATCACCAGTGGCATCCATGGACCAATGCAGTAAGTTTCACCTGGGCAGAGTTAACCCTGATCTGTTCTTTGTCTTTCTGCATGTTTGTTGGTGTTGGACAACAGAAACCGTTCCATAAGGTTGCAGTAATGCTGCCTGGATACTGTCCTTTTCAGACACTCCCAGGGCACAGAGAAAATGGGTTTGGTTGCACTGTTCGGTGCCTTTGCCACTGTCCCCAGCAAACACTTCCAAGCAAGGTACAATGCAGCGTAAGGTACAGAGTAAAACTACAGCAAAAGTGTGGGCTGCACATGCTGGAAATCAGAGTCTACATTAAAGTGGTGCTGGAAAAGCACAGCTGCTCAGGTAGCATCCGAGGAGCAGGAAAATCGAATGAAGGCCCTTCATTCCTGATGGGCTTTTGCCCAAAATGTCGATTTTTCCCACTCAGATGTTGCCTGATCAGCTGTGATTTTTCCAGCACCACTCTAAAGTAGACAGAGTAAAGCTACCTCTGTCCCTTCCCCATCAAACGCTCCCAGGACATGTACAGCACAGGGTAAAGTTCCCTCGACTCAGTCCGAGACGTATACCTTGTAATTAACCACAGAAGAGCATTCTTGTTTTAATTGATCAGGACAGAAGACTTTGCAAAATCGTTTTGAAGTGATTTTTCAGAATGTGGACAGTGCCCTCATGAGTTACTCAGCAGTGAATTGTAGTGAGACTGAAGTGACGTGTGCCAGTCAGTGTAAAGGTGACTTGCATCCTTCCCTGAAAAATACCTTTTGACAATGCACCGCCAACTCTGGTGCTAACCTGTAAATCACCAGGGTTATTGTTCAGCTGGTCTGTCAGCTCCAGCACATTGAGATGTTCTGTCACTTCAATAACCAGTGTGAGCCAGGACTCGCAGAAGCAGACAGAGGCTTTGTCAGCTTGGGGTGATTTCCACCAACTGCGATCTTCTGGATTTGACTGAACCCTGAAGTGAGACGGTGTGTTTCTGATCTCAGCATCTCCAAGTCCCAGTCCCTTACTCCCAGCTCTGTTTGAAGTTCTGTCCACCCACTCCATGCAGCATTCCTATAACACCACCTCTTATAACTTGTATTCCTTATTGATAACCCATGTCAATAATACACCAGGAAATTCAAGGCTAGCATTTGCCAGTATCACTCATCCCCCTAATTAACATGTCTGTTTATTCACTTTGTAAATCCCAGTCAAGATTTGAGTAGGTAAAACAAACTGTCAGCATTGGACCTGAAGTTTGTTTTGGAGAGAATTATATTCTCTCTCCTTAGAGAGGAATTTGGCCCCTGTATTGATCTCTCAGACTTGGAGAAATAAACGCAGTTGATCCAGAGAAATGGTACTCTGTGCATAACTGCATGTACAGCTTGTTCGAATGCATTGTTTATCTTGGGCTTGGTCTTCTCCCACTTTATTTTCCCCATCTTCCCCTTGGTAAGGGTACAGTGTGATTGTGTAAGGGTACCTGGTGTGATGGGATACATTGTGATACATGGTGCAGTGTGATACAATATGCCACAGACTGTTACGCAGTGTTTTGGTATCTTTACTCAGAGGTTTTAACATTGCGAACAATTGGCAATCCATTTATAGTTGAATTCCTTGTGTGTGAGAGATGTAAAGGAGTAACTGTGGGAAAAGGAGGAGACATTGAACCTTTGCTTCATGTTTACCCACAGACCACACTATGTCACCAATAAACTCCGTCGAGAGGAGAACAAAGAGGGGCTGTATGTGCTGCGGTGGAGTGCTTTAGACTTCAATAAGATTATCATGACGGTTGTCAGTAAGGAAAAGCCTGAGGTATGTAAACGCTTGGTGCAAATCTCGAATTTATAAACCACAATGTAATAAGCTACTTGGGATTGTGTTGGCATGATTCTGTGGAGTGTAAATGTTGGAATGGGGTGGGGGAGTGGGGAGGTCGTGGTGTGTCTCTGGGTGCGGAATATGTGGGGGGGGGGTTTATGATTTATTTGCCATCTGCTGTTGCCCGGCTGGGGAAGCAGTACAGACCATCATCATGCAGTAGGGGGACCCGGAAGGTGAGGACAGAAACCACTGAGAGCCACCCTGTTGCTTCATCAGGCTGCTCAGGCCATGGGTATGAAGCAGTGGGTCACCATGAGGTTCCTGTTAGGCAGGAGTCTGAGGTTACCACAGAGAGATGGGAATATGGGATTTGAAGCACAAACCGGATCTTATTGAATGACAGGACAGGCTCAAGAGCCTGAATGGTTGTCATCTCCTGAATCTTTGTTTACTGCGAGTGACTCAGCAAGTTTGAACGTATAAGATAACAGCCTTGCTTTCTCAATTGCTCCGAGCCTGAGGGATGGTGGTTCTTGGCTGTTTTACGTGTGATAGTCACAGAATTCCACATACAATTAGTCCCACTCTGATTTCTTGTCCATATCAAGAATATACACTGTTTTATGTGCAAGTACTTCCCAGTCCAGGCTACATTAATAAATTCACTTAGCTTCATTCTGCTTCTCGTTAAAAGGACTTTCTCCTCGAAAGGCAATGTGCACATAATGGTGTAATCACGCAGTAATGTGTCAGTGGAATGGTGTAATCACACAGTAATGTGTCAGTGGAATGGTGTAATCACGCAGTCATGTGTCAGTGGAATGGTGTAATCACGCAGTCATGTGTCAGTGGAATGGTGTAATCACGCAGTCATGTGTCAGTGTAATGGTGTAATCACGCAGTAATGTGTCAGTGGAATGGTGTAATCACGCAGTCATGTGTCAGTGTAATGGTGTAATCACGCAGTAATGTGTCAGTGGAATGGTGTAATCACGCAGTAATGTGTCAGTGTAATGGTGTAATCACGCAGTAATGTGTCAGTGTAATGGTGTAATCACGCAGTAATGTGTCAGTGGAATGGTGTAATCACGCAGTAATGTGTCAGTGGAATGGTGTAATCACGCAGTAATGTCAGTGGAATGGTGTAATCACGCAGTAATGTGTCAGTGGAATGGTGTAATCACGCAGTAATGTGTCAGTGTAATGGTGTAATCACACAGTCATGTGTCAGTGGAATGGTGTAATCACGCAGTAATGTGTCAGTGGAATGGTGTAATCACGCAGTCATGTGTCAGTGGAATGGTGTAATCACACAGTCATGTGTCAGTGGAATGGTGTAATCACGCAGTAATGTGTCAGTGGAATGGTGTAATCACGCAGTCATGTGTCAGTGGAATGGTGTAATCACACAGTCATGTGTCAGTGGAATGGTGTAATCGCGCAGTCATGTGTCAGTGGAATGGTGTAATCGCGCAGTCATGTGTCAGTGTAATGGTGTAATCACGCAGTAATGTGTCAGTGGAATGGTGTAATCACGCAGTCATGTGTCAGTGGAATGGTGTAATCACGCAGTCATGTGTCAGTGGAATGGTGTAATCACGCAGTCATGTGTCAGTGGAATGGTGTAATCACACAGTCATGTGTCAGTGGAATGGTGTAATCACGCAGTAATGTGTCAGTGGAATGGTGTAATCACGCAGTCATGTGTCAGTGGAATGGTGTAATCACACAGTCATGTGTCAGTGGAATGGTGTAATCGCGCAGTCATGTGTCAGTGGAATGGTGTAATCGCGCAGTCATGTGTCAGTGTAATGGTGTAATCACGCAGTAATGTGTCAGTGGAATGGTGTAATCACGCAGTCATGTGTCAGTGGAATGGTGTAATCACGCAGTAATGTGTCAGTGTAATGGTGTAATCACACAGTCATGTGTCAGTGTAATGGTGTAATCACGCAGTCATGTGTCAGTGGAATGGTGTAATCACGCAGTAATGTGTCAGTGGAATGGTGTAATCACGCAGTCATGTGTCAGTGGAATGGTGTAATCACGCAGTCATGTGTCAGTGGAATGGTGTAATCACGCAGTCATGTGTCAGTGGAATGGTGTAATCACGCAGTCATGTGTCAGTGGAATGGTGTAATCACGCAGTCATGTGTCAGTGGAATGGTGTAATCACGCAGTCATGTGTCAGTGGAATGGTGTAATCACGCAGTCATGTGTCAGTGGAATGGTGTAATCACGCAGTCATGTGTCAGTGGAATGGTGTAATCACGCAGTCATGTGTCAGTGGAATGGTGTAATCACGCAGTCATGTGTCAGTGGAATGGTGTAATCACGCAGTCATGTGTCAGTGGAATGGTGTAATCACGCAGTCATGTGTCAGTGGAATGGTGTAATCACGCAGTCATGTGTCAGTGGAATGGTGTAATCACGCAGTCATGTGTCAGTGGAATGGTGTAATCACGCAGTCATGTGTCAGTGGAATGGTGTAATCACGCAGTCATGTGTCAGTGGAATGGTGTAATCACGCAGTCATGTGTCAGTGGAATGGTGTAATCACGCAGTCATGTGTCAGTGGAATGGTGTAATCACGCAGTCATGTGTCAGTGGAATGGTGTAATCACGCAGTCATGTGTCAGTGGAATGGTGTAATCACGCAGTCATGTGTCAGTGGAATGGTGTAATCACGCAGTCATGTGTCAGTGGAATGGTGTAATCACGCAGTCATGTGTCAGTGGAATGGTGTAATCACGCAGTCATGTGTCAGTGGAATGGTGTAATCACGCAGTCATGTGTCAGTGGAATGGTGTAATCACGCAGTCATGTGTCAGTGGAATGGTGTAATCACGCAGTCATGTGTCAGTGGAATGGTGTAATCACGCAGTCATGTGTCAGTGGAATGGTGTAATCACGCAGTCATGTGTCAGTGGAATGGTGTAATCACGCAGTCATGTGTCAGTGGAATGGTGTAATCACGCAGTCATGTGTCAGTGGAATGGTGTAATCACGCAGTCATGTGTCAGTGGAATGGTGTAATCACGCAGTCATGTGTCAGTGGAATGGTGTAATCACGCAGTCATGTGTCAGTGGAATGGTGTAATCACGCAGTCATGTGTCAGTGGAATGGTGTAATCACGCAGTCATGTGTCAGTGGAATGGTGTAATCACGCAGTCATGTGTCAGTGGAATGGTGTAATCACGC
This sequence comes from Hemiscyllium ocellatum, assembly GCF_020745735.1. Classification (NCBI taxonomy): domain Eukaryota; kingdom Metazoa; phylum Chordata; class Chondrichthyes; order Orectolobiformes; family Hemiscylliidae; genus Hemiscyllium; species Hemiscyllium ocellatum. The sequence goes on along the minus strand of NC_083445.1, from coordinate 2,572,678 downwards.
AGTCATGTGTCAGTGGAATGGTGTAATCACGCAGTCATGTGTCAGTGGAATGGTGTAATCACGCAGTCATGTGTCAGTGGAATGGTGTAATCACGCAGTCATGTGTCAGTGGAATGGTGTAATCACGCAGTCATGTGTCAGTGGAATGGTGTAATCACGCAGTCATGTGTCAGTGGAATGGTGAAGGCAGCACAGCTGAAGAGTGCGAACTAAACGGGAATGTTTGGTGGGAGCGGGGCCAGAAAGCGCTAATGTCTTTGCTGCTAAACATTAATGGAAATGGGGCCTCTTCAAAATTGTTCCACAAAGCTTTTCTTTTACAATAAAATCACGACACTAATGGAGACAGGAATGGGGTGGCAGGGTGTTAAAAGGCCAAAGCTTTCCCTCAGTTACATTAGGATCACAAACTCCTGTTATTGCTTATCATTGGCCTCATTAGTGTTTTACAGTGCACCCCGACACATACACCCAGAGAGAGAGAGAGAGACAGACACAGACACACAACCCGTCCCTGCCCTTGCCAAAAAAACGGAGCCATCATTGGCTGTGGTTCTGATTACCTGTACTTCTGGGTTGCTTACATTTGGAAATATCAGAAACCTGAAAAAGCATGAAAACTTTATGCCATTTATTAGTAAGGAGCTCGTCACATTAACAAGTGAACAGGAAGAATTGCTTTGGAATAGAGAGAGAATCTGCTGGAAATCGTTGTGATGGGAGAAGCAGTGTTCACCTTTCAGGTTAGGGATCTTGAAGAGTTGATATTGTGTTCAGTACAGATCTCAGGCCTGCCAGAGGCAACTGGTAAACCAGTACTTTCAGTTAAATTTGTATGATTATCTTGTGTGCTTGAAAATGAAATGACTGAGACGAGCTTATTTTATGGCGTTAAGGCTTTGGTTAATATGTTGTGGCTTAGGTTTCATTCAGGTAAACGATAAGAGCATGATAGGATCAGGCTGCACAATGCAGGCTTTTGTAAGCACAGTAAATACTGCTTTCCCTCAATGCTCTTGGGTTCTATATAACAGAAGACTCTGAAAATAAACAATGACGTGTGTGTGTGTGTGAAAGAAGATAGATTTGCATTTCAATTACCATATCAGAAGGGCATATATTAAATGTAAATGTCTGAACTCATGCTGAGAAAAGTTACACATTTTTGCACTCCTAAGTGATTGGTGCTGTGCAGGAATACTCCTGTCTGTTCTTGTCTGCGGCATTCCCGATGTCATGAATAATTATTGCTTTTCCTTTCTGCTGGTGTTGACTGAGGGGTATCCATTAGAACTGTCTTTTTCGTGGTACCGCTGGATTATTTACAACCAGCAACACACCAACTCCACCAGTGAGTTCCCCAACAACACAGCTTGCTGTCTGCTGCTGGACTCAGACCCAGAGGAACCGGTCTCACTTCCTGTATCTCTCTTTCAAAAACATAGCTGAACCTGTGAGGTCAGTTCAGCACTCCCTGAGCTCCAAGACTTCACTCAGTTTATCTTCTTCTCATCCGCAAGTATAGAATCCCTCCAGTGTGGGAACAGGCCATTTGGCCCTACAAGTCCAAACCGAGCCAGTAACATTTAATTTAGCAGGGTGAAACCAGTTGTGTGAACAATTGGGTTAACAATTACTCTGTTCAATTGAGATGATTTCAGACCGGGCTCTGAGAGGGCCAGTAATCTGAGATAGTCACATGTGTTCCCATGAAAATACATGTGCAAAATGAGATAAGAGTGTAATTTTCAATAATTTGTGGATGTTTACACTGCATCCCCTTAGCTACTGGTGTTCAGTCAAACACCAGCCCAGCCCATGACCTTGCGTGCCCTGTTGTAGGAGTGAGTGCCTTTCTGGCCTGTTGCCCATTCATTAAAGTAGTGGCTGATTATCAACCTCCAGCTTCTTGAAGCAGTCCCACTACCCTTCGTTGCTGCAGTATATCGATGTAAGTTGTGAATCTTTGCTGCCCAGTCATCTGCCTGACGAAGCAGCTGAGGAGGGGATTATCAGATTCCTTATTAAAAGAGGAAGAATGTTTTTCAGTATTGAATGCACGTTTTCCTGTCCAGCACTGACCTTGTTGTTGTGTTTCACTTGCAGTTTGAATTATTGAAAGGTTCTGGGAGTTTTCAGGACATGAAGCAGTTTCAGATTGAGAGGAAGGCCCCAAATGCCTATGTGCTGCAGGGATGGGAGCGGTCATTCCCCAGTGTGAAGGAGCTCCTCGAGAGCCTCAAGGGCTGCCTGCTGAAATCAGGCAACGAGAGCTACATGGTCAAAAAGTGTTGCCCGCCTCTTCCTCATGGTAAACAGCATGGTCAGAGTTGTGTACTTTGCCTCCCTGTGCTCCTCATGTCGTCTTTATAGCTGGGAGGGCGCTGCCAGAGCTGATGTGGAATTACAGTTAATGATTCTCCTGCTTTCCCTTGAACAAGAGTTTGACAACATCTCTCAGTCTCCCGAAGGCATGTCTTTGAGATCATACCCACCCCGGGGACCACTTGTAATTCGGGGCTCCTTAATTCATTATCTCCTCCCATCTGATTCCCTGTCAGAGGTTCCATTCAGCTTCCTTCAGCTTGCCCTGAGCACTCTGATCCTGAGTAGGTATGTGCAAATTCTCAATTCCCTTTCACAGTCCCTACCGTTTCAAACTCACCCACACTCCCAACTCCCCCTCAGATTGCAGACACTTTTGCACCCTGTTTCCCCTCTCCCTCCGATTGTAAATGGCGCTGCAACACCCTTCTTAGTTTAAAAGCTGTACAAACCATGTTATAGATTTTTTTGGCAGTGTGCACTCTGTTTTGCCTTTCAGAATTTTCCAACCTCCTCATCACGAAGAATGTGAAGGACAGTGATGTGCGACCACTCACAGCTCAGTTAAACCTGAGCCAGCTCAGCTTCCATCAGATTAGGAAGGAGGAAATCATTCAGGTGAGTTTGTTATCATGCTGTATGTTTCCAAGCTCTGTTTGTCTCCTCCCCCCACCCCCCTCACTGAGTCTGGGCTGTTGTGACCAACCTGGAAGGATGTGGGAAACTCCCTCCATGGTCTACGAAGACTCACTTTCTTGTGTATCTCTCACCATTAGGGAGTGACAAGACCCACATAGCATTGACTTGAAAAGTTGCAAATTATTGGTGACTGACAAAGATCATGCAACCCATCTTCTTTGATCCAACCACATTGTCCCCAATCCTTCCCACTGGAATATCCAGTTCTTTCATCCCTGGCTGGGATGTTGTTGCAACCCTGAGATTATTGTAAGGCTGGCTAACTTGGACTCTGTCTTTACAATCTCTTGTACCTTGAGTTCTGAAGGAGGGTCACTGGATCTGAAATGTTAACTCTGCTTTCTGTCCACAACTGCTGCCGGGGCTGCTGAGATTTTCCATCTGTTTCTGTTTTAGTATTTATATCTTGATTTCTGCTCAGGTGTTTCATTCAGAAGCTGAAAAGCCCATCTCATTTTATTCCCTCATCTCTCAGCTCTCACTGAGACAAAAGTATAAACCTTTCGTTCTCTGAATTGTTCCTTTTAAAGATTCTCATACTGGGTTCACAACTTTATCAATGCTGAATGATGTTTGTGTGCATTTGTTTTGATGTTTCAGTAAATAGAGATCAGTATTTTGAGATAAAGGCACTAGCTTTGTCCACTGGGTTTCCCCCAGGCCAGTGCAGGGCCAGAATGCTGTTGATGAGGTGCTGTCATTTTTGTGGTTCAACTCCTCTGGTTTAATGTGATCAGTGACAAAAACATTCTGGTTGATCTTTGGAGGCACACTAGAATAGAATGCTTTTGTTTCATAACCCAAGGTGGTCACTGCCATCTCCAAACTGGGTTCTGATTTTCTTCATAATCGCTCTGCTTTTCTCCCATCTTGCAGCTATCAGGTCCTTGTTGCGCAGGACCAGTCAGTTTGTGACCACTGTCCGCAAGGTCATGTTGTCCACATGTTAGCCAGAGTGTGGAGTGTCAACAGCTGTTTGTCCACAGCTGAACTCCATCCTGTTTTCTCAGAATATATGATCAGGATGATTGGATATCATACGCTTGGTGTGCTCCTGCTCCCTGATCTGTCGAGAGCTGTTTTACTCCTCCTTTAGGATTGATGCTAACACAGTTGAGAGTTTGTACTCGTTCTTGACATAGTTGTACATTTTAATTTTATTGTACACTTTGGAAACTCATGGCTCCAGAAATGTTGTCCAATTCATTACTAACTACCTTCATGGAGTTAGAGAGATGTACAGCATGGAAACAGAACTTGCGGTCCAACTTGTACACACGGACCAAATCTGCCATACCACTAAGTCAAAATCCAAGCATTAAAATCGGTGATATTACATTGTGGATAAATTGCAGAGCTTACGTGACACCGGCTTGTAAGGTCCCAGTTCGTAGTCGGCCACGTTGCTGTGGATCCTCCAACCCTGGCAACTTCCTTGTAAATCTTTTCTGAACCCTTTGAAGTTTCACAACATCCTTCCAATAGAAAGGAGACCAGACTGATTGAGTTATTTGATGAAGTAATAAAGAGGATTGATGAGAGCAGAGCAGTAGATGTGATCTATATGGACTTCAGTAAGGCATTCGACAAGGCTCCCTATGGGAGACTGATTAGCAAGGTTAGATCTCATGGAATACAGGGAGAAGTAGCCATTTGGATACAGAACTGGCTCAAAAGTAGAAGACAGAGGGCTGCTGGTGGAGGGTTGTTTTTCAGACTGGAGGCCTGTGACCAGTGGAGTGCCACAAGGATCAGTGCTGGGCCCTCTACTTTTTGTCATTTGCATAAATGGTTTGGATGTGAGCATAAGGGGTATAGTTAGTAAGTTTGCAGATGACACCAAAATTGGATGTGTAGTGGACAGCGAAGAGGGTTACCTCAGATTATATCAGGATCTGGACCAGATGGGCCAATGGGCTGAGAAGTGGTAGATGGAGTTTAATTCATTTAAATGCGAGGTGCTGCATTTTGGGAAAGCAAATCTTCGCAGGACTTACACACTTAATGGTAAGGGCATAGTGAGTGTTGCTGAACAAAGAGACCTTGGAGTGCAGGTTCATAGCTCCTTGAAAGTGGAGTTACAGGTAGATAGGATAGTGAAGAAGGCGTTTGGTATGCTTTCCTTTATTGGTCAGAGTATTGAGTCCAGGAGTGGGGAGGTCATGTTGCAGCTGTACAGGACATTGGTTAGGCTACTGTTGGAGTATTGCGTGAGGTCCATTGAACCAGTTTATCCCAATGGGATCAGTCTTGACTCTCGGGAATGTTGGGAGCAATGGTTACATGGATTGTGTAGAGATGATTGCCTCAATGCACCAACACACAAGTCACAGTGTCACTGATTCCTCCCTGAGCATTAAGATTTAATAGAACGCCAACACAAACCACAGTGTTTTCTGTTTACAGGAGCACCATCTGGGAAGGGGAACAAGGATGAACATCTACGCCGGGAGGTTCTGTGAGGGTGACGTTGAGGAGGAAGAGATAGACTCCCCCTGTGAAGTGGGCCGCAGCGAAGCGCGAGATCTCCGTGTGGTGTTGAAAGTACTCGATCCTAGTCACCGAGACATTGCATTGGTGAGAAAACCAGAAGGGAATCTGATCATAGTAACAGGAGCAATTTCGTCAACTCAGTCCTGACACCTACGTATAACTGAAGAGATGATCATACTGCTTTTGTTGGTGCCCTTCACAGCTGCAGAATATCCCAAAGTGCTTTCTCACAAACCACAACACTATTATAATGAGGCCACGTTTGAACAAATTTACACGCAGCAAGTTTCCATAAACAGCAATGTGACACCAATTCCTTGGGACCTTTTCCTTCTGCTGGGATGGGCCAGACGTTGGAAAGGAGTCACCTCTGACAGTGCAGCATTCTCCCAGTATTGCACTGAACTACCCCTTCCATACATTGTGCTCTTGTTCCGGGAGGGCACTCAAAATAATAACCTTGTGCTTCCACCCAGGAGCTGTGTGTTGTGGGAACATGACCAGAACCAGCAGTGAAGGTCTTAGTTGACTGGGAAGAGGAGTTGCAACTGTGGGGTTGATGGCCAGAAACTGATGGGGAGCTTGTGTTCTCCAGGAGAGAGAATAGGAGAGGATGGTGGAGGGGATTGAACAGTTAGGAGGTTGTTTGTACAGGAACTTCAGTCCGGGAGCTCAAATATGTAGGAACATAGGAGGGACAGGAGCTGTGTATGCCTTCTATAAAAACATAAGACATCGGAGCAGATGTTAGCCAGTCAGCCCATCGAGTCTGATCCACCATTCAATCATGGCTGATAACTTTGTCAACCCCATTCTCCCGATAACCATTGATCCCTGGATAATCAAGAACCTATCTATCTCTGTGTTCATTATACTGAATGATCCGGCCTCCGCAACTTTGTGGTAGTGAATTTGGTAAGTCTGCCGCTGTGGAGGCATGTTTACTTGGCTACAGCCCAAATGGTACAGCTAAGATAGTGAAATAATTCAGAGAATTTAAAAAGGAACAAGGTCAAGATATGAAGAGTGTTATGGGTATACGGTGGCTCAGTGGTTAGCACTGCTGCCTCACAGCGCCAGGGACCCAGGTTCAATTCTAGCCTCGGGCGACTGTTTTGGAGTTTGCACGTTCTCCCCGTGTCTGCGTGGGCTTCCTCTGGGTAATCCGGTTTCCTCCCAGTGATGTGCAGGAAATTGCCCATAGATTGCAAGGATGTGCAGGCTGGGTGGGTTAGCTGTGGGAAACGTAGGGTTACAGTGATACAGTCGGAGGGTGTGTCTGGGTGGAATGCTGTTAAGAGTGTCAATATGGACTCAATGGGCCAAATGGCCTGCTTCCACACCATAGGGCTTCACTGGTTCTAGAAAGGTCTGTTATAGTCTTAAAAGTCAAGGATTACCATATTGAAAGTGTTGTTTCTTGCTTTATTTACAGAGCCATGTAGTTTTAGAGTAATTTTTTAAGTTTAAAGGTGTGAAAGAATTGATGCTTTATATGGGAAATGGATGTTGGGGGACAGCTCTGACCTGCTGAATGATTTCCTTTTCTATTTAACCAGTGTGTGTGAGAGAGACTGCATTTGTTGTGTTCACCTTGCCTTGTTTTAGAATGGAGGTTTTGATAATCCTGTGTGTGTCTATGATTTTCTATGTTTGGCAGTAACTGTAATCAGGTGGGTTTTCCCCTTGCTGAGAGGAGTCCAGGTTCCTGCAGGTACACTGTGCTAGTGTTACAGGTTGTTCACAGAATGCCAGCTCACCCTCCAGCAGCTGCAGTTGGTTTTGTTGGTACCTTCTGACTGAACTGCTTTGCTATTCACCTTATCTATGCCCCATGTGATTTTATAAACCTCTGTAACGTCACCCCCTCAACCTCAATTTTGCTTTTTGTTTTTCAGGCATTCTTCGAGCTGGCCAGTCTGATGAGTCAGATATCTCATGCTCACCTTGCCTTCGTGCATGGAGTCTGTGTGCGGGGCTCAGAAAGTAATCCACAGCTTTTTCATACCTTCTCAAACTCGTGTTCGCTGCTTTCTCTGTTTCTGTGGTGAGGTTTACAGCCTTAGAGTTTCTCCATCATTGTTAACCTGAGAAATGGATCATTCAGAATTCCGATTTCCTCCCCAGCTCACTTCCCTGTGATTTCCAGTCCCCAGTCTGTGGTGTGCTGTTGGAAGGAGCAGTAAATGCTCAGTTCCCAGTCTGTGGTGTGCTGTTGGAAGGAGCAGTAAATGCTCAGTTCCCAGTCTGTGGTGTGCTGTTGGAAGGAGCAGTAAGTGCTCAGTTCCCAGTCTGTGGTGTGCTGTTGGAAGGAGCAGTAAGTGCTCAGTTCCCAGTCTGTGGTGTGCTGTTGGAGCAGTAAGTGTTCAGTTCCCAGTCTGTGGTGTGCTGTTGGAAGGAGCAGTAAGTGCTCAGTCCCCAGTCTGTGGTGTGCTGTTGGAGCAGTAAATGCTCAGTCCCCCAGTCTGTGGTGTGCTGTTGGAAGGAGCAGTAAATGCTCAGTTCCCAGTCTGTGGTGTGCTGTTGGAAGGAGCAGTAAGTGCTCAGTTCCCAGTCTGTGGTGTGCTGTTGGAGCAGTAAGTGTTCAGTTCCCAGTCTGTGGTGTGCTGTTGGAAGGAGCAGTAAGTGCTCAGTTCCCAGTCTGTGGTGTGCTGTTGGAAGGAGCAGTAAGTGCTCAGTCCCCAGTCTGTGGTGTGCTGTTGGAGCAGTAAATGCTCAGTCCCCCAGTCTGTGGTGTGCTGTTGGAAGGAGCAGTAAATGCTCAGTCCCCCAGTCTGTGGTGTGCTGTTGGAAGGAGCAGTAAATGCTCAGTTCCCAGTCTGTGGTGTGCTGTTGGAGCAGTAAATGCTCAGTTCCCAGTCTGTGGTGTGCTGTTGGAAGGAGCAGTAAATGCTCAGTTCCCAGTCTGTGGTGTGCTGTTGGAGCAGTAAATGCTCAGTTCCCAGTCTGTGGTGTGCTGTTGGAAGGAGCAGTAAGTGCTCAGTTCCCAGTCTGTGGTGTGCTGTTGGAGCAGTACGTGCTCAGTTCCCCAGTCTGTGGTGTGCTGTTGGAAGGAGCAGTACGTGCTCAGTTCCCCAGTCTGTGGTGTGCTGTTGGAAGGAGCAGTAAGTGCTCAGTTCCCAGTCTGTGGTGTGCTGTTGGAGCAGTAAATGCTCAGTCCCCCAGTCTGTGGTGTGCTGTTGGAGCAATAAATGCTCAGTTCCCAGTCTGTGGTGTGCTGTTGGAAGGAGCAGTAAATGCTCAGTTCCCCAGTCTGTGGTGTGCTGTTGGAGCAGTAAATGCTCAGTTCCCAGTCTGTGGTGTGCTGTTGGAAGGAGCAGTAAATGCTCAGTTCCCCAGTCTGTGGTGTGCTGTTGGAGCAGTAAGTGCTCAGTTCCCAGTCTGTGATGTGCTGTTGGAGCAGTAAATGCTCAGTTCCCCAGTCTGTGGTGTGCTGTTGGAAGGAGCAGTAAGTGCTCAGTTCCCCAGTCTGTGGTGTGCTGTTGGTGCAGTACGTGCTCAGTTCCCCAGTCTGTGGTGTGCTGTTGGAAGGAGCAGTAAATGCTCAGTTCCCCAGTCTGTGGTGTGCTGTTGGTGCAGTAAATGCTCAGTTCCCAGTCTGTGGTGTGCTGTTGGAAGGGGCAGTAAGTGCTCAGTTCCCAGTCTGTGGTGTGCTGTTGGAGCAGTAAGTGCTCAGTTCCTCAGTCTGTGGTGTGCTGTTGGAAGGAGCAGTAAATGCTCAGTTCCCAGTCTGTGGTGTGCTGTTGGAAGGAGCAGTAAATGCTCAGTTCCCCAGTCTGTGGTGTGCTGTTGGAAGGAGCAGTAAATGCTCAGTCCCCCAGTCTGTGGTGTGCTGTTGGAAGGGGCAGTAAATGCTCAGTTCCCCAGTCTGTGGTGTGCTGTTGGAAGGAGCAGTAAGTGTTCAGTTCCCGGTCTGTGGTGTGGAAGGAGCAGTGCTGGACAATACAGGGTCTTTCCAGGAGTCTCTCTGAAAGCCACTTTTGAGGGTTGGGGTAAATAGAGGAAATAACCCTGATGTATGTTTATTTCTTTTCACCAGTTATTGTAGTAAATTGTTTTCAGAAGCGGACTCCTGAGCGTGAGCTACAGATCAGTAATACCTTGGCTGGGCAAGAATTGCAGCCACTTGCCTTGATAATTTATTACTCTATTGCAGAGGGTTTATTTGGTTTGACACCCAGTCCAAGCAGGAGGCTTTTCCGCTCTGTGTCTGTGGTGAGTGTTAATTTGGAGCTGGACCAACCTTCCTCCTCGATACTCTCCCAGAGCCCTATCGCATTTCCGTTGCTGTCGGTCTGCCTCACTGCTGATGCAATCGGGGGCTTCCTCCTTGACTTCTGACAGTATAAACCTGTTAGTCCACGGCACTTGTCAGAGAAATCAAAATGAACTCGGGTCTTTTGCCTGAGGGAGAAAGTTTCAAATATTTATTGTGTTAAAAGGGGCTGGCATGTTGTTGAAATAGCTACTATTATAAGCAACGTATTTGTCCTGTGCTATATGTTTAAGTCAACTCAGACAAGACAGCATTTAAACTTTGCCCAGTCTCTCCTGACCTCACTGTGTAGCTGCCTACTCAATCAGTCCTGAGGCTATCGCCTTCCTGATCCAGTTCTGTTGCCCTGATTTGCTGGCGAGTTTTGAAGCTTGTTTACGGATTTATTTTTCTGTCTGACCATTGTGAGTACACAGCACATTGTGTCAGCTGCTTGGCTGACATTTCATGTGCATCAAACCTTTCTGACCCAAAGCCAAATTGTTACATATAACCCGGTTTTCATGGTTAACTCATGTTACCCACATGAGCTGCAGCGTTTGTTCAGAGGAGCTAGATCATAGGACTGCCTGAGATGATACTCTTAAAATGTATCCATAAAGCTGTCAGATTGCTGGCCTTCCTTTCAAGTGGGGCTAGGTGACAGTGGCAAGCAAGCAATCCTTTCATTGCCTCCAGCATCGGACAGACTCCATCTGGAGCGATCTGTTCAGATCCGGGCACTACACCTCAGGAAGGATGGACTGGCCTTGGAGGCAGTACTGTGCAGACTGTCCATCATGATACTGCGGCTTAGTGTTATGAGGACAACTTGCCTTCATTCAAGCTTTCTCGTGCTTCCATAAGTTTGAGAGGTGATTGATCCATGTGTTAAAATTGTTTGATAGTGTAGGTACAGAGAACTATTACCCCTGATCAGGCAATCTGCAATAGGGTTTTCAAATTCAGCCTCAGTCTTACAGTGGTGAAATTGGGAGACAGCAGTTCTCCCCGTCCAGAATGTAGACACGTGTCTGCGGAGGGTCAGATGGATATTTTGAGACTGGGATTAATGGGTATTATGCGGTTAAGGGGATTAAAGGATATGAGACATAGCCAAGTCAAGGCACAGGTCAGCTCCGAGTTACTTTAACCACAAAGCAAAGATTAACCCAAAGAGGTGGGAAATGTTTTTCCTTTTGGAATCATCACTTTCACGTTGAGCAGTGATTGCCCCTCTCGGCAGCTCAGTTGCCTGTTTGGTTAATCCTTCCATTGTTTATACTGTGTAGCTATTCCAGTCATTGTATAAAAACACCGCTGTTCACTGTTTTATCATCTGAACGAGGTGTAAACCTGGACCTTGTCTACTTGTTCAGATGCAAGTTAAAGATTCAGAGCAAGGAATTCTTTCAAAGTTCCAGCACATGGTCTTCCCCCAGTGAAAATCCCTGAGAATTGTCTGCATTCATGGATCTCTGCCTCGTCTTTTTATGTCACCTGGATAACAGTATACATTGCAATGTTTAACATGCTGCATGTCCCACAGCACCCATTAGAATGCCCCGTGTCCCACAGCACCCACTATTATGTTCGTATTGCTGCAATTCTGACCATCATGTTCTCCTTCTGATAGCTCTACTTTGTTGTATAAACAGAACAACCAGCCAAAGGCTGGACCCATTTAGAAGACAAGATGCTGCCAGTTGGGTAACACTTCATAAAATACCCTCATTTTGAAAAAAAATCACTGTACTCTTGAGTAATTCCTTGTGTGGTTCCTTTGAGATGCAGCAGAATCAGACACATCAGTGAAGGTAGATCGAAACCACAGATTCACAAACAACTCATAGGCGGCACGGTGGCACAGTGGTTAGCACTGCTGCCTCTCAGCGCCAAGGACCCGGGTTCAATTCCCGCCTCAGGCGACTGACTGTGTGGAGTTTGCACATTAGATTAGATTACTTACAGAGTGGAAACAGGCCCTTCGGCCCAACAAGTCCACACTGACCCACCGAAGCACAACCCACCCATACCTCTAACCTAACACTACAGGCAATTTAGCATGGCCAATTCACCTGACCCGCACATCTTTGGACTGTGGTCCGGAAACCGGAGCACCCGGAGGAAACCCACGCAGACACGGGGAGAACGTGCAAACTCCACACAGTCAGTCGCCTGAGTCGGGAATTGAACCCGGGTCTCAGGTGCTGTGAGGCGGCAGTGCTAACCACTGTGCCACCGTGCCGCCCACATTCTCCCCGTGTCTGTGTGGGTTTCCTCCGGGTGCTCCGGTTTCCTCCCACAGTCCAAAGATGTGTGGGTCAGGTGAATTGGCCATGGGAAATTGCCCGTAGCGTTAGGTAAGGGGTAAATGTAGGGAAATGGGTCTGGGTGGGTTGTGCTTCGGCGGGTCGGTGTGGACTTGTTGGGCCGAAGGACCTGTTTCCACACTGTAAGTATTCTAATCTAATCTAAACTCCTGTTCTAATGAAACTTTCCTGCCAAAGGAGTTTTAGGAGGAGCCTAATCCCAAAGCTTGTTGGCATGTTGACAGATTCTGTTTTGTCCTCTTTGTGTTCTCTTCCGTATTACGGAAAAATAATCACTGTCCTCGTTTTACAGATATAATCGTGGAAGAGTATGTTGAGTTTGGACCATTGGATGTCTTGTTGCGAAAAGAGAGAGGAAAGCTGAGCCCAGAGTGGAGTCTGACTGTCATTAAGCAACTTGCTAGTGCCCTGAGCTACTTGGTACGCATCACTATGTCTTGGGCCATTTCATAGAATCACAGGATCCCTACAATGTGGAAAGAAGCCATTCGACCCATTTGAGTCTGCACAGACCCTCCAAACAGCATCCCACTCAGACCCAGGCCTGCTGTCAAATCCCTGTAACCCTCCATTTCCCAAGGCTAACCCACCTAGCCTGCATGTGCTTGGATACCATGGCCCATGCACCCTAACCTGCACATCTTAGAGCTGTGGGAAGAAACCCACACAGCCACAGGGAGAGTGTGCAAACTTCACACAGACAGACAGTCGCCTGAGAGTGGAATCGAACCTGGGTTCCTGATGCTGTGAGGCAGCAGTACTAACCACTGAGCCACAGCTGCCATAATTCCTTATGAAATAGTCAGAATTACACAGCACAGAAACAGATCCTTTGGTCCAACTTGTCAATGCCTACTGGAATATCCTACATTAATCTAGTCCCATTTGCCAGCACTCAGCCCATATCCTTCTAAACCCTTCCTATACACATACCCATCCAAATATCGTTTGAATGTTGTAATTGTACATCCCTCCAGCACTTCCTCTGGCAGCTCACTCCGTCTGTACACCAGCTTCTGCATGCTAAAGTTGCCCCTTTTAAATCTTTCCCGTTTCACCCTAAACCTACGCTCTGTAGTTCTGGACTCTGACCCCAGGGAAAAGACCTTGTCCACATACCCTATCCCTGCCCCTCAAGATTTTGTAAACCTCTCTAAGGTCACCCCTCCGCCCCCGACACTCCAGGGAAAATAGCCCCAGCCTGTTCAGCCTCTCCCTACAGCTCAAATCCTCCAACCCTTGTCCATCTTTTCTGCACCCTTGCAGGTTCAGCAACATCCTTCTTAGAGCAGGGAGCCCTGAATTGAATAGAGTATTCTACAGTTTTTGTCTCTAAACATAATTGAAATAATTGAATGTATTTGCACAGTTGCATGTTTGTCTACATAAATATAACTGCTGTATTTCAATATGATGACTGCAGGGTATAACGTTTTGAGGTATTTGGGATGAGGGGGTAGGTGTGGTGATGGTAAGTTGGTGTGCAAATGCTCCCCCCAGTGTCTCAGTGTGGAAGTACACCGGCTGGTCCTGGGATACATATCCCATTGCAGAAGCTCTGACTGGGTTGAGTTCACCCACCTGTTCATCTGCTGCTGCGGGTGGGCCACTTTCTTTTTTGTCTTTGTACTCCAGGTGAGGGGAGCTGGTGTCTAAACAACTAGTCTTCCTGGATTCATGTCAAATTAACTCTCATTTTTTGGGTTGATGTATAAAGAATAGTGAATGAATAAGATATTCAAACCCCAGACAGTCCGTGTCTTCAGGGTAGGGATGGTGCATTGGGTAATGCTTCTCAATCAAGAGTTTGGTCAGTGGCCTTTGAGCAGGAATCTCACTGAAACAGCATTTAGTTCCTGTTGTTCCTATCTCTGACCAGGATGAACATTTGACAATTTTCTTTTCTCTCAGGAGGATAAAAATATGGTGCATGGGAACATTTGTTGCAAGAACGTGCTTGTCGCGAGAAAGGGGCTGGAGGAGGGAAGCAGCCCTTTCATCAAAGTCAGTGATCCTGGCATCAGTTTTACTGTGCTCACTCGAGAAGGTCAGTTTGTGCCTTTACTATTGGGGACTGAGGACATTGGGGATTCCACTTTGAAAAGTACTGCTCCACATTGCAAACCTAGCCCACAGTTATACCCCGGTGAAATCTCTGGAGTTCTTCCACACCAAGTTAGTCTTGCCATGCCTTTCTCTCAGATTCCCAGGTTGTTAATCGCTGTGATTTCCACATTCCTGGTGGCAGGTTCTGATTGTTGCTGTTCCAATCTTTGTGGACATTGAAAGGGTGTTGTGCACATTCAGCTGCAAGTGGGTAAGGTTACACTCTGCAGCACTTTACCATATCTCACCTACTCAAGATGTGGCTGCCGGAGGTGTACAGAGGAGCCTCGATTGTCCAAACGACATGGGCGGGCTGTATTTTGTTTGGATAATCAAAAGCTGGATAACACCGTTTAGCCAAGCATCGGAATCTTGTTCAGATAATCTGAAATTCAGATATCTGAATGCCGGATAGTCGAGGTTTCTCTGTATTCCAAATTAAATCCATATCCGTATGTAAACATGTCACACTAATAGCACCCACTCCCCAGTGGTGATGCTGCAATGTCATCCAGAAGCTGAGAGAAGAGTGAAGGTTCATACCAGCTCAAATCTCTGCTTCTCAAATTGCTGTATTTTTCATTTACCCAGAACAACAGGAGTTAAGGGATTGGTTGACTTGGAAATGTGTAATGAATTAAAGCCTAAATCCTTTCACTTGTGCTCATCCAATTCCACTCCCTGTCTGCAATCTCAGTGGGAGGTTAGTGAGCAGAATCCATCCTTTTTAAACTTGGGGTTAGGTCTTTGAGCTGCCCACGATGGGGTTTGGAGCAAGCTCCCGTGAGCATTGGAACAGGAGTCGGCTATTCAGCTCATAGAGCTCGCCCTGCCAGTCAATAAGAAGATTGCTGATCTGTGAACTGATATCCTACCATGTACTTACCTTGGGGACTATATCTTTTCATAACCAAATAAAAATTTATCTACCTCCGATACTAGCGTCAGCTGCCATTTTGTGGAAGAGTTCTCTACCTCCATGACCCCTTGCATGTGAGTGTGCTTTTTGTCATCTGTCCTGACTGGCCTAATTCTTAGGCCGAGTCCCTGGTTCAAGGATCTTTAACCAATGCAAACTCCAGCAATGAGGTTCGGAGAAGAGCAAGACCCCGAGTCAGGCTGCGCTGGGATTGGTGGGCTCATCGTCACATGGCACACAAGACGATCCCACAAGCAGGATTTCTGCTCCTGGTCACCTCAGCTGGGAAGATTGCATAAGTGTGTAGGTGTGATTCATCTCAACTTGGTCAGCTTCCCTCCCACCACGAACGCAGTCAAATCGCTCCATTGTCTTCAGTTTGTGGTGTGTAACGATACTCTGCCAATGGAAGCAAGCTCTGGCAATGAATCTGTGAAGGAGATGGCTGATATGGAAAAGACTAGAATAGTGTCTTTGATAAAGCAAAATATAGTGAAAAGGGTTTAACTCACTATACCAGATACCCCTCTTCATAAAAGAAGGCTTAGATCAGAAAAAAAAATTAAATTAAGACAAGGTCCATCTTAGTTCAGTTCACAACCTCTTGGTTTTGGGAAGGAGTCAGTGATGTTTGAGGGTTCATAGTTCCTGATCTAATGTTTTTGGTTGCTTTAATTTTATATTTATTGTAAAGAGCTGGATAATTTGCTGTTCCAAGTTCATTTTCTGCTTTCCCCACTAGTCGTGATTGAGAGAGAGCTGTTTGACCTCCTTTACACAATGAACTGTTTTGACCTTTTTAATTATTATATTAAGACAGGAGCAGTCCTCCCTTTCATTCCCAACTGACTTTCTCCTCCTTAACACCCCCATCCATATGGGATCCAGTTTCGCGAATGTAGGCCTATAATGCCTCCCCAAAATGCTCTTTCTGTTAACAAAGCCTGGGCCTACAGATAGCTCAATATCCAAATACTCTGCAACTTCCTTCTCCATCAGGTAATCACGTGTGGAGCGTATCCTGGCTGTTAACTTAGTCCAGTTGTCAGCTCTGCCTGCCCTCCTGACATGGTGGGTGTTTGACCGGGAATGAGCAGCTTGGCTCTGTCAAGTTGGAATCTGTGTTAGCTGTGACTCATTTGGTATCGCTGTGGTCTCTGAGTCAGACGTTTGGATTCAGTTCCCATGCTACATCTTGAGAACCAACCTCCATGTTTGGGACTGAAGGAATAGTGCACTATCAGAGGCAGTGAAACCAAGGCTCTGTCGATGTTCTCTGGTGGATAAGAAAGATCCCATGACTATTTGACAGAAAGTATTGGAGGTCCTCTTGCTGCCTGATCAATATTTACCCTCCAGTTAACGTGCACTGGAGCAAATGAACTGATTGTTATCCTGCTGCTCGTGGGGACTCGAGGTGCTTCCATAAGCTGCTGTTTCTTATGTTCCACTTGGAACGACATTTCCAAAATGCTTCATTCGCTGTAAAAGAGGTGATCATGAGAAAAGCTCCTTTAATACAAATCTGTTTCAAAATCTACTTCAGTGAAAAAACCCACGCTCCTCCGTTGCCCATTTATTTCACTGATCAACCCTCATTGCTCACCTCTGCTGTTCCCCAGCTCGGTCTGATTTCTCCCGTTAGGAGGTGACCAGAACTCCCAGAGTGCAACAATGCCTTAATTTCATCGAGTACTGGAGCATCTTCTGAGAAAGAGCCAAGCCCAGTAGAAATGCAGATCCTCTTTGCTGCACACAAGATGGGATGTAACCCATGCACGGACAGTAGAATGATGATGAAAAGCAGTGCCTGATCGGCCGTGGCTGAGCACTGGCAGATTGAATTCTTCAACCAGGAAGAACTTCATGGTCAAATGCTTCACATTTTTGCACAGGAGTTCGCTACAGCAGGTACCCTGCCAGGCTGAGCGCTTCGGCAGCAGCAATGACAATGTGCCAGGTAAAAACCAGCTCAGCCACCTGCTGAATAGATTAGCACAGATCGTGATAGCATCATGGCCAAACCTGGAGTGCTTCCTGAGTGTCTGAGCTGCCCAGAGCCATTGATGTTGTGGAGAAGAAAGTTGCAGAGTATTTGGATATTGAGCTGTTTGTTCTGGCCCTATGCCAGCTGGCAGGAGTTAGGCAGCAATGGGTGAGGCTGATTCAATATTGGCGCCAGCTTCCGTGTTGGCCTGTCCCCTCCCGAAATCCAGCCCAACAAACATACCATGGAACTTGAGTAGGCCATTCGGCCCCTTGGAGGTTTGAGAGAACAGCCCCAGGTAATGCACCTTCTAAAACCAAGAAATTTATCTTTAATTCTCTCCAGTCACCCCGTGCCCAAAGCAGGAATGTCACGCCACATGGCTGGTCTTGCTGGTTTTGTTCTCCGATGGATTGGGATCTGGTCTCCTCTGACACCCCCATACCAAAACCACATCACCACCCCTCTTCCTCTCTCTCTTCCCCTTCTCTCCCCCCCCCCCCCCCCCTTTCCTGAACCCTGCCAATGTGAGCCTACTCCACACTCCTCCCAATATTCTTTACCCCCCCTCCCCCTCCACCTTTCCATGTCTCCTCCCTCCCTCCCTCCCCACGTCCCCTCGATAGCTCCATCTCCTCCCTCCCTCCCCACGTCCCCTCGACAGTACCGTCTGTGTTTGAACTCTTGTGCACTCCCAGTTTGTAATCGCTCTCCCGTTGTGTTGTGCTGTGTGCTGCTGGGGCATTAAACAGCAAACTTCCCTTCTTCCCTGCTGCTTCCTTGAGGATGCTCCTTTGAACCTGCCTCTTTGCCCAATGTGTGGTCACTTGTCCCAGTAACTGTCCCTGGGCGAGAGTCTGTGGATTGCTGGAGGTGAGTCCGAGGTATTGAGGGACCCCTGAATTTGGGAGAAAATAGAGCTGACAGAAACACAGCACAATGCAAACATGAAACAGAGTAACTGAGAATCCAAGCGTGATATAAACCCTCTCTGTCCTGCTTCAGAGTTACTGATTAGCTGGGCGTTGAAAGTGACATTTTGATTTGGGCAGTTTGCGGAAGCCCTGATTTGTGAAAATTGTTGTTCTCCCAGAACGTGTGGAGCGGATTCCCTGGATCGCTCCCGAGTGTGTCCAGAACGTGAACAAGTTAAGCCTGGGTGCTGACAAATGGAGCTTTGGGACAACTGTTCTGGAAATCTGCTGTCACGGAGAGGTCCCACTGAAGGAGCGAACGCTGTCTGAGGTAACATCTAGTCTGAGCCATGCTGGGCTGGGCTGGGCAATATGAACAAGAGAACCACAGTGCATTCCAGCTGATCGCAGGGCATAGTCATTGGGATGCAGGACAGTGGCAGACTGGGACACAGGGATAGGAGGGCCCAGGGGTTACAGCTATGGTCTCTGCTCATCCCTTGATCCACTGGTGACAGCTCAGCTATAAAGGAGAGTGAGCCTGAGGATTTAACCCATGTTTACGTCCAGTACACCCAGGTCAGGGTTTCCTGTCCCATGGGACGGTCAGTGACCCCCCAGTTGGTGCAGCAGTTTCCCTGCACAGCTGCGGCAGGGTGGCGGGGGGACCTGCGGGGCTGCATGGTTTATGAAGGAAACAGGATAGCTCAGGCCAGGAAACTGCTGAAGGGGCTCAAATGTCAGAAATACTGGTGGGAAACGTTTGGGTAAGGAAGGAAAGACGAGAGGAGCAAGGAGAAGCTGAGGGAGTGAGTTGACCAGGAAAGTTCTGGATCTTGAGAAAGGGTAGCTGCAAGACAAATCTGTGAATTTCAGTTGTGAAATGTTCAGTTTGCCTGCCCCTGCACCCTGAGCAGCTCTTAGTGATGGTAGGAGTTCCAGACCCAAGTCCTTGGCCTCCCATTTGGGCGTGGCTGACTGTGGTTAGTGCAAACTGAGCTCGATGGGTTTGTGCAGGAAAACCTTTGAGAAGCCGAGCCAGTCGGCTGAGAAGCTGCCAACTGCCAATTGAAGATCACCCAGCCTCATTCAAACACATCAGTGTCTCAGCACTCAAAACACATTTACTTTTGTCTGCAGTTCTGTGCACCCTCTCAGTTCCCCTCCTTTCCACACATCAGTGTCAATCTCGTTCTGGAGGGATTTGTTTGTACATCTCCCTCAGTGTGTCGCTGTCAACTTGCTGCTCAGCTCCTGGGAATGAGAGGGAGGGGGAGGGAGGCTGTGCTGTTAGATACCCACACTGCCTCCCCATATCCTGGGACTGGGGGGTGTGGGAGGGAGAGGGGTGCTGTACTGATATATTCTGTCTGTGTCTCTCTCTGTCTCTCTCGCTCTCTGTGTGTCTGTCTCTCTCTCTGTCTCTCTCTCTGTCTCTCTCTCTGTCTCTCTCTCTCTGTGTGTGTCTCTCTCTCTGTCTCTCTCTCTCTCTCTGTGTGTGTGTGTGTGTCTCTCTCTCTCTCTCTCTCTGTCTGTCTCTCCTCCCCCATCCTGAGAGTAAGGGGAAGGGGCACCTTTGTTGATATATACCCACTCTCCTTCCCCATCCTGGGCTGTAGCTCAGACTGTTGCTCGGTTTGAGCTTGTTTACCTGGTCGCTCTGCCATCATCCTGAGAGCTCAGTGTGACTTACTATTAGAATTCCTACCTGCAATGCCTTTTTCTGATTTTAATTTTAAACAGAAAGAGAGATTCTACGAGATGAAAGGGAAACTTCCAGAACCATCCTGTAAAGAGCTTGCTGACCTGAATAGCCAATGTCACAGCTACGAGCCAAACCAACGGCCATCTTTCCGGACAATTCTGCGGGAACTCACAATGCTGCAACAGCAAAGTAAGGCCCTGGTCCCATGCCTGTGTCCTTTGATATGGCTGGGTTGGGGGCATGCAGTTCAATTCGCTCTTTCTCTCTGTCACTGGCCTGCTGTGGATCAGTCAGGACCACCCTATCTCCTTTTCTGAGCGATCTCGGGTCAGCACCGAGCTGCTGTCTGCCAAGCTCCTGCTCTGGGCTCTGTCTGACCTCTGTCTGACCAGAGTTGGGAGAGTTTATGGCTGAAATTGGGACATTGATTAGGGCCACTGAAGAGGGATGTAGTGCAGGTGGTATGCAGATAAACTGTTAACAAAACAGTGACCTACTGCCAGGGAGGTGGGGTGGGGTGGGGTGGGGGGTTGCTCGCTCTCCTGGGTGCATTGAAGATGTGTTTTAAGAGAAGAACACGATGCATTAGGAATTAGTTTTAACATTACTGTGCTGTAAAGCAGCCTGTGTGGGATTGTGACCTGTGACCGACACTTGTTCATCTAAAATGGAGTCATCACGATGAGACTGAATTGAGAGAGGTTTGCTCAGAACGGGAAAAGGTACTTGGGAATGCTGGTCAAACAGTTGGCGTTGCCACTTCTGTTCATGACCTTTTTGTTGCAGTGATTTCTTTTTAAATGCACTGATTGTTCTGGTACATTTTATTTGTTGGTGTGTATCCAGCCGTCTTCCTTCTCCAGTTTCTCAGCTCTAATGTTTGACCTGCTTCCTAGATCCGGACATTTCCTGTGAAAATTCAGTGCCTACTGTTTCCGACCCCACTGTCTTCCTGAAACGCTACCTGAAGAAGGTCCGAGATCTTGGAGAGGTGAGCTGTTTTGCATCTTGCACCCTCCTAGTTTTTGGTGTTTAACTTTATTCCCCACTGGGTCCAGTAACAGAGCAGAATGGGTCTGAAGACAGTTGCAACTCTGTTTAAATCAGAAACCAGTACTGAGCGAACTCTGGTGATCTCATGCTTTCTGAAGTACAGGTTGTTTTTACAAGGACAGTGGATGACTGTCCAGTTTGGCTTCACAGTGTCAACTTGCAGCACTGAGTGGTTTCAGTCACCTTTTTTTTCCTCCCTTGTCTCTTTCCCTCTGTGCGCCCCAGCTGGAGCAGCATCAGCTGTTCTGTTTCTGACAGCGGCCATTCCGAGAGCTGTCTGCAGGACATGACCACACTTGCTGTGTTCAGCAATGTTGTTGTTTGGGGCCTGAGACTGCAGGGTGCTCCTGGCTAAACAGGAACAGGTTTCAATTCCCTCTTACTCTCCTATATCTTGTCTCTGTTGAATGTAGATAGGACACCCAGCCCAGGCCTTGCCTGACTTGGAGGCTGAGTTTGTGTCGTTTATTTGGACTGTATGGAATTAACAAATGTCTCGGGAGCAGGAGGGAAGTTGGGATTGTGGAAGCAATATTTTAACCCTGGATAACTTGCTTTGCTGCAGGGTCATTTTGGTAAGGTGGGTCTGTACATTTATGACCCATTTAATGATGGCACGGGGGAAGTTGTAGCAGTGAAATCGCTGAAGTCCGAGTGTGGGGAGGAGTTGCACACGAGCTGGACACGGGAGATCGAGATTCTGAAAACATTGTACCATGACAACATCGTCAAATACAAAGGCAGCAGCAGTGAGCAAGGTAACTGTCGGAGGCGTTCCCACTGTGGGTTAACCTCTGTATCCCATTGAGTCTTGGTCAGCAAGTCATCTCCGTACTGTGAGAAACTAAGCTCACTCACTTCAATAATTTCAGTCCGAGACAAGATCTGAAGCAGTCGTATCATTTATTACGCTCTTGCAAGAGAGGTGTGGTGTCCACTGTTTACAAATGCACTCACACACACACTGAATTTAACAAGTAACACAATATTTATCTGATTGGTTCCTCTTCCCTCCCCCCATTGCTCCTCCCTGTTTACATTTCCCACTACTCTCAGCCTGACGCCCCCCACTCCTGTTGATCTCTGAACTCATCTGGCCTTGTCCGTGGCAAAATGGTTATCTCTGGCCCCTCAAGGCTGTTTGACCACATTCCTCTCTGGTCTTATTGTTCTATGTCCTTCTTCACTGCCATCTGTCTCCGTGCTTGCCAAAGCAATATTTCCTTTTATTCTTTATTTACACAGTGCCTCATGACCTTTTGATGGTGGTCTTTTTATGTTTTTGCAGAAGCAGGAAACAGCTGCTTGGAGCTGTTTGTACCGGCGTACCGAGCTTAACCTACAGCAGCTTCTCTGTTAGTCTGTAACATCCAGCATTGTTAGCAGACACATTCCATCCTTGTATACACATTTTAGCTAATACAAAAGCAATTCTATATTTCCTTCACATAGTTTTCATTCTTGTTAACTCAGCTCTTGGTTGAACTATTATACACTGGTGTGAGTTCAATTACCTTGCATACGCACTTATGATTGCAGAAGAATCCCTGCTTTACCTGTATCCCACACTGCCCATGGAACTGGGAAAAGCCGCCAGTATAGAAAAGGGCTGGAGTGCCAGTGTCGGCTTCTGGCTGTACCATCTCAACTCCTTCAAATAACCAAACTTGCTCTCATAGAGTATTACGCAAAACACACCAAGGTGCCTCACTGACGTTTAAATTCAACGTACTTCAGTCAGGGAAGGCAGCTGATTTCCACCCAGCAAACTCCCGGATACAGTGGGTGGGATAAAGAGTGAGTTTTTGTTTTGGTGATGTTGTGAGAAACGAATGCCGTCCACATCCTGGGAGAGACAGCAGGTGGAGGGGAGAGATAGAAAAGGCCATAAGACATAGGAGTGGAAGTAATGCCATTCGGCCCATCGAGTCCACTTCGCCATTCAATCATGGCTGATGGGCATTTCAACTCCACTTTACCCGCATTCTCCCCATAGCCCTTAATTCCTTGTGACATCAAGAATTTATCAATCTCTGCCTTGAAGACATTTAGCATCCCGGCCTCCGCAGCAATGAATTCCACAGGCCCACCACTCTCTAGCTGAAGAAATGTCTCCGCATTTCTGTTCTGAATTGACCCCCTCTAATTCTCAGGCTGTGCCCACAGGTCCTAGTCTCCTCGCCTAACGGAAACAATTTCCTAGCATCCACCCTTTCCAAGCCATGTTTTATCTTGTAAGTTTCTATTAGATCTCCCCTTAATCTTCTAAACTCCAATGAATACAATCTCAGGATCCTCAGCAGTTCCTCGTATGTTAGACCTACCATTCCAGGGATCATCCGTGTGAATCTCTGCTGGACACGCTCCAGTGCCAGTATGTCCTTCCTGAGGTGTGGGGACCAAAACTGGACACAGTATTCTAAATGGGGCCTAACCAGAACTTTGTAAAGTCGCAGTCGCACAACAGCGCTTTTATATTCCAACCCTCTTGAGATAAATGACAACATTGCATTCGCTTTCTTAATCACGGACTCAACCTGCATGTTTACCTTTAGAGAATCCTCGACTAGCACTCCCAGATCCCTTTGTACTTTGGCTTTACGAATTTTCTCACTGTTTAGAAAGTAGTCCATGCTTGACAGGACAAAGATGCATCAAAATCTAAAAGTGACATGCTAAACAGCTAAAACAAGGTGAGGGGAAGTTATTAAAGGCACTGAAGGTAAATCAGTCTCGTAGGGAGGACCAGTGACTGACAGCACTGTCACCAACTCTGTGTGTGCGTGTCTGCGTGCATGCGTGTGTGTCTGCGTCTCATGGATTCCCTGGTGCACAGGCTCTGGTGAGCCTTGGACCCAGCATTTGCTGAAAGAGTTTGAAAAAGCTGTTAATGGATCCCGGGAGACAAGTATCTGGAAAAAAAAGCTGACGTGGTGGAGCTGGCCAGAAAGACTGGTCACCAAGAGATGATGGTTAGAGGAGTTACCCGAAACAGGATGATGCACAATAGTCAGTCATCACAAGATGAGAAACTGGTTGTGATTTTCACTGTCTGTTCCTTTAGCTGAACTGTTTGTGAAAGACCTTGCATACTTTACTCCATAACCTTCTCTGTCTCGATGGAATCTATTGTTCACTGACCATGCATTAATTCAGACAGGTGCTATCTTTAAACTCGTTGTCTCCCTTCACTTTAGGAGGTCAGATTGTACAGCTGATCATGGAGTATCTGCCTCTTGGCAGTCTGCGAGATTACCTTCCAAAACATGCTGTCGGACTTGGACAGCTTCTCTTATTCGCAAAACAGATTTGTCAGGTAAAAACACACCAAGCTTTGTTTTCTTTCTTCAGGCAAGTAATTAAATCTCCTCTTAACTTGTGCTGTCGCAGTGTTCATGTGTCGTACTGTTTATTTCCCTGTCAACTAATTGAACCTGCTCCCCCACTGATCCAGGCACCTGGAGACCATACCAGGGCATTTCCTGCCATAGATGACTCTGTATAAATGCCATGATATATAATTAAAACCTGCATTACAAACATTCAATCTTGGCCTGTCAGCCTTCTCAGGTAACATTGCTAGTATAGCAGCAGCAGGAACTGTGAAGAACTCTCACAACAGATAGGTGTGAGGGAGCGGAGTCCTCTCCATTAGGCCTCCCGTTCTGATGTGAAGTGCTCAGGGCGCTGACCCATGGTCTGTGTGTCTTCGATTCAGGGCATGTCCTATCTCCAGTCGCAGCGGTATGTGCACCGTGACCTGGCTGCCAGGAATGTCCTGGTGGAAAATGAGAATGTTGTGAAGATCGGGGACTTTGGGTTGGCCAAAGCCATCCCTGAACACCAGGACTATTACCGAGTGAAGGACGATGGAGACAGCCCTGTGTTCTGGTGAGTTCCTACTTTGTTACCTTGGCAGCTTTCGGAGCTGGAGGGGGACTCGGTGTCACTGTCTGTCGGCCAGATACCCAGGTTCCTCATTCCCCACAGCCAGCAGCTGGAGGGCAGCTCCCCTCAGTGATTGCAGCTTTGTGCAGGTGTGCAAATTCTCAATTCAGGACCAGAAATATAAGATTGATCTAGAAAAATCCACAAAATCCTTTCCTTGATGAGTGGTGAGAATGTGGAACTGGTTACTACTGGGAATAGATGGGGTTGGATAACTCACTTTTAACGGGAAGTTCAGCAAACATGAGGGTCAAGTTTAAAACCTATTAGATCACCAACTTCCCTCCAGTTTTGATGAAATGTTCATTCTGGTTATAGAGTCACAGATCAACAGCACAGAAACAGACCCTTCGGTCCACTTGTCTGTGCCTACCAGATATCCCTAATTAATCTAGCCCCATTTGCCAGCAGTTGGTCCATATCCCTCCAAACCCTTCCTATTCCTATATCCCTCCAAATGCCTTTTAAATGTTGTAATTGTACCAGCCTCCACCGCTTCCTCTGGCAGCTCAGTCCGTACGTGCTTTATATCTTTCCCCCCTCACCCTAAACCTCTGGTGTTCTCCCATGTTTGTTCATCCAGGGGATGCACCTGTCACAGACTGGGCTGATGTTGCCTATCCCCTGATGTCACGGAGGTGCTAGTGGGCAGCCAGATGGATGCTGCTGACGTGCTGAGTGTTTCCAGTGTCTGCGGCCTTTTGCTTTGGTTGTGATGTCGAAGCAAGGGCGAGTGAGTGTAATGTGTATTGAAGCCAGTAATATTTATCCTGTCTGTCCCACTGGGGAAGGTTCAGTCTCTTCAGCTGTTTCTGATGCGAGACCAGGAGCAGCCTCACTGTCAGCATACTGTGAAACTCCATTGCAAACCTTGCCCTCATGATCCTTTCCTCAGCTTCTCACTGCATTGACTGGTGTCAGTCCTATGGGGTGGGAGTCCGTGTGGGATGAGTTGGTTATGGGGGCAGGCACTGAGGAAGCGAATGTGGCTGTGGTACCGAGTTTGTTTCACGACATGGTTGAAGAGCTTCAGGGCAGAGGAAATGACCTGGAAGTTGCAGTGGGGGAGGGGTGGGCCTGCTGCTGAGTGTCAGTGAGAGGGACAGTTTATTTAATGACAGGAGTTTTTCCTCATTGCTGTTCCGAGAGACGCTGAGACTGGTCAGCAGGACCTGTCACCATGTCAGCTGAGAGTACTTCTGCAACCTTGGTCCTTGCTGGTGTTTGAGCCAATGTGAGGAAGTGAAATCTGGCCTGTGTATAGCAGTTACTCAGATGTATGTTATGCTCTTGTGTCTTATTCCAGGTATGCTGTTGATTGTCTTAAGGAAGGAAAATTCAACTTTGCTTCTGATGTTTGGTCGTTTGGAGTCACATTATATGAACTTCTAACGTACTGTGAAACCCGCCAGAGCCCACCAGCAGTAAGTCTTCCCCTGCAAGATGTGGTCAGGTCCCATCTGTGCTGTGTAATTTGGATTGAGAGCCAGTCTGAACCCAATTCACTGACCATTGCTGTGCCCGGGAAAGCTCTGAAAGATGAAGGACCAGCCATCTCTCTCCTCGGAGCTGTCATTGATCCTCATTGTACTTTTCCCACATTAACCACGGCACAGCACAGACTCCACCTCCCATGGAGGATGGTACCTCTACTCTCTGTCACGCTATTCCACTGTCACCTTCACTGAGATTCTTTACTGTTCAAAATTCCTTCAAAAGGGCTTGTTAAATTTTGAGTGTGTAAGAGGTAATGTCAGTCACTCACGTTCAAACCTTGTTCCTAGAAATTCATCGAGATGATTGGAGTGACACACGGACAGATGACAGTAGTACGGCTGATTGAACTGCTGGAGAGGGGGCAGCGTTTGCCTTGTCCGAAGTCTTGTCCCTTGGAGGTAAGAACAGAAAATGGGGCAAGTGACTAGTTTTAACAATCCCTTTGGTATTGGCAAGAGGTGGCTGTTCCCACTGAGCCGACTCAGTGTCTGAACTGTCAATGACCAGAGCCATTCAGCTTCCCAGTTCGAGTCAGTGATGTGCTGCAAATACAGGAGGCCAGCATCTGTGGAGAAAGTGACAGAAATGACCTTTTGAGTCCACAGACCGTTCTGTGGAACTGATGGCTGCTTTTGTTGGTTGCAGGCAGGTGGAGCAGGTTTGTGTTTATGACAGGACTGGAGCCTGTTATCTGACTATCACACTGGTTTCACTGGCTTGTGTAAATATTGTCCAGCCTGTCAGTCCTTTCTGAGGCGTGCAACTGGACCTAATGCTTCAGCAAGTTCCCTGTGTTGGTTTATCGGTGATAAC
This sequence comes from Hemiscyllium ocellatum, assembly GCF_020745735.1. Taxonomy (NCBI): domain Eukaryota; kingdom Metazoa; phylum Chordata; class Chondrichthyes; order Orectolobiformes; family Hemiscylliidae; genus Hemiscyllium; species Hemiscyllium ocellatum. The sequence continues at coordinate 2,545,631 of NC_083445.1, read as the reverse complement.
TGGCTCTGAATGTACCCAGAAGTCTGTTTGAAGGAAGCTTTGTTTAGTCAAACACAGGTGATGCAGCAAGTACTGCTGCTTGTGTTTTCTTTAAATGGTGCAGACAATTCACTGCATGAGGAACCCATCTCCCCCCAACCCAGGCTTCTGTTAACTGCAGTGTGTCTGTTCCAACATCCTGTACAGCAGGTAGCTGCTGGACATGTGGGAGAGTTCAGAGCGAGGTGACTCGAATGTTTCACATGGCAATTCCTCTGCTCCATGTCAGTGGGTAATAACTAGTGCTAAACTGCAGGTCCCATGACGGGTGACCCTCAGTTCCTCAGCCAGCTGTGAGGTCATTGTAGTTACGTTCATGTTGGAGGGTTCTCTGTGCCATTCAGTGACTGAGGTCAGGGATGGATCAGGATGGTTTCTTGAAGCCAGCTTGTACTGAGGAATGCCACTATGATAATGGATTATAACAAATCTCATGGGAGCAATGAGCAGAGATGGGAACAGGCAGTAAAATGGGTTGCATTTGGCCTTATCCAAACCATAAACTTGTCTTGCAAGAGGATACTCCTCATCAGACCGGAGTTGTTTTGCGCTGAGTAAAATTCACACCTTCTTTTTATCCCCTCCCTTCCCTCCCTCAGGTTTACCAGCTGATGAACAAGTGTTGGGGATCTGATCCAGTTCGACGTCCCCCATTTCAGGAGCTGATTCCAGTCTTTCAGAAACTGTATGAAAGATACAAAAGGATTGAAACTTCAAACATTCTCCAGAAGTTATAAACAGCAACTGCCCTGATCATCCTCTTTCTATCCTATTCCTTGTCTGACTTTGTAGAATTAATTGGCAGCAGCTGATAACTGAATATTTAATTTGAACCCTTCTCCATCTTTCTGTGCTGTCCTGTCCTCCCTCCTTTACTGACCACCCTTTCTGTTTGTGTGCCTCTGTTGCTGTGCTGTCCTCTCTCACAGTGCTGTTGTTCTCCCCCCCCCCCCCCCCCCGCTATGTCTCTGTGCTGTGTTCTCTCTCCCTGTGCTGCTCCCCTCATGTGTCTCTGTACTGTTCTCTCTCCTTGTGCTATCTTCTCCCTCCCTCACTCTCTGTGCTGTCCTCTCTCTCTCTCTGTGCTCTGCACTCTTTCTCACTGACCATTCCCTCAAACTTCTGTTTTTGTGCTGTCCTCACCTCTCGCTGTACACCTGTCTCGTCCCAACCCCTCCCCCTCCATCGCTCTTTCCTGAAGCTGTGGATGTGTTGGACAGCTTCACAGTTAATTGGCGGTTTGTGAAGCGATGTCGCTGTGTGGATTCGTACACAGCAAGCTGTCTCAAATCCAAGAGAACCATTTAGGTTTCTTGGCAGGGGAATGAATATTGGGCTTGCAGAACTTTACAGCCTAAATGATCAATGTGACTGAAAGCTTTGGTCTCTCGTCGGCATTGTCAACGTGCTATCAGGGGTTGGTCTCTCGTCGGTATTGTCAACGTGCTGTCAGGGGTTGGTCTCTCGTCGGTATTGTCAACGTGCTGTCAGGGGTTGGTCTCTCGTCGGTATTGTCAACGTGCTGTCAGGGGTTGGTCTCTCGTCGGTATTGTCAACGTGCTGTCAGGGGTTGGAGTGGAAGCAGCTGAAGGATCTAACTGTGAAAAGGATTGTTGATGAAGGTTCATGTTTTTAATCCCTTCCCCCCCCCCCCCTCAGAACCCCTGCAGTTTGAATTAGATCTGAGATGAAAATTAAACGATATAGATATCAGCATTCATCCAACACTTTTCATATCTACCGTAATGTAGTTACACAGAACGGCAGCAGCTGTTAAAGCCACTGAATGGAAATATATTTCAACTCTTCCCTGCAATGGGTGCCTCAGTACTGATGAGATTCTGATTTCTTGTTGAAACTCTGAAATGTAGTTTGGTACAATGATGGCTCGAGTTAGAATCACATTGTCTTCAGAATAATATCGAACATTACAGCGCAGTACAGGCCCTTCAGCCCTCGATGTTGCACTGACCTGTGGAACCAATCTGAAGCCCATCTAACCTACACAATTCCATTCCATCCATATGCCTATCCAACAACCATTGAAAAGTGAAGACAAGAAACGAGGATCCGGGATCAGTGAGAATCCTATCCAGTAATGCCAGGCTGGCTTGCTGTTGAATAATTTTTGCTTTGCAGCATTTTGGGTCGTGTTACTAAGTGCCAGTAGACTTATACATTTTGCATGTTTCTGATTTATTGATTTCATTGTGTGCTTTACTGCCAAGTCAGTTTTTGCCCTGCTTTAACTGAAATCAGACATTAGCTCAGCAGCCTTGGTCCTTGATGGGACGTTTGGAGTTGGATTACTGACTGAAGCCAGGGAGGCGGACTAATACATTCTCCCTGAACTGGTACCACACAGGAGGCATCTTGTTATCGTATCAAACCATAGCTGCCAGTATTATCAAAAGCACAGGACCAATTGTATGTGAGCTTCCATATCCATCAAGTGGCTGAGGTGAGGGGAGAAGTTCTTGAGTCTGATTTCACTAGGCAGTGACCCATCAGCCCTCGTTTCCTCCATGTCACGGTAATTTGTACTATTGACAGATGTGGTCATGTACATACTGACCCACAGCATCTTTTTCTGTTGGTATTCAGACTTTTTATGCCATGTGCCAATGAAAATGGTGATGCCCGTCCTGAAGTGACAGTCAGACATGTCAAATTGTGGAGTTAACACTCCAAGACCAACTCACCAGGAAAACTGCTCACAAGGTGGAACTAAGCTCAGGAATATTATGGAAATACAATTGAAATGATCTTCAGGTGGAATGGGAGATGCGTGCCAAGTCCTTCTGCTCACCATTACAGTGGTTATCAGACTCGCTGACTCTTGACCTGACAGTTTTCCCATTGGATGGCTCAGTTGTTTAGTAAATGGCCCTTGCTGATGGAGGGGTGCAGGTCCCAATCGTGTCGCTCTGATTTTGGGTGTGTTGCTAGGTTTTTCATACAATTTGAATGAACACTGACTCTGCCAGCCTTAGGGGTAAATGTATCACTTTTCAGCACAGCACACTCTAGGAGTGAGATGTTGCTGCTTCCCCGGACTCTGTCTCTCGTTTGATTCAGTGTTCATTCTAAAGACCAATGAGAAGAGGGTGTAATTAACAGACTGGAGTATGATCCTCATAGCTCATTGTTTTACAATATTAACTGACATAAGAAGGCATCTCTAAACAATTGATTCAACAGCTTATATTTCCCTGTATTATCCAAACTGTATTTTCTGCATTGAGATGCTAAGAAGCAAATGCAATGTGACTGCTCTTTGGAATTGTTAGTCGAGCAGACAGTACGTTGGTAACTTTCCACCCTCAAGGAGCAAAGTGTGGGCGAGGTACCTCAAGGACTCACTCATCATCATCATGGAGAGTTTGCTGAGTTGAGGAGGAGTGAATAACTGTGACTTATCTCTTCAGAAGACGCTGTTCAGATTGAGAGAGTTTCAGGTCTCTGGAAAGTTCTTTGCATTACTATGTTGCTGAACAGGTCAATTCAGGCACAGCGGCCTGAACTAAAAAGGATGGCAATGTATATAAGTGGTTAGAACTGGACTCAATGTATATTAAACACCAAACCAAATTACCACAAATCGCTTCTGGGACTTTTAAAAATTGCTTTTCATTTACCTGACCTGATTGTGAATGATGGACATCATGTATCGCATATTACATTATTTGCACTTGAATACATGGCCAATTTATTGTTGAAACAGTGTCATTCTTCTGTTCAGTGATGGATGGAGCTCACTCTACTTTGGAATACTCATGTATGTCTGTCTGTCTCTCTCTCTTTAGATTTTCTCCTATAGACTTGCACTTTTTAGGGAAGATCAGGCAAGAATGCCAGGGTCTTACCTTACCTTCCTTTCTTGAAAGCATTTATCTTAAAGTATCGATAACCATTTGTTCTCCCAGGAATGTGATTGAAAATGTTCTGTGATGATGCCAGTTAGCATGTTTTGCTGGTGTCCAGAGTTCTCTATTAACCTCATTCTTTCTGTTTTACACTCACGTTTCAGCTCTTTTCCTGGACCATTTATTTATTAATAACTGAATTACATCGAACTTCATTTAACAGTGGATTACATTAAAGTAGCACCATTTTTGCTTTTCTATCAGAATATTCATAATGCAGCTGGAAGTGTAATTGTAAACTCTCTTCCCATGGTGTTACATTGACTGGATCAGCACCTCTGGTCATCTTGGGACAAACTTTAGAAATCTCGTGTCCTTATGTTGGAATGTCTGTTCATGAGCATTACTCTTGACAACTTCATATCAACATTATGATGTGTCAGGTCAGAACACGATAGAAAAGCTTTTTCGTGATGAATGTGTTCCTATCCATCCTCAAATTAGCATGTTGCTATTCTTCCCCCCCAATCTCCACAAGTGCATGGGTGTACTTGACTTTATACTTCTGAAGAACAAATGAATTTTATGACTTTAACCTGTGTTCTCATCATTTGGGATTGAGTGCTGAAGGAGAAGTAAATGGTTTTCAGTTTTGGTTCTGCATCAGGGTTTTTTTAATATAAAAGGGAAAAAGTCATTTTTGAGCACAGATTTCAAAACAGTCTTTTCAAGAAAGCAAGCTACCAGAGAAGTTCACTGAAGCAATGTTCACAACGCTGAATATTTTGTGAACAAAAAACACCTGGCCACGAGCCACAATTGGGTATCATTGAGAAGATTGTCACGTGAGAAAGCCATTGTAGTCTTTGGCAGGCAGGCTCTCTTCTGTTGGAGCTGGGGAAGGCAGTCTCAAACTGTTTTAACCATTCACATAGACAGACTTTTCCTCAGCTTCAGCTAGGAAAGTCCATAGGAATAGGTGATGTCTGTGAATGTTGAGGAGAAACTGTCGTGGAGACAATCCCCTTTAGCAGGAGGGACAGAAGTAAACCCAGCAATATACTTCACTGGGTTCAACTCCATCAGTTGTGTGAGAAATTACAAGACTTCAGCTGAGTGATACTTCACTTGGGTTGAATGTCTGGAAAGGATATTAAGGGAAAAAGAAAGAAATTTTTGACTTAAGATCTTTCCAATTGGAATTCTATTGTGTATATATATAACTTTCTTTGTTTGGTGTAATAAATTTATCTTCTTTTGTTAAAAAGTACATTGACAGCCTCATGAATATGTTCAGTGACTGACCAGCACGGAAACCAAGCTGCAAAAATAAAACTTGGTCATCAAGCTAGGTGTCTCCGGAATCTGACTTAGTAATAGAGCATGGAAACAGACCCTTCAGTCCATCCAATCTATGCTGAACATAATTCTAAATCAAACTAGTTCCACCTGCCTGTGCTTGGCCCATTTCTCTCCAGCTCTGTCTTGTTCACCTGCTTATCAATATGTCTTTTAAACACTGTAACTGTACCTACATCCAGCATTTCCTCATTCTACACACAAACCACTGTGTATACAAAAAAAACTGCTCCTCATGTCATCTTTAAATCTTTCTCCTCTCTCCTTCCAACCTATGCCCCCTTGCTTTGAAATCCCCACCCCCACCTGAGGGAAAAGACACCTGTTATTCACCTTATCCGCACCCTGCATTATTTTATATTTCTTCATAAGGTCACCCTTTAACCTCGTATGCTCCAGTGAATGAAGTCCCAGCCTCTCATATAACACAAATACTGCATTCCTGGCAATATCCTGCTAAAGCTGTTCTGAACCATCTCCAGTTTAATAATACCCTTCCTATAACAGGGTGACCAGGAATGGACATAGGCCTCATCAATATCCTGTACAACCTCAACATAACATCTCAAATCCTATATTCAAAAGACTGAGCAATAAAGGCCACCGTGTAAATGTCTTCTCTAGTATTACCTTCAACTGGAACCAAAACCAAGTGGGAGCTCTTTGGATGATAGAAATCTGTTAATTTAAGAGCAGTCTGTGACATTGAATAAAATGAGTTACATGGAGGCACTGGACATAAAGAAACCGAAGAAGCTGTGAAGTATATGGGTTGGAATTATGAAATGACTTAAACTGTTGCTCAGGCTTTTCTGGGTGGTTAAGGTGTAACAGTGGATTATTGTAAGTTTTTGACTAAGGCTACAGTAAGTTAGCGGACTAGTTGGGAAAATAAAAGCAGCATCTTCTAAGGTTTAGATTAGACTTGGAAAGGAGAGAAGACTGAAACTGATGTGTCATTGCTTGAATGTGCTAAAATTCAATTAGAACTGGGGAAAAAAGACTTAGGAAGAGGAAATGAAAGCGCCTGACTAGGAAGCTAGAGAAATGAAAAGCGAAAACGAGAGCACGAGGAGGGATTTAAAAAGTTTGAACTGCAACAGGATGGGGATTTTGATCAACATGACCATGGATAAAGGAAGGAATGGGGAGGGGCTCAGGATGATTCTGATCCCAATGAGGGATCAGATTCAATAAGACACTTGTTTCGTATTGAAATTTATAGGGTGCGGTTGAAAGGTATTACATCCCATTTGAAAAGGTAGCTGGAAAAGTGCTGAACATATTTGCATCTTCATGTTTTGATAGGTACAGCTATAAATCTGTATATCCGTTTTTTAGAGTTTCATTCTCAAGATAGCTTTTAACAATAGGTATCACCTCAGCTCATAATGCATTGAAGGTGTAATGCATTTCACATGTAATTTTGTAAGTACAAATTCACCCCACAAACTTGTGTGCGGGTGCAGGCAAGGTAGTGTGTGTGTGTGTGTAATGGGGTATAAGTCTATGAGAGAGATGTGTGCGTGAGGCACATGCTTATGTGAGAGAGAATGTGTGTGTGTGTGTGTGTAGTGCAGTCCGGTCACCTGTAGTGTGACATGAACCCAAGGTCCACGTTGAGGCCATCCCGATGGGTTCCTGGTGTGTGCGCACAAGTTTGTGGGGTGAATTTGTACTTTCAGAATTACATTTTATTTTGCTCATAAATCCATCTAAGATTCTGTAAATCCCACTTTAGAAATAGAATTAGTCTTGACCTAACATTGGGAAACTGACAGACTTTAACCTCACACCTTCAATGCATCATCTGCTCTGAGATGACATCTATTGATTAGATTAGATTTCCCATAATCTGGAAAGTCCACACTGACCCTCAGAAGAGTAACCCACCCAGATCCATTTCCCTCTGATTAATGCATCTAACACCACGGGCAATTTAGCATGGTCAACTCAGCTGACCTGCACATCTTTGGACTGTGGGAGGAAACCAGAGCACCCAGAGGAAACCCACGCAGAGTTGGGGAGAACTTGCAAACTCCACACAGACAGTCACCCGAGGCCAGAATTGAATCTGGGACCCTGGTGCTGTGAGGCAGCAGTGCTCGCCATTGAACCACCGTACCACCCGGTATTGTTAAAAACTATCTTGAGAATGTAACTTTTAAAAAAGTTCTGGGATTTATATATGAAGGAACCGAAACTAACAAAATCATTCTAAAAGACGAAAGACTTGAGCTAATGTGTTTAATGTTATATTCCATGATACTACAATCCTGTTGCTATAAATTCTATGTCTTGTGATTCAGCTCAGCAATCACCTGATTAAGCAGTAGTTCGAAAGCTAGTGCTTCCAAATAAAACCTGTTGGACTATAACCTGGTGTTGTGACTTTAGACTTTATCCACCCCAGTCCAATCCTGCCACCTCCACATCCTGGAAAGCAATAAGGAGAAAGGCTAGAACCTGGAAGTGGTGTATACAAAATAGCATGCTTTCATTTTAATAAGACTAGACATACTGACAGCTAATTGCTGGAAGTTAAACAGCCCAATTTCAGGAAGAGGAGTGCCTCTAAAATTCTAAGGAAAGGATGCATCAGATAAGGAAATAGATATTCAAAGAGGAGTTATGTAAGTATGTGATTGTTCAACTTTCTGAAAGGAGAGATGGCTCAGGACTGTCAACAGTTCTTCCTTAAATACTGATAAATTACTAGATAGTCTGAACATTTTATTTCTAAGGGACTGGTATTTCCTTTTTGTCCATGTTTGGGACCGGAAGATGTCAGTACTTTTTTTTCCCTCTCATTTGAGAGAATGAGGGTGTTGCTGAGCAGGCCAGCATTTATTACCCATCCCTAAATGCCGCGAAAAACAGTGATGGTTACCTCAATCGTGAGATGCTGTGGGCCATCAGCAGTAACAGAATTGTTCTTCAACACCATCTGCAATGTTGGCAATCCCTCAGTCTCCTATCACTAAGTAGTCAGGGCATCAAACCTGGTTCAATGAAGAGTGCAGCACGTTTGCCAGGGCAACACTGTGCTTATGGGAGCACTGCTCTCTCCATGGAGAGTAGAACTTGGTCAGTGTGTCTGAGATAGGTGTTGCTGTGTGTGGTGCAAAACTGATCATTCCCCAAGCCTGCAATCACCTGGAGGTCTGAGATTGACTATGCTCGCAGGATGTCAGTGTACAGAACTCTGGATAAGGGAGAGAAGAATGTACCAAGTCTGCTAGCATCCTCAAAACTGTGAGAGAACAGGAGAGAGTGGATCCTGTTACGTTCGCTGAGCAAACTGTCAAAAGTTATATGGCAGAATATCTCATCACCAGGACTTTCCCAGTAAGACATATCTTGGCCATGAGTGAGAAATGCATGATGCTTCATGTACCCCCAGATGCTCTACACCACCACCTGCTGTGCTCGAAACAGTTGGTGGGAGGGTGGGGTGGAATTGGTTGCAGAAATGTAATGTGCTTTTGCAAAGGAAGTCTGAAGAGAGATGCAGTGGCTTTTGTTGAGATTTGTCCCGAACAGGTCGGCAACGTGGGTCTCTGTGCTTTATGGTCTGTTCTCTGAGATGCACACAGAGATAAACATTGACTGTGCTTGGAGGACCATCAGCTCTGTAAAAGACACTCTGATCTGCCCTAAACTTACTGCCTTCCAGAACAAGGAGTTGACCCCAACAGCACTGTTGTTGACTGGTACAGTTCGAGGTTGCAGGACTACGTGCTGAGGGATGTACCAAAGCTTGGGGTAGCTGCTGCCCAGGCACGAAGGGAAAAGACCTCTGTCTGAGGTCTTTTGACCAAAAGTATAACAAGGTTCTATGCAGTTGTAATATGCTCCTATTGCCTCAAACTGAATGTAATTAATGTCCCCCATGACTAGTGTTTGCAACTGCAGGGAAGCTGAGGAATGTCACATTCCAATGTGGTTGTACGTTTTCCTCTTCAAAGACTGCCTAGAATACTTTTAGTACCTTTTGCACATACATCAACTGTTTTTACAGAAAGTTTACTTTTGCAACTTCAAAATGACACAAACTGGAATAGCCTAAGTACAAATAAAATCATAAACATTGTGATGATGAGAGTAGTGAATAACTCCCTGAAGCCTATCCCTCATCTACAGCCATAAGCCAGGAGTGTGATGGAATACTCCCTACTTGCCTAGGTGGGTGCAGCTCCAACAACATTCAAGCAGCTTGTCACTATTCAGGACAAAGCAGCTAACTTGTTTAGCACCATATCCAGAAATATATGTGCTCTCCATGTGTACCATTTACCAGCTGCAGTGCAGCAACTCACCCAGGCTCCTTCAATAGCACCTTCCAAATCTGTGAGCTCAATCAACTCAAAAGCACAAGGGCACTGATACAGTACATGGGAACACCACTCCTACAAGTCACCCACCATTCCTGACTTGGAAATATATCGCTGTGCCTCCACTGTCACTGGGTCAAAATTCTGGAACTCCCTGTCCAACAGCATTGTGGGTAATCCTACACGCTCAGGACTACAGCAGTTCAAGACACCCCACCATCTGCTCAAGGACAATTAGGGATGGACAATAAATGCTGGTCCTTTCAATGGTGCCCACATTTTCTTAACAACAAAAAAAAATCACATTCAGGTTCAAGATTTATATTACAATCTTTAAAGAAATAATGAATGCTTTGGGAATAAAACAAACTTTATCACAACACAAGTAAAAAAAGGTTTTCTTGCTAATTTGCACAAATTGATTTCAGTTTAAAAGCTTTTTCATTCCAAAACTTTTCAAAAATTTCACGAAAAACTTTTCAACAGTTAACCAACAAGACAAGTGAAGCCATGCACACACCCTTTCACAGGCTCATACTCCATAACACACTCACACATTACCAAGCATGCACACGTAAACACGCAGACCTTCTCATACATGTATACACCACCACCCCCTACCTGTACACACACCCCCTCTCACAGGCTTGTACTCTCATGCTTGCACACACATTGAAGTCTGGGATGAATTTTGTATTTGCAGACACATTCTACTTTGCTCAATGAGCACACACACTGCAGGCGGTCAATCCATTTAACATTTTATAAATTCTTACTTTGGAAGTAGAACCAGTCTGTCTCAAGATTGGGATCTTATAGACTCTAATCTCCCACTTTAATGCATGGTCTGAACTGAGATGTCACTTTTTAAATGTAAATATATAAAGGGCGGCACAGTGGTTAGCACTGCTGCCTCACAGCACCAGAGACCTGGGTTCAATTCCCGCCTCAGGCGACTGACTGTGTGGAGTTTGCACATTCTCCCCGTGACTGCGTGGGTTTCCTCCGGGTGCTCCGGTTTCCTCCCACAGTCCAAAGATGTGCATGTTAGATGAATTGGCCATGCTAAATTGCCCATAGTGTTAGGTGTAGAGGAATGGGTCTGGGTGGGTTGCGCTTCGGCGGGTCAGTGTGGACTTGTTGGGCCGAAGGGCCTGTTTCCACACTGTAAGTAATCTAATCTAATGTAAAAACATAAAACATTGTTATCTCAAGAATGTGACTTAAAAGAAGTTATCAGATTTATGTATTAATGAACCGAAACCTGTAATCCATTCTAAAAGATGAAAGGTTTAACAGCAATCATCTCAGTTGCTTGACACTGTAATCTTTTGCTATACATTCTGTCTTATGATCCTGCTTCAACCTCCTGATGAAGAAACAGTGCTCCAAAAGCTAGTGCTTCCAAATAAGTCTGTTGGACTGTAACCTGGTATGTGATTTTTTAACTTTGTCCACTCCAGTCCAACACCGGCACCTCCACATCATAATTTAGGGAAGGACTTTAAACTGGCTGTTTTATAATAAGAGGGCACAATGGAGATTGCATAGCCAGCTAGCTACAGTTAAAACACAGTTTAGTTTTTAAAATCTAACTTTAAATTTCAAAGCTAAAGGAGGGGTTCCACATATCTTGCTAAACATAGTAGCTCAAATGTTGATGATCTGACTACACCATTCTCATTTTCCAACTCTTGGCTCAAAGAGCTGGAGGCTATGGCAACACAAGTGAACTGCTGTTTAAATGTTATGGATGTTTTTCACCCAGCCAACCTTTCAGACAGGGTGTTCTAGATTCGCACTACACCTAGATGAAACAAGTTAAAAATCACACAACACCAGGTTATAGTCCAACAGGTTTAATTGGAAGCACACTAGCTTTCGGAAATGAAACAAATTCCCCTCTTAGCCTTCCCTTTCTACCTTAACTCTATGCCCCTTCTACTAGTGGAGATTTTTCACATCTCTATCAGATTCCCCCCCCCCCCCACCCCCATCAGTCTCCCCTTCACCCCCCAACAGTCGTCTCCTCCCCACCCCCAACAATCTCCCCCTCTCCTCCCCACCCCCAACAGTCTCCCCCTCTCCTCCCCACCCCCATCAGTCTCCCCTTCCCCACCCCACCCCCATCAGTCTCCCCTTCCCCACCCCACCCCATCAGTCTCCCCTTCACCCCCCAACGGTCTCCCCCTCCCCACCCCCAACAGTCTCCCCCTCCCCACCCCCAACAGTCTCCCCCTCCCCACCCCTCCCCACCCCACCAGTCTCCCCTTCAACCCCCAACAGTCTCCCCCTCCCCTCCCCTCCCCACCCCCATCAGTCTCCCCCTCCCCTCCCCTCCCCCAACAGTCTCCCCCTCCCCTCCCCTCCCCCAACAGTCTCCCCCTCCCCTCCCCTCCCCTCTCCTCCCCCAACAGTCTCCCCCTCCCCTCCCCTCTCCTCCCCCAACAGTCTCCCCCTCCCCTCCCCCAACAGTCTCCCCCTCCCCCTCCCCCTCCCCCTCCCCTCCCCCAACAGTCTCCCCCTCCCCCTCCCCTCCCCCAACAGTCTCCCCCTCCCCCTCCCCTCCCCCAACAGTCTCCCCCTCCCCTCCCCTCCCCTCCCCTCTCCTCCCCCAACAGTCTCCCCCTCCCCTCCCCCAACAGTCTCCCCCTCCCCCTCCCCTCCCCCAACAGTCTCCCCCTCCCCCTCCCCTCCCCCAACAGTCTCCCCCTCCCCCTCCCCTCCCCCAACAGTCTCCCCCTCCCCCTCCCCTCCCCTCCCCCAACAGTCTCCCCCTCCCCCTCCCCTCCCCCAACAGTCTCCCCCTCCCCCTCCCCTCCCCCAACAGTCTCCCCCTCCCCCTCCCCTCCCCCAACAGTCTCCCCCTCCCCCTCCCCTCCCCTCCCCCAACAGTCTCCCCCTCCCCCTCCCCTCCCCTCCCCCAACAGTCTCCCCCTCCCCCTCCCCTCCCCTCCCCCAACAGTCTCCCCCTCCCCCTCCCCTCCCCTCCCCCAACAGTCTCCCCCTCCCCCTCCCCTCCCCTCCCCCAACAGTCTCCCCCTCCCCCTCCCCTCCCCTCCCCCAACAGTCTCCCCCTCCCCCTCCCCTCCCCTCCCCCAACAGTCTCCCCCTCCCCCTCCCCTCCCCTCCCCCAACAGTCTCCCCCTCCCCCTCCCCTCCCCTCCCCCAACAGTCTCCCCCTCCCCCTCCCCTCCCCTCCCCCAACAGTCTCCCCCTCCCCCTCCCCTCCCCCAACAGTCTCCCCCTCCCCCTCCCCTCCCCTCCCCCAACAGTCTCCCCCTCCCCCTCCCCTCCCCTCCCCCAACAGTCTCCCCCTCCCCCTCCCCTCCCCTCCCCCAACAGTCTCCCCCTCCCCCTCCCCTCCCCTCCCCCAACAGTCTCCCCCTCCCCCTCCCCTCCCCTCCCCCAACAGTCTCCCCCTCCCCCTCCCCTCCCCTCCCCCAACAGTCTCCCCCTCCCCCCCCCCCCCCCCCCCCCCCAACAGTCTCCCCCTCCCCCTCCCCTCCCCTCCCCCAACAGTCTCCCCCTCCCCCTCCCCTCCCCTCCCCCAACAGTCTCCCCCTCCCCCTCCCCTCCCCTCCCCCAACAGTCTCCCCCTCCCCTCCCCTCCCCCAACAGTCTCCCCCTTCCCCTCCCCTCCCCTCCCCCAACAGTCTCCCCCTCCCCTCCCCTCCCCTCCCCCAACAGTCTCCCCTCCCCTCCCCTCCCCTCCCCCAACAGTCTCCCCCTTCCCTCCCCACCCCACCCCCAAGTCCCCTCCCCACCCCACCCCCAACAGTCTCCCCCTTCCCTCCCCTCCCCACCCCCAAGTCTTCCCCTCCCCCCCTCCCCTCCCCCAAGTCTTCCCCTCCCCCCTCCCCTCCCCCAAGTCTTCCCCTCCCCCCCCTCCCCCAAGTCTTCCCCTCCCAAGTCTTCCCCTCCCCTCCCCACCCCCACCAGTCTCCCCCTCCCCTCCCCACCCCACCCCACCCCCAAGTCTTCCCCTCCCCTCCCCCACCAGTCTTCCCCTCCCCTCCCCCACCAGTCTCCCCCTCCCCACCCCCACCAGTCTCCCCCTCCCCACCCCCACCAGTCTCCCCCTCCCCACCCCCACCAGTCTCCCCCTCCCCACCCCCACCAGTCTCCCCCTCCCCACCCCCACCGTCCCCACCGTTCCCCCCCTCCCCACCCCCACCGTCCCCCCCCCCCCCCCCCCACCGTCCCCCCCGTCTCCCCCACCCAACAGTCTCCCCCTGCCCCTCCTCCCACAGTCTCCCCCTGCCCCTCCTCCCACAGTCTCCCCCTGCCCCTCCTCCCACAGTCTCCCCCTGACCACGCCCAGGCGCCCCCCATACTCTCCCACACTCTCCCACGCTCCGATATCGCGACACATGGGGATTGCGGAAGCGATCGGTTCCAGACCAATCAGACGCCGCTTTGCTTCGGGGTGGTTCGTCCCGCCGAGGTCACGTGCCGCCTTAATCCGGCCAGCCAATTAGAAGCGCCCATCCTGTTGCTAATTCAAGATGGCGGCGACCGTGTCCGTTACTGCGCCGGGGAGCGAGCCGAGAGAGAACGGGGAAAATGAGGGCAGTAACCGGGAGGAGGAGGAGGAAGCGGAGGAGGGAGGAGCGGGCTCGTTCCTGGAGGATGAGCAGTGGGAGGCCGCCGGGCTGGAGCCCCCCGATGGGGAGTCGGAGGCGGCCCCGCGGCGGCGAACTCCCGAGGAGACGCTGCCGAAGCTGGAGGCCGCCGAGAAGGAGCAGCGTCTGCAGCGGAGCTGCCGCGAGTTCCGCAACCGCCGTAAAATCATCATCCGGAACCTGCCGTCCGATATCATCACCCAGGTCAACACCCAGCACCCACACCGCGGGGCGCGGGAGCGAGCCCGGGGCAGGCATGCGGCCTGACCGCCTGCACTGCGCCTGCGCAACCCCCCCCATGTCCCTATGGTGGGATAGCGCTGACTGGAGGGGCCGAATGATCTCCTGTTCTTTCCTGTGCTTTAGCATTCTTGTCACAAAGGGACACTTACTATTTACAAACCTAGCGGGCGTAAACATTATTAGTAGGAGGTCTGGGTAAAATCTCAGGTTATATCAATTTGGTATAAATTCTGTGTCTTACAATTGTGTTCTTCACAACCATCTGAAGGAGCAGCGCTCTGAAAGCTAGTGCTTCCAATTAAACCTGTTGGACTATAACCTGGTGTTGTGTGATTTTTAACTTTGTACACCCCAGTCCAACACCAGCAGCTCCAAATCATAGCTAAAATCTCAGCTGATTTAACCTCATAACTGTCTTCTGACAGACCATTAGCATTTAGTGTAGGTTAGTTTGCACAGATTGTCTGCAGGCTGCTTATGATTAACTAATGTGAGTTAAGGCGTTCCTGATGGAAATCATAACTGATGTTTAGTTAGCAGTTTTAATGCAAATGTATATTTAGCATCGTATTGAGCTGCTTCTCTGCAAAATAATGTTTAATTATGTGGGGAGTTCCATGTACTTATGTTTTTCCATCTTTATGAATACTTTAAAGGACCATATAAATAGCATTGCTGTTTACATATTTTTACAGCTATTTTAGGATCTTTGAATAACAAAGAAACTTTAACTGAGTTGGCATTTCAAGCCATTTGTTATCTCTGAATCACAGCAGATACTAGTTATTCCTATTATTGGGTTTTTTTGTGTATGTACTGAAAGTGATGGAGCTTAATGTCTTTTGGATGATATCATCACTTAGGCATAACGAAACACAAGTATTTCAACTAAGTATTTTAATTTAAGTTACGTTTATGTTACCCCCACACCCTCATTCCGTTCACATGAACACAGGTGGAACTCTTGTCTTAGCTACAGTACCAGAAGTTCATGCTGTCATCGAATGACACACACTTAAATTCCCAATTATATTATCCTGAATCCGTGGGCAAACACGTACTTTCCATTTGGAGCTGTTCAGCATTTTGGTGGTGGATATGTACTGCGAGGGTAAATCCAGCGATGTGACTTGGCAACTAGTCCTGTGAACTAAAGTTCAGCACAAGTGAAATGGTCCAGTTTTGCAAACATCTAATCTGGTCAATTCTGCTGTTCTGTAGCATGCAATTTCCAATGAGCTGGAAATCATTGAACATTAGTCAGTGGGTGATGACAATTCAGGAAAGTGCTTCTAAGGTTTAGTAAGCTTGATGCAAAGGCAGTTCCGGGTTGCAAGTTCCTATACCGAATAAGAGAAAATATCTGGCTCGGAAAGATGTTTTGTACGGTTCAGTGACTCCAGACGGCATTCTCGTGAGCATTCATGGAGCATGTCAGACCTTGATGGTTGCTAGAGAAATGTGCACTTCACTGAGCTTGCAGACGCTAAGACAAACACTTTCTCGTTTAGGTTTTACTGAATGAGGCTGGTTTTATGTCAGCATTGTGGTTATATAAGTGTAAATGAAATGCATAGTGGGTAAATTTGATGACACCAAGTTTGTTAGGACAGTAGGTTATGAAGAGGGCATGAGTCTGCAAAGGAACATAGATTTGCTAAGTTTTTTGCCCATAGATGGGCAAAAATTCAGCAGATGGAGTATAATGTGAACTTTGGTAGGCAGAATAGAAAAGCAACATGTTATTTGAATGGAGAAAGATTGTAGAAATTGGATGGACAGAGGGATCTGGGTGTCCTAGTACATAAACACAAAATGTTTGTATATAAATACAACAAATGATTAAGACCATGAATGGGGATGTAGTTTTTTCCTGCAAGAGGAATGGAATGTGAAGATTACTTACTTACACTGTGGAAACAGGCCCTTCGGCCCAACAAGTCCATACTGACCCGCCAAAGCGCAACCCACCCAGACCCATTCCCCTACATTTACCCCTTCACCTAACACTACGGGCAATTCAGCATGGCCAGTTCACCTAACCTGCACATTTTTGGATTGTGGGAGGAAACTGGAGCACCCGGAGGAAACCCACGCAGACACGGGGAGAATGTGCAAACTTCACACAGTCACCTGAGATGGTAATTGAACCTGGGTCTCTGGTGCTGTGAGGCAGCAGTGCTAACCACTGTGCCACCGTGCCGCCCACTAAAACTCAGGAAGATTTTTTTTTTACATCAGTAATACAGTGTTGGTGAAGCCAGTTATTGAGTATTATGTAAGCTTTGGTTTCCTCGATTAGGCAAAGATATAATTGCAAAGAAACAGTTCAAAGAAAGTTCACTTGACTGCTGGTTATCCTGTATGGAAAGGTTGGACAAGTTGCACTTCTGTTGTATGGAGTTCAGAAGAATGAGAGATGGTCTAAATGAAACTTCATCCAGTCCTTTTAGGATCTTAAGTGAGACAATATTTCTTACAGGGGAATACGACAAATAGAGGACACCGTTTTTTAAAAAAGTCATCTGCTGAAGGAGTTGAGGGTAGTCTCCTTCCTCTGTGTTTGGTGTATCTGTGGGACTCTGTTCAGCAGTGAACACTGCAGGTACAGTCATTGAATATTTGAAGGCTGTGGCAGGTTATTGATGAATGAGTGTCATTCAGAAGAAAGTTGAAGACCGTGGTCAGATCAGCCATAACCCCGATTTAATTCACTGAGCAGGTTTGAGAGGCCAGATGGCCTCATTCTGCCAATTTGTATCTTTTTAGGTAATTCTTGCTGGAACACTATCTGTTTTCTCCCTTCCCTCTAAAACCCTCAGCAACATTTTGTTCAGCTTCATATATTTTAGCTCTCTTTTCAATTTGATTTTTCCTCCCTGTTTTGAATGGTAGTGTTAATCTGCAGGCTGCAATGTAAACACTGACATCAGAACAAAATTGGGTGCTGATAGATTTTGCCATTATGTTGGGGGTTAAGACTTTTTCCACATGTTCTCGTTAATTTACAAGTATAGTTCCCTGAAATTACAGCAGGAGTTCTGCACGTTAAGAAGTCTCAGGTCATGTTGAAATGAAGTTGAACCATCTGTCCACCTGGCCATTGTGTAGGAGTAGGCTCTAATTTTGCAGGTTAACCTGTACTGTAAAAGCGCAGTAGTTGTTGGGATGGTTCGACCCTGTTTTTGTTCAGATTCCAAAATGCTATGAACATTAATACATGAACATCCAGCTACTGCCAAGTTGTAAAAGTTTCTAATCTCCTTCAGAACTGTTTGGTCTCACTCCTCCTGCTTTCCTCTCCAAACATCCCCAGTGTTTGTTTGATTAACCGTGTCTGTCATTGTTCCAAATTCCTGCTGTCCACCACCTTGTTGCTTGTTATTATCCCCTTTAGAAACACCAGGGTATGCCTCATTGTGGAAAACACAAGGCTTGTGTAAGTTTCGTATTCTACATGTTGAAATGTGCCAGTTTCATAACTTTAATAAATAGATTTTTCAGGCAAAATGTTAGCCAATATATAGCTCATTTCCCTTGTCCTGTTTAATGGAACAAGATGGTATGAGTGTGAGCTTCCTTTCTTTCCTATCATCCCCACTTAAACAACACAGGGAGGTTGGTGGAAAGAGGGTCACTGAATTATTTGCAATAATGCAACTTAATAACAAGAATCCCAACATAATATTGTTAAGTCAAGTCAGGCAGCGAATGAGGACAGCAGTTCTTCAGAGTGGCCCTTTGAGAATGCACAACCCATTTCTGGTTTTTAACTGTTGTCCATTGCCTGAAAAATCTACACTTTGAAGTTGTCTGAAGCAGGATAAAGTTTGGCTGTAATATTTAATATTTTCCTCCCATCCATGTATTTGCTGTGCCAGCTGCTGTAGTTCACTTGCTGTGCCCATGTGAAAAGTGAGGTCTTAAGCTCAACGCAAGAGAAAGCAGCCACTGTCCACAGAACTGTGTGTGAGTTAGTGTCGAGAGATGGCTAGCAAATAAGTGTGGTTACCACGGACTGAATCCCTTGACCCTGACGTGCATCAAACCTTGAATTTGCATGATATTTTTATACTTGTACTGTGACCCCCCCCTACTCTAGGTAGACAAACTGATTAAACCCAATTATGTTCCCTCAATCCATCTTGTGGAAAGGCCTCTTTTAATTTTCCTTGAATTTTGAATTGTAGACAATGGGAAAAGGAGACTGCTCTAAACCAAGGAGACTGAAGTTCTAACCCAGTTACTCAAACTCTGTTTGAGTTGCATTGATGCTGTTGTTTTGTTCAAGCACTGGGGAGGATGTGGGACTCCTCACTCCTGCAGGTTTGTGTTGTGCACAGAGACAGCCATTTGATTTGGTTTTTCATTCAGGACCATTGTGGAGTCAAGTGTCACCAGCACGACAATCCTCTGGCCCCTGGGCAAGTTGTCAGCGCAGAGACAGAAAGGCTTCATGCTGCAATAAGACAGAACCTCCCATGCGCTCACTCTCCTCTCTCTGAAAGCAATGTAACAGAGAATTGGAAGAGAGCTAGTTATTCTCATTCCATCTGTCCTGTAAGGCCCCTGCATTGAACCAGTGATTTAGAGACTGAACAATTATTGTGCCAACTGCCCTGTGCCTGCATTAAAAAAACCAAAAGGATTTACAAAGTTGATGATGATTGTTGATTGGATGGAATTAGAGGAAACAATGGAAACCTCTCACTGAATCCTGTGGGCTGGTGCTATTGAACTGTGTACTACTCATATTCTTTTCTCCATTTATAAAATCTTTATTTTGTCTTTGTCTTTGTCTGCATGTCTGTGTAGAGGTTTATGAAGGAGTAGAGTTTAGGTTACAGAATTATAAGTTGATAATTCATATTTTGTTTGCCTGTGTTTAGAACAAATTTACTTGTAATGAATAGTAGTTTCTTGTTAAGTACAAATATCCTGTTAGTGCTTTCTGTTGAACTGTATTCATCAGGATCACCTGGAGACTTGGAGTAATTTGATGAAATCTGTAACATTTGTGACGGCCCAGGTGAAGTGAGACTCTAGTATTAGTGCACTTTTTTCTGAGTGTGCATTCTGCCATTCCCAGATCCGGTTCATTGGAAAAAAAATCCTCACCATAGTCTGCAGAACTCTTAAATTATTTTCAGTGGAGAGCTAATAAAGAATTTGAGGCTGACACACTTTGTTTCAAATTAAGTAGACCAAGTTGTGTTGAAGTGTTTGAATGATCTTTCTGCTGTGACTTCTTTCCTGTTCAGGTAAGAGGCAGCCACGATGCTGCAGGGATGCATTTGTTCTTTGATCTTAATGGAAGACCTGTGTAATGGCATAGTGTGTGATTCCTGATTGAGTAGATATTGCAAGATCAGGCATTTTCCCCCATCTCCCACCACACCAATCTAAGTGAATGTCAGAATCTGTCACCTTTGTGTCTTTCAAATTTTAGCAAACCTCATGGTTCTGTTCTGTTTTCTCCTTCCCTGAAGCCTGAGAATTCTGATTGACAGATATTTCCCGTGGAATAGTCATTTCCAGCACCGAATCTCACTCGCCATCGTTTATCCAGGTGATAATAGGGCCTTACAAGCCAGGCTGATTGTGCCTTGCTACAACATTCATGTTAGTTTATGTCTTTGCACCAGGTCTTCCAGGAACCTACTGAGCATCACTGTTGTTAAAAAATGACTCCCTCACCACTGAACTCTGTCTCGAACATTGTTACTCTGTACGGCTCACTCGTTCACTGGCTGAATGCATTGAACTATTAAGGTGTTGATGCATAAATATTTGAAGAAGGAAAGGCAGGAATTTTATTCAATGTGCTCATGTAGAAAACTATAGCTGGTAGGTGCTGTTGAAGAGGAGATTGATTTGTGCTGTTTGCAGTGCTGGTTGGTTCGTTTTAGACATGATCTTTGACTGACTAACCACCACAGTAAAAGTTCCTGTCAGTACCAGAATCAGTGGTACATATTAAGAGACTTTTGGAGTTTATTCCTTCACAACATATGGAAGGGGTAACATTTCTCACTTCTCTCTAATTACCCTTGAGAAGATGCTGAGCTGTCTAGTGGTGGTTGGCTTGCCTAGTTAAGTCGGTCAGGAGTTGCATATTGATCAGACTAAATGAGGTGGGACTGGCAGTGTTCTTTTCCTTCAAGCTGTTTGTGACTGGATTGATGTTGCTCCAAACCAGTTGTTTCATGGTCACCATTATTGCTTTCACGTTGCCCTGGGGTGATTGGTGTGCTTGTTTGCAGGTTAGAAACTTGTGTTCAAAGTTTGGGTTCAAACTTGTGTTAAACTGGGCTTGATTGCTCATCCAGTAACAAAACCACCTTTGCGTGCTTACATCCTATAACAAGAAGTCAGTTCTTAATAGCTGATTATATCATTTAGAACAAGCTAACGAGAGCATGTCAGATTTTTTACTAGATTGAGTGTGTGACCAGTGAAAGGTTGTTTTTCATTGCTTAGTGAATCATTAATAGATTTCAAGTGATGGCTGAATGAACAAAGGAGGAAGCTAAAATAAATCTTTTCGTAAGGTTACTGGAAGGTGAACTATTTTGCCAAACGTGAATATTGAGCTGCAGGCTATTACATTGTTTTGGAATTGAATTAAATTGTTAGTGATCAAATACTCCAATTTGACTTGGCACTGGGTGGGTATGCCAGGGAGCTGCTGACCGGGTTGTTGTTATAGTGGTTGAGTTGCACTTGTCCATTTTTTGGAAGTGAATTAGTGTGAGTTAGTATTGTCCATGTACTGCTTTTTAGCTTCATGTACACATGGAGTCATCATCACATCTCTCCATGCACAAGCAATCATTCAACCCAGCAAATCTTCATTTTGACCACATTCCAAGTCTCTCACCAAAGTTAATTTCCTTGTCTTGCAGGAGGTCTATGAACTGCTCAGCGAGTATGATTTAAAATACTGTTTTGTGGACAAATACAAAGGAACAGGTAAGTGTTCTCTGCTTTTACCAATCTCCCAGGATCCTGAGTTTCAGGCCAGACTAAACTAAAACTGTTTTGTTTGTCCAAAAGCAAGAAATGCATGCTGGGATTTCCAGTGTCATGATGAGGTGCACTTTCCGATCTGAAAATCACAGGATTCCTAAAGTCAGTCTGTCTGATACAGTACACCACCTCTCCATTGAAAAACATCATTCTAAACATTCAGTTTTCTTAGTATTTGTTGTGACTTTCTTTTTCATTTGTTTCTTTCATTTTTATTTTCTTAACTGTAATTTGGAGTTATTTTGCTCCTCCTATTTAATACTTTATCAGTTTCAGTAAGGTTTCACCCTCTTGCAGGCAGCAGAAAGGAATCCTCTGCAATCCGCCCCATCCTTTATCCCCCTTCACCCATCTGAAGTACCTTGTTGTCTCTCTGACCTTTTTTAGAGCTGAGTAATAAGTTATGGCTTTGTGCTTGCTTCCAGTTGAGGGGAACTTTGCCTAGTCACATGTTCCAGTTGTTCACTGACAATTTTGTTCAGTTGCATATTTTGTCCGGGTTTCTGGACTGAAATGTAATATTTTAAAATCTCCTGAATGTTGATGTGACTTTGGGTTTGGTTTGGTCCATTTCTTTGACACAGTTATCAGTTTTCATTGAAACTTGCAACTGAATATAAGTTTAAGAAGTTTAGGGAACCATTGGCTGTGATGATGCAGAGCCACTGTACTTGGGAATATGTCAGTAGTTGTTGCACTATTGGCCTTTGCTTTGTTTTGGTGCCTCCGTAATGACTACTTGTCAATCACACACTGATTCTCTAATTCGATTTCAACTGTTAGCAGTCCTGATTGTTGGAAAAGTTGTGAATGAGGGGGAACTCAACTGAAAGGAGAAGCTGAATGGTTAAATGAGGGAAGGCTTGCTTCATTGTTCAGAAGGAAATGGCCCAAGGTGATGCTGATTTTGCTCATTCAAATAACCCTTCTGAGTCTGTATAACTTCCTAAAGCTCTTTGAGATGTCTGTATTTTTAGTTCTGGCTTGTTGTGCTCTCCTGTTGCAGCTGATCTTTAATCTGTAAGGGAGTTAGGATGTACAGAGGGGCCAGACAGAAAGGGGTGGAGGTCACAGTCTGGCTGTGATCTTATCAAATGATCAAACAGACCCATGGGCTGAATGGATTATTCCTGCTCCTTAAAATCTGCCTTTCTGAAAAAAACTTTGTTAGCATGTTTTCATTGGAGAAAAGAAGGTTTAGGGGTGACTTGATAGAGGTGTACAAGATGATTAGGGGTTTAGATAGGGGTTGACCATGAGAACCTTTTTCCACGTATGGACTCAGATATTACGAGGGGGCATAGCTTTAAATTAAGGAGTGGTAGGTATAGGACAGATGTTAGGGGTAGATTCTTTACTCAGCGAGTCATGAGTTCATGGAATGCCCTGCCAGTAGCAGTGGTGGACTCTCCTTCTTTATGGGCATTAAAACGGGCATTGGATCGGCATATGGAGGAAAGTGGGCTAGTGTAGGTTAGGTGGGCTTGGATCGGTGCAACATCGAGGGCCGAAGGACCTGTACTGCACTGTATTTTTCTATGTTCTATGTTCTACTGTCTTCTATTTGGCCCAAGTGTCAATTTTGAATTGTGCGGATTCCTGGGAAATACCTTGTGACATTTCAGTATGTTCAAACTGCGATACAAATGCAAGTTGCTGTTTGTCCTTTTTGCTGTAATTGAGCTCTTCATTACTGGGGAGAAAATCAGCACAGTGAGTGAACACTGTCCAGTAATTCTCCATTCTCTCCGCTAGCATGCGGAAAAACAGGCTTGCTCCTTTCCACAATCCCCTCTCCCCTCGCTCTCCCATTTCGGTAATGCAGCAAGGTTGCCAACAGAGCCGTATTCTAGCAGAATGGAGAGAGATTTTGGAGGTCAGCTGAATTATAACTTGTTCTTTTTCGTGTTGTTTTCCAGCTTTTGTCACTTTATTGAACAGGGATCAAGCGAATGATGCCATTGAGAAGTTTCATCAATCAACTTTGCGGGACCGAGAGATTTCAGTCCAGCTGCAGCCCACCGATGCTCTGCTCTGCATTGCAAACCTGCCTCTCTCCTTCACTCAACAGCAGTTTGAGGAGCTGGTGCGGCCGTTTGGGAACCTGGAACGATGTTTCCTTGTGTACAGTGAGATTTCTGGTCACTCAAAAGGATATGGTTTTGTGGAATACATGAAAAAAGACTCTGCTGCCCGTGCTAAATCAGAGCTCCTTGGAAAACAGCTGGGCACACGAACCCTGTATGTTCACTGGACTGACGTAAATCAGCTGACTCTTGACCTCATTCATTCCAAGTGCCTGTGTGTGGATAAACTGCCACATGATTATAAAGACCTGCCAGCGCTCAGCCAAGCCTTTAGCGACATCTATGAGCCAACATTTTGTCAGGTATGAACAATGGTCGCAGAGAACAGGCAACTATGACAACAAGAAAAGTCTAGAAACTTTTGAAAAGCAGTGTGCAGACGTCATGTCATTCTGTGCTCCATACATCAAATCAGAACCCAGAGCCAGGGTTCTTTCAAAATGTTAGTCCTTGTTTCCTCTCCTCAGCTCCATCCGTTGTCACTGTGTTCTGAGAACGTGACCAAAACTGTATGTGAGCACAATGGGAAAATGAATTGGCCAGTGGTTGAGGTCATGCCATTCTGTCTTCAACTCTCATTGCTCCCTTTCCTTACTCTCCGAAGTCTCCATCCCTTTCACTTGAAGTCCTGCAGATCACTGATGATGTTTATCATTTGTGTATTAATTGTGTGTTACTGTTGGCTTCAAACTAGAAAATGCCTTCAAACGAGTCGACACCATCCCATACCTGCTAGCAGGTGCTGGTGAGAGGCTCCTGCCTCACTCACTTATCCCCCTCTGTTCACGGTGTATTGTCTGGATCAGAAGCTTTTCTGTTCTTGTTGTTCCCTCTTTCACCCCCTTCCACTGAACATAACATCTCCGTTATTGAGCTGGTGCTGGGTTTATACTTTTGTGCCATTCATTTTGATGTTCTTGAGTATTGCTGCCAACGAAGGAATGCTTGACGTTGACTGTGTTCACTGCTATTATTTTTGTGCATCTTTTTTAACTGTCTGATTCAGGAACATTGTACTGCTGTTTCTGTTTTCTTAAATACACTGGTCTATTTTCTTTCTTTTTTGATTTTTTTTTGGAAATTTAAAAGGTCTGGTGTATGGGAGCAACTCCACACTGAGCCCAAGTTTGCAAATCTCTGAAGATTGATTGTGTTGGTCTGAGGGGTTCCTCCAAAAATACAGTTGGAAAAAAAATAAGACGAATTATGAACAACTGGAGTCTGTCAGTTCCTTTTCAGTCCCAAGGACTCAACAGTTGATTATTTAGCACTAAGCCATGTATTCTGTCTAGATGCAGATCGAGAGCATTGTGAGATTTTGCAAGCTTTTGATAAGCTGCTTCCTGCATTTGCTGATGGATGCTAATTTGTGTGTCATAGAGTCACAGAGATATACAGCACAGAAACAGACCTTTCCGTCTAACTCATCCATGACAACCAGATATCCCAATCCAATCTAATCCCAGCTGCCAGCACCCAGCCCATATCCCTCTTAAACCCTTCCTCTTCATAACCCATCCGAATGTCTTTTAAATGTTGTAATTGTACCCAGCCTCCAGCACTTCTTCTGGCAGCTCATCCACGCCCACACCACCCTCTAGGTGTAAGTTGCCTCTTAGGTCCCTTTTAAATTTTTTCCTGCTCATCTTAAACCTATGCTGTTTAGTTCTGGACACCCCCACCCCAGGGAAGAGACTTTGTCTATTTACCCAATCCATTGTTGTGGTTCTGTTCACCGAGCTGGAAGTTTTTGCTGCAAACGTTGACACCCGAGCTACAAATCTTCAACCAGACTTTACCCAATCCATGCACCTCATGATTTTATAAACCTCCTATAAGGTCACCTCTGATGCTCCAAGGCAAACAGCCCCAGCCTGTTCACATAGCTCCGATCCTCCGGTGTCCTTGTGAAAGCCCTCAGCTGATAGGTTTACAGCACATCTTCCAAGCTTTGTTTCTGTCAATGGTTTGAATTCACGTATTTAGTCTTGATTTACTGTGTGCTGGTTATGTTCTGGGGTAGGTTGAATTTGAGCTAATTTGTACCAAACTGCCAGTAATAGTTGAAGCAAGCATCCACACAGCTGCCAGTTTAGAAGTGGGACGAGGCAAACTACTACTTACTCCTTAACATAAACATAAAGCATCACCGTGACTAGCTTTCAGCCCGTCCTAATGTTGAATTGATGATGTTGTCAAGGTTTTGGTGGGGAGGGGGTTCCCTTTCACATGAGGCTGCTGTACAAATGCTCGCATTATTGTGGAACAGATCACCGATGCTCCAGAACATTGGTAAGAACGTGACCAATCAGCTGTGGCCAACACTGCCCATCATGTCACACACTTCCACAAAGGGAGGAGTTCTACACCAAATGTTTGTTCAGAGCAGTCTGCAAACAGGAGATCAATACAATCGCTCCAACTTCCTGGAGGAAACTGGCAAGCCAGTCACTGTGATGTTTTCTGTATATGTTAAGGAGTGAGGAAGGAGCTTGCCTCCTCCTATTTCTAAACTGGCAGCTGCGTGCAGCTCGAAAGTTGGATGCTTGCTTCAACCTGTCCAAGCATTGTCTTTGTCTTGAGCCTGTTATATGCTCTGAATGCCCCTGTCTTCTCAGCGGCAGCACTGGACTCCCTGCACAGCCCAGAGCAGCACCTGGGAACCTGTAACACAACAAGATAGTGTTCTTAGCTCTTCACAACCCCTTTGCTTCTCTATTATTTATTTATTTATTCTTGTCTCTTTTACCCATTTCCTATCTGTTGCTTCCACCATCGCTTATATCTTGTCTGTGTCCTTTGTGCAGCTGGCTCAGGGACCTGATGGCCAATTCCGAGGCTTTGCAGTTGTGGAATATGAAGCTGCGGAACAAGCTGAGCAAGTACAGAAGGAGACCGATGGCCTCTGGGTTGATGGGAACCACATTCGGGTCTCATTCTGTGCACCTGGGCCCCCAGGGCGGAGTATGCTTCCGGCACTGATCGCTGCTCAGGCTATGGTGAGTACCCCCTCAAATTGATATATTCGAGCACTGGACAACCATGACCTGTTATAGACCAAACCTGAACTGGCTTGAAGCAATGGCATTTGAAAAACGGTGTGCACTCTGACAGAGGAGTAAGATGGTGCTTAACCACAATGGCTCATCTTGCCTGTTCAAACATTACAGGAGAAAGTGAGGTCTGCAGATGCTGGAGATGAGAACTGAAAATGTGTTGCTGGAAAAGCGCAGCAGGTCAGGCAGCATCCAAGGAACAGGAGATTCGACGTTTCAGGCATAAGCCCTTCTTCAAACATTACACTTGTGTAACCATTGATTTGTCAGAGAACAGCCAGTGCTGATAGAACTGGATTTCCCTACAACTGTAGCTCTCATCCATGGGGCTGAGATCCTGCAATTGCTATGGGATTCCAGTGGAATCCTTATTTCATGTTGGAGAAATGCAAAGTTAATATAAATGCATAGTGAAATTGCATTGTTTTGTCTTTTTTCCAGGCTATGAACCGTGGGAAGGGTCTTCTCCCAGAACCGAATCCTATGCAGATTCTGAACAGCCTCAATAATCCAGCGACATTGCAGCTTCTCCTAAACCCATTAATACATGGAGGCACTGGCCCTCAGCAAGGTGAGAGCTGGTTGCTCAGTCACCAGAATAGATATGTCTTCACCCATAACTAGCTGATCTTCTCTGGTTCCCCACTGTGTCAGGAATGGATGATACCGGTTAATCTGGAGCTGCACAGGCTGGTAACTGGCTATCACCAGACCCTGTCTATCATGTGCATACAGATGATCACTGAGGCACTTTCAGTGCCATGGCTTGATTTAAGTATACTTTATAACTTGAGGTCTTGAACGCCGAAAGATGTGCATAAGTGAAGTTTTCGATATATGTTGTATCAGGTTTATAATTTCTGCAGTACTCCGAATCTTCTGTCTTGCTGTCCTGTGGCAGCTTACAATCGAGAGTAGACTATTTGGCTGATCGAGCTGACCTTCCCCTTTTTTTTTAGACATGGTAATTCTAAAACTTTAATTGCAATGTTTTGCTTCTCTCTCTGTTTTCCAAAGTGTATTTCTGTTACATGTGCAGTGCAGCAATTTGTCCTTAATCTTCATGGCATTACCCACGGCTGCTCTCGTACATGGTTTTGATATTTAGCTCTGACCCTAGCCTTTCTCCTTTGAGCCACAAGTCTAGCCTGTTGCTGTTTGCCAGATAATGATTGAAACAGGGCTTGAGGAGAATGTTTATAAACTAGGGAAGCAGCAATAGTATCACTGCATGTCATGAGTTAGAATGAAAGAGGTGTCCATGCATCTCCTCCATGAGTTACTAGAGTCCATGTGATGAAGAGACCCCCAGAGTATTGTGATGGAAGCAAAGCGTTTTATTCAGGAATGATGATACTTATCCAAGTCAAGATGGTGTGTGACCTGGAAGGGAGCTTGGAGCCGGTGGTGCCTGGCCTGAGATAGTAGTGTTTACCTTCTAGGTCAGGTGGGAAGTTTGCACATGTCACCTGCTCCCAATCAGAATATTAAGTCTTTTAGCGTCTTAGGGATCATCTTATTCTCATGAAGCTTTCTGTCTGAATTTGTGTAAATACATTTTGGATCTTTCTGATGCAATCATTTAATTTCTGATTGATCTGCAAACGTTTGAATACACTAAAGAAAAATGTTAACTTTAACTGTGAAAACCGAACCAGGAATACTAATTCTAAGACTTTATTTTATTCAGGAATTCTGGGAGCTGCCCCTTCAATGCCTCTGCTGGGGAACCCTGGATTAAGTGCAGCCCTCTTACAGTTGGTTTTACAGGGACAAAACCCAGCACAAACTCAGGTAAACTTCCAATTGTGCAGCCAGTCATTGTAAGCTAGCTTGGAAAGTTGCAAGTTTGGTTTTGTTTGTTTCAGCTTCGGAGTGTCCTGTTCTGGTGACCTAAGGAAGTACACTTGGCTTTGGAGGCTTTCTGTTTTCTGTGATGACACTTGGCTCTGTTCTTCCTGTTCCCTTCTGTTCCCTCTCTGAGAAGGTGAGCTGTTCTCTCACAGGGATACTACCCCTTTTAAAATGGCAGGGATGGCAGAGATCAGTGTGACAGGAAGTCACCGTAAGCACCAGCGTCAGCCAAAGGTTCTTCAGATTTTTCCTATAGTTCTAGCTGCTGTTGAGAATTTTATCCAGTTCCTAACGCTCTTAGTACAGCAGTGTTCCCATCTTTTTTTTAAGAGGGTAACAATGATGTTTCTGATAAACAAATGCACAACTGCACCACACTGAATAAGGCAGGTTTCATTTATCTTTAATTCCCATCTCAGAAACAGTAAAACGGAATTTGATTGGTGCAGGAACTTCTCTTGAGCTTTTGGGATTTTTCTGCCTAGGGTTGGGCTGGCTGCTGAGTTATTACAGATCATGATCAAAATGTTATGTTCAACTTAAAAACGGATCAGGTAACCAATGCACTGACCAGAGCTGTGTCTCCACCTCAATGGAGGCTGAAAGCAGTTATGTTCAATATGGCTTGTTACCACCTGATCATCACTTCGCTATATAAACTGGATAGTTCATGACTGTACTGTTTGACAAGCCCCTCCATAATATGGTACAAAGGGGCCATGTTATCTCTCAACCATGGTATGTAACAGGCTGAGCTAGGTCTCCTGTCAGCTTTTGGAAGTGTATCGACCTTTTGAGGCAATGCCTCCTGACCCAGGGTGATTTCTCCACTCTTGAGTAAGTCCGATTATAGATCCATGCACATTGGGTTGGTGGGCAACTTCCCTTGTTACCATTAAATTTTGATACAAAGAGAGACATCCATCAGCCCATTGTGCCCATGCTGGTCATCGAACACCTCGCTACCCAAGTACAGTTTCCCAGCACTTGGCCTGCAACTATATATGCCAGGATATTGCAAATGATCCTCTAAAGACCTCTTCAATGTTGTGATGGGTCCCACCTCTACCACCCTTTTCAGGCAGAGTTCCACATACCACCACTGAGAGAAAAATTATTTCCTTAACTCCCTTCGAAACCACCTTTCCTTTACTTGACATCTATGCCCACTGGTTACCTGCAAAGTGAAAAGCATGCTTCATCCACCCAGTCTAAACCCCTCATAATTTTATATACCATAATCAGGTCATTCCTCTGGCTTCTCTGCTCAAACGAACATAACCCCTGTCTATGCTCCTGCAGTTTGGGCCAGTCTAAAGTAAGGTGCATCTTTTTCCCAGTGAATCTTTGAGAATGTCCTTGAAGCCCCCCTGTGCCCTGCTGGTAACTGAGCTTGTTGAGTGAGTCTTGTCAGGTGTATAAGCTGATTGACCATAATCAGTACTTCGATAATGGGAGTGTTCGTTTGAGAGAGGGCACTGAGATTGGAGTACCCTTCCTGTTAGTAGATTTGTAAGATTTTTGCAGAAGCATTGCTAGTGATATTTCTCGTGGGATTTAAGATGTCTGCTGTGCACCTTCGCTCACAGAAATGCAGGTAACACTACTGTCCTGCAGACCGTAGGTCCGGTGCCAGGTTTTAGATGTTTATCAACAAGCAGTCTGCTTCGGGTGTGCTGCTGTGATCCTTGGCTGTCTGAAGAACCATGTTGAATTCCGTAGCTGGCATCTGTCCTCGCTGACGGGAAGCTTACAGGGTATGGGAATTGGTCCATGTTCTCCAGTGACAGTCAGGGCGGCAGTATTGTGCAGCATGAGTAGGCTGGTAGATGCTCTTTTTTGTCTTTGAGATGTTTAGTGTAAGGCCTCCTCACTTTCATGCCTCTGAATGCATTGACAATGTTTTGGAGCGCCTGCACACACACACACACACACACACACACACACACACACACACACACACTCTCTCCCATGTGGGTATTGCAGCTTGATGTCAGAGGCCTGGGGTGGTCTTGGCTCAGGACTGGAGGTGGTGCAGGCTGGACAGTTTCCTGCTTGTTCTATGCTGAAGCTCCACTTCATTAGGCAGTTTCATGTCTCCAGGGTGATTAGTTACAGTGAGCAAGATGGAGAAGAGTTTTAATGTGATGATATGACCTTGCATGATCCCAGTGTGTTTGCGATGGCTCTATTGAGAATCATTGCTTACATCTCATTGCACAGTATTCCGAGAATGGTGAATAATTCCTGCTGGCAGCCAAATTTAGAGAGAGCCCTCCCCAACCTGTCTTCATTGATGAAGTGGACGCCTCTGTGAGATCAGATCGGGCTGCTGTCTGTACGGTTCTGACCTTGCTGTGAGGGTCATGTTCACTGTGCTGTTTCATGGTTGGGGTCGATATTGTGTCTTTGGGAGGAGCTGTCCCACAGCTGGGAGAAGGATGATGTTTTCAATGAGCTAGCCCAGATAGTGTTGGAGGAGTGCAGAGCCTAACTCTGGAAGGCACAGTTACTGCACACAGAGTGAGCCGAGTGTAAACACCTCTTCAGTAACTGAAATTCCGACCTGTCATGTTCCAGTCCATAGAAATCTCTGTATCCAGTCAGTGAGGGAGAATTATGTCAAAAAAAACTTGTAGAATTCTCTCTTTTGTCAACAGAATGATTCACTGGTATCATAATCTATAAGATTATATAGAAACTATTGAGTGAAGCTAACATTTCTGTCTTAATAAAGTGAAGATTTGAATGTTTCAGAGCTCGCACCAAGGCAGTGTTGAAACCAGTGCAATTTAACTACATTATCGGTTACCCACATTTCTATTATTAGCTAATTACAACAGGCATGTACTGGTCAGAGTTGGAATCTGAGGAAAGTATGGCACACATTAGTATAGTATTGAAAGCTCCTTGCAAAATTTGGTATGACAATAATCTGAGTATATCAACAATTGTCTGTACTTTGATGCATTTAGAGAGAAATGTTTTTAACTTTCAGGCGTTAAGGAAAGTGGAGCAGTATGTTACACAGCTAGTTTCAGTGAGAACTGACAAGACAGCAAGTATTTTACACCAATACTAAGAGCCAGATAAGAGGAACCATGTGGTAATTCGCAGCAACCTAATATTCAGTGCAGGAATTCAGAAATGCCGAAATAGTTTTTGACACTCGAGAGTCCCTCTGAGTGACTGGGTTCAGATTTCTAAGCACAGCAGTGCCTTTGAATGTATTGCTGTCATCCCTAACATCCAGTTGCAGGCTGTTATTCACATGGTGGGTACTGACTCTTCATTAAGGTTGTGTGTGAAATTTATGAACATCTACAGTCTTTACATTTGTATCCTTTCTACTTCAACCCTGCCCCTCCCTACCTGTGGCAGAAAAACAAAATAAGCACTTTACTCCTTTTTTTTTCAAACAGGAAGACAGATGAGGTTTTCCTGAAATAATTAAGATCCAAGAATGTGGGGAGTCCAGAGCTAGGGGGCATAGGTTTAGGGTGAGAGAGCAAAGATATAAAAGAGACCTCGGGGCAACTTTTTCACACAGAGGATGGTACGTGTATGGAATGAGCTGCCAGAGGAAGTGGTGGAGGCTGGTACAATTGCAACATTTAAGAGGCATTTGGATGGGTGTATGAATAGGAAGGGTTTGGAGGGATATGGGCTGGGTGCTGGCAGGTGGGACTAGATTGAGTTGGGATATCTGGTCAGCATGGACGGGTTGGACCAAAGGGTTTGTGTCCGTGCTGTACATCTCTATGTGACTGTGTGTGGAGTTGAAATAATGAGTAAAAGAAAAAGTGGGAGAAGTGAGTGGGAGTGAAATTTGACACATCCTCCGAATCTGGTTACCTTAACCCCAGAATGTAGAAAGTAATTGATACAAATGGTCATCACCTCTCCAACTCCGACTAAGTCTGCAAACAGTAAATGTAACCTCACTGCTTTAAGAAAGGAGGGAGAGAGAAAAGGAAGAAATACAGACCTGGAGTCTGACATCAGTGGTAGAGAAAACACACATCCATTACAAAAGATGTGGCTACAGGATGTTTAGAAAATAATTGTTTCATTGGACAGAGTCCAATTGGATTTACGAAAGGCAGCTCATGTATGACAAACCTGAGTTGTTTTTTGAACAGGTTATTAAATAAAATTGAAGTCCACACGATTGTGGGAAATATACCAGTATGGATTCAGGATTCTGAGATGGAAGAGAATATGATTAGTGTGAGGTTGTGTATTATGGCAGATGCTTGTATGGTGAGCAATGGGAAACTGTTTGATGTCTAATGGGACCTGATGTCGCTGTACATGTGCCATGGAAAGTTGCCATGCAGCTGCAGCAAGCAATTTGGAAGGTGGACAGTCAGTTAGCTTTATCATGAGAGGAAAATGAAAAAAGACCCAACAAAATTCAACCGTATAGTTCTCCGGAAGGATTGTTTGCCAGCAAGGGAGTGCGGCAGATGTTCACAAGACTACTTTCTGGGTAATGGGTCTGTCCTATGGTGAGATTTAGAAGGCAGTCTCATAGAAACTGAGAAAATACTTAAAGGGACAGACAGAATGAATGTTTCCACTGGCCGAGGAGTCTAGAATGAAGGGGGACAATCCCAGAATGAAAGGTAAACCATTTCAGACTCCGATGAGGAGGAATCTCTCAGTCCGTGTTGAAACTTTGGAATTCTTGACCGGAGGGTTATGGAGGCTCAGATGTAATTGATAGATTTCTAGTTGCTGGATTGAGAACGTGCCTTTTAGTTTATTCAGTGGGGCTTCATGGTTGAAATGGTCCCTTGTCTTTCAGTCCTTTCATGTGTAGATAGGATTCTTGCTTTCAGATTTCAGTGGATGTTAACTCCTCCTTTTGGGCCTGTTTACTAAGGTGGCTTTCTTCCCTGGCACGACGGAATTGGGTGGCTTTTACTATTCTTACTCTGTCTATCTACTCAAATAATGACTGACCTCTCATTTTCTACTGCATTCCCCTTTCCCTTCTATATCTGTTGTGTCCTAGAATGCTTTGCTTGGGAATCCAGTTTTTCTGCAGAATCTGGTTCGGACCCAGCTGATGCAAAATAAGGAGAACCAGGCATTCCTCAATGTAAGTCTACAAGTAGATTATCATGCTAGGGTTTGACTCCGTTGTGTTGACAGACAGCGCATACTAATCACACTGATACAACTGCATCATTTTTGTTTTTGGATGAAGTGGACACAGATCAATTGGTTTATTTGTTGCAATAATTAAAGTCCAAGATGTGAAGGGTGAATATTCCTGTGGTTGGGAATGGGCCCACTGGTCCTGGGGTCTGCAGTGGGTGTGAGTTACCGTATTCCATTGTTCACTTAAACACACTCCCCCTTCACGGGGGGGGAATGAAATCTTTCCAATGTTGATTCACAGTTGCATGATTTACATATTGTCATTCATAATTTTTTTAAAAGACACAATTTATTAGTGTCTTTCCAATGGTTCTATTGCATTATAACAAGTGCCTGGCAAATGAATTAATTTGATTTTCTGTTGTATTTCTGCCTCTCATTTTTGAATCTTGCTCTGCTTTGATTTGTTCCTCCCTGCACTTGGATCGATTGATCCTGTTTCATGTTGTGGGGCAGTTTATTCACACTCAGCAAGGACATCCAGGCTCTGATTCAAAGATTACCTCAATCATGTCAAACTGATGTTTTGTGAAGTGTGGCCTTTCCTACAAGGGACTAGTGATGTTATTGTACCCACTACCAGGTTTTACACAGACAACCGTCAGGTTCTCTCCGTTCTCAATAATTCTGATTCTCTGGAGCTTTGCCACAACTCACTTCAGTTTCCCAACACCAAATTGTTCCATCCCCAATAGAGCTGTGTTGGAACCAGTGCTCGTTATCACAATGGTGGGGTTTTACAAATTCAACTCCTCTGTCATTTTTCCTTTTGCTTATCCATGCATTTTAATACCTTGTACACTTGGTCTTTGTTAATATCCACCACCCCACCAGCTTTGGAGAAGGGGAATTCAGTTTTAAAAATGTGGTACAAATCAAAAGAATGGCAGATGCGGAAATTCAGAAACAAAACCAGAAATTGCTGGAAAAGCTCAGCTTATCTGGCAGCAACTGTGGAGACAGATGAGAATTAACGTTTCACGGTTGGGTCACTCAACCCAAAACTTTCTGATCTCTCTCTCTCTCCACAGATGCTGGAAAAGCTCAGCAGATGTGGCAGCAGCTTCAGGTTCTGTTGTTTAAAAAGTGAGTTGTAAACAGTGAAGTTTCCATCTGGTACAATGAACTGTAAATCAGTAGCTGCTTACATATTGCTCTGATTTCAATTCACATTCTGAGGATATGACTGTCCATGACCTAGTGTCTATGTCCAGAGCTAAATCCTTCTTGGTGAACAGACAATATGAAGGGATTCCCACAGTAATGACCATGTGTACAGCCTAATCAGGGATTTTACTATTAACGTAATTTTAACAGGTGGGGATGTTGGGTGAAGAAACTAATGCTCTCACATAAAGTAAAAGTTTGGAGCAGCAGTTAATATAATGGTAAAAAAAATGAAGACCTTTTGCTGGAGGTGGAAGGGAAGACAGATTTGAGGTTACAAGAAAGGGGTTTGATATGTTAGATGTACGTTAGGCCTATTCCTTGGATGGTACATTGCAGCGTGCAGCTGTGCAGAGGGACCTGGGTGTCCTTGTACATGAGTCACAGAGGGTTGGTGTGAAGGTACAACAGGTAAATAGGAAGGCAGATGGAATGTTGTCCTTCATTGCTGAAGGGTTTGAGTTTAAAAGCAGGGAGTTTATGCTGCAGCTGTACTAGGTACTGATCAGGCCACACCTGGAGTACTGTGTGCAGTTTTGGTCTCATTTGAGAAAGGATGTACTGGTGCCAGAGGGGGTGCAGAGGAGGGTCACTGGGTTGATACCAGAGTTGAGGGGTTTGCTTTATGAGGAGAGACTGAGCAGACTGGGATTGTATTCATTGGAATTTGGAAGAATGAAGGGGAGCTTATAAAACCTGAAATTATGAAGGGAATGGATAAGATCGAGGTAGAGAGGATATTCCCACTGGCAGGTGTAACTAGGGCAAGAGGGCATCACCTCAAAATGAGGAGGGAGCAAATCTAGGACTAAATTACAGAGGAACTTCTTCACCCAGAGGGTTGTGAATCTGTGGAATTCCCTGCCCAGGGAAGTAGTTGAGGCTTCCTCAGTAAATGTTTTTCGAGCTAAGATAGATAACATTTCAAACAATGAAGGAATGAAGGGTTATGGTGAGGGTAGGTGGAGCTGAGGCCATGAAAGGATCAGCCGTGATTGTATTGAATGGCCGAGCGGGCTGGAAGGGCCTTAGTTTCATCGTTCTTAGATTCTTATGCACGAAATGAGGAGATTGCTGGCTTGTATATTTGCATTGTATTCAGTAATTAACATGACAGTGCATTCAGTCTGAATCCCTCTGCCTGGTAACCAACATTTAATTGAGTAATTCACATCAAAATATAACCGCAGCATTGTCTGTCTGTATTTTCAGAAACCTGGCATTCTGGGTGAATCTCCTCTTGCAGCTTTGCACCCAAACCCAGTTGGACTCGGAGCCCCCCCACAGCGGGGAAAGGGACTTCTTGGGGAATCCCCCACAGGTATGTATAAATCACACAGGAGCCCCTCCCCTTACTCCCGTATTGCACTTACAGACCCCTTTCTTAGCTGTTGTCATCTAAATCATGTTCTGGACAAATCCAAAGTGGATGTTTAAATAAACTCTCCCTCCCCTCTACCCCCTCCCCCTCTGTGTCTGAACTGACCAGTTACTTTCTCATTGGCTGCTACTAATGCAGTCTGAAATTGAGATCCTGATCTGGTGAGTTCAATTCAACTAATGTGACTTGTCCAAAGGGCCCAGTGCCTGGTTGTCTGTCTCCAAGTGGTCGCTCTGGTGATTGGAGATGTTCCAGTGGGGCGCTCCTTGCCTAGCTGAGTAATAACATTGTGTTGTTACCGCCTGCAGCAGTGCAGTAAGGGGACCCTCTGCTGTGGCCCTGCCACGCCAGGCTAAGTGTAGCTCTCCAAACAAGAAGCAAGGAGATGTCAGGCCCTGAGGCCATGGGCCAGTCTGAATGGGAGAGAAGATATAGAGGACTTCATCAGCTTCAGAGCATTGGCTGGCAACATGGAGCTTGTGAGCTCATTTCAGGGAAGATAATTTGGCTGAGGTTTCCATTCAGCTTGACTTTAATTAACCTATCTTCTCAATGTGAGCATTTGTGCCACTTACAGGACTGAATTCTGAGAGAGCACAAGCACGGATGAAGCTGCCTATGGTGCCAATGGGGACAATGCAATCACAGCAGTATCTTGGACAAATGCCAGCAGACATGCAGGGAATGCTGGAGAATCCATCCCATTCCCGACAAGTTGCCTCTCCTCCAGTCACTCCAGCTCCTTTGCAAGGAATCCCTACGTCCATCCTGGGCTCTGTGCTCAGTGACCTGAAGAAACAGAGGAAACAAAACATGGTGCAGTTGGAGACTGGCTCAGCCACGTCAGGGGTAAGAAGCTTGTAATGCCTTTGAAGGATTGCAGTGGGTTTTCTGTATCCTTTTGTAGCTAACTGTCTGGTTCGTTTGTGTGTTATTTAAAAATACTTTTGCAAGGTCAGGAGTGAGTCAATCATTGAATCTCTACAGCATGGAACAGGTCATTCCCTATAGCTAACCCACCTAACCTGCACATCCCTGTACACACTGGGCATTAGGAATGGCCAATCCACCCTAACCTGCACATCCCTGTACACACTGGGCATTAGGAATGGCCAATCCACCCTAACCTGCACATCCCTGTACACACTGGGCATTAGGAATGGCCAATCCACCCTAACCTGCACATCCCTGTACACACTGGGCATTAGGAATGGCCAATCCACCCTAACCTGCACATCCCTGTACACACTGGGCATTAGGAATGGCCAATCCACCCTAACCTGCACATCCCTGTACACACTGGGCATTAGGAATGGCCAATCCACCCTAACCTGCACATCCCTGTACACACTGGGCATTAGGAATGGCCAATCCACCCTAACCTGCACATCTTAGGAGTGTGGGAGGAAGACACGGAGAGGCTGTGCAAACTCCACACAGACAGACAGTTGCTGAAGGTGGAATCGACCCTGGGTCCCTGGTGCTATCAGGCAGCAGTGCTAACCACTGAGCCAAGTCAAGATTGAATAAATATTTTGAGTACTTTTTCAATAAAGCATACAAGAAATTGCTGTTGAGCATTGTATTTGTTAAAGATAAGTGTAACAGAGAATGGGGCAATGAAGTGGAAGGGGAGAGTGTGGGTTGAGAGTATTGACTGGGATCCCAGCAATTTAAAAGTATGCTCCTTCTGTAATCTCCTTCTGTTTATTTTTCATCGCCTTAAGCAGCTATGGTCAAGGTCAAGTTAGGTTTGTCTTCCCAGTGTTCTGTTCACAGTGCACCATTGGGAACTCTGCTTGATTGGAGCATCAATATTCAAAGTTGTGCATAAACAAGTAAAAGATTGCAAAGGGAGTGTCTGTGGTTCGACAGCACTGATCTCCAGACTGAACATTGCTCAGTTAGCAACTTTCACTCTAAATAAAGTTTGAGAAAAGAGTCTTGCTCTGAAATACAATGGGTGACATTAGAACTTATCAAAAGTTATTTGGACTAATAAATTGAATCATGACGACACCGAAGCTGAGTGAACTTGTCCACCAAGCCACCTACACAGTGTCAGTTACAGAATTTGTTTCTGGGTAGCAGTGAGCTTCTGTCCGTTTGTATGCTGAAGCCTCTGGTTACGTAGATCACCAGGGTCCCTTTGTCTCATAAGCACAATGGAGAAATGTTGACTTCTCTAGTAGGAGGATGTAACTGTAACACTATTGACCTGATGTGATGTGTTCCCTCTTCCTATAAGTGTCCCCTCAATGTTTCTAACAACAAGCAATAGGCATGGTGTGTGGTGGACAGTTAGCAAGACTGTGTCCATTTAACAGCTCAGGTTAATGTGAAATAGACTGTGCTGACCAGCTCCGTGGTAATTAGAGAATTTACAACATTCTGGAAGCATCTAAAATGAAGTGTCACTCCTCTTGATCTCTTCCATTGGACAGTACAGCACCCTGATGGGGTCAGATAAAATGCCACTCCTATTGTTGGAGAACAGATTTGTGTGTCAGGCGGTGCATTTTAAGGTGGTTTTGGAGTACCCCATGGAATTGGGACAATGCAGAGAGTTCCAGGTGAGAACAGTCTGCCCTGTAAATAATGCACTGCCACATTTTATGTTGCAGCCATCTCTCTTAGGGGAACCACCAAAAGATTTCAGAGTGCCTCAGAATCCATATCTCAATCTGCGAAGTGTCTTCCCTAGTAACGTTTCAGGTAAGGAGTGGTCTGGAGCTTACGGTTGAAGATTAAAGATGAGTGGGTGACATAATCATTGGTACTGTGTGTATTTGTTCACCTGTAGAATGCCAGAATCATTATGAAGTGATGAATTGTCTTTATTTTGGGTTTAAACTGCCCTGCCCCCACACTCCCCCAGTTCAGCGGGTGATTTCTGACCCCAGTCTTGACCAATGTTTATCCACATCGCTGCTGTGCAGCATGCCCGAAAGATCCGAATTGGTGTTTGATCTCCCTCTTGGTCCTCGCCTGAACTCTGCCTCTGAAGGAGGAATGGGGGGAACAAGATGGAGAATTGTCCAGACTCCCTTTTCGTGCCCTGACCGATTTCCAGCCTGTTCTTTTCACAGCAGCACCAAGCCTTCCGAGACACTCTGTTCACGTTATACAGAGAAGCTTCACTTCTCCCGCAGAGATGGTCATGGAGCTGCCTGGTGTGAAGAACTGTGGGTTAGAAGAATTCAAACCAAAACAAAATACATATTGAGTAATACTGCTGTCTGCTGTCATTGTCACTTCCTGCACTGTTTGTCTCTGGGATTTGGATACCTGGTTAGTATTTGCAAACTGTGCGTAGAGACAGTGGGAATGAGAGTAGTGTGCTTTGTAATGCAGTGTCTGTTTACGTATCAGAGTTGTGCACTCTGCCCATGAGTTTCCTTTCATCATTATTTTTGCAAGTTTGTACTCTGCTTTTTCTGTTTTGATCCTGTTAATAAGAAATAATATGACATTTAATGTGAGGGACTGACTAAAAGACAAGCAGCATTAAAAATAAGTTTTTAAACATATCGAACAGGTATGTGACCTCTGTGCGGAGAGCGAACAGTTCTGGGGTCTCGGCTAATAAGCTTGGAAAAGCCAACACGTAGTCTACTTGGAGAGGTCTCATCGGGTGGTATCATTCTAGCACTTGTGTGTTTTTTGCTTTCTCACACTCTCCATTCCCCTCTCGCCCACTGCACTCCATCCAACCCGCCGCCCCCCCCCCGCCCCCCAAACAAAACTCTGGCAGTTATGTGTCTCCAGGAGAATGAGCAGTTCTTGTTTAACAAAAACAAGAACATAGAGCAGTACAGCATAGAGACAGGCTGTTTATCCCACCAGGATGCCATCTAAACTAGTCCCACCTGCCTGGTTTGTATCTCTCTATTGTCTGTCTAAGTGCCTCTTTAATATTGCTATCACATCTGCTTTGACCACCTCTCCTGGTAACATATTCCAGACGACTACCACCCTCTGTACAAAGCTTCTCTCGCATATCTCTCTCAAACTTGTCCCCCCTCATCTCAAAGCTATGCCACCTATGACTTGACATTCCACCCTGGGGAAAATCCTCTCTGTACTCTTTCCAGGTTCTCATAATTTAATTTACTTCTGTCAGGTTGCCACTTGGCCCTACGGCAACAACAACTGAAGTTGATACGTGGTGCCTTAAGTATCCATGTCGGAGCTTGTAACACAGTGACAACGCACCGTGTTCTCAGGCTGTGCAGTGTGATTGGTGTTCTCGGACTGTGCAGCGTGATTAATGCTTTTCTGTCTGACAGGCAATACTAACAACTCCATGTCCTATGGCCATGGTACTGGTCTCCTGGGAAACTACCCCAGCTCTGGCTCCAGAGGTCACCTGGGATCCAGCATCAGTGACTATCCAGAGTCTGGAAGCAGCCAGCTGAGTTATGGGAGTTATGAAAGCTACGATAATTACAGCCACTCTTACAGAGACTATGAGCAGGTACGTTTTGGATATATTGTCTGTGAGCAGATGGGAACTGCTGAATGGGTTCGATCCTGAAGATAGCCCTCCTGAAAAATTCCTTTCACCATAACATTGGAAATTAATGGTAGTCTTTTTAGCAGATAAACGCTTGATGCAGTGTCTGTCCACTAAGGTTGCCAGCAGTCATTCCTATTCCATGTTGTTTCCTGTAAGACTCCATAGAGGAGTCTGCTTATTTCGTGCTATTTCTGATAAACTGCCTGGAAGGGCAGGAGAGGGAGGAAGTGCCAATCTTTAATACAAAGTA
This sequence comes from Hemiscyllium ocellatum, assembly GCF_020745735.1. Classification (NCBI taxonomy): domain Eukaryota; kingdom Metazoa; phylum Chordata; class Chondrichthyes; order Orectolobiformes; family Hemiscylliidae; genus Hemiscyllium; species Hemiscyllium ocellatum. The sequence goes on along the minus strand of NC_083445.1, from coordinate 2,504,653 downwards.
CATGTACCTGAATGAGAACGAAGCCTAACACAAAAGGGTGTAGCCCAGACGCTGGAAAGTGAGATCAGTTTCGATCGATGGACCAAAGGGCCCCCTCTATGCTGTACCACTCCTTTACTCTGAAGGCTAATCCACTCATATTAGATTGCAAGGCACTGAGTGGAATGGGATTGGGGAAATTGGTCACCTCTATTCTACTAATATTGTAGAAAAGGCCATGTCTTTGCATGAAAATAAAATTTGAATTAACTAACTCATTACCAAAACGTATATCGTCTGAGGGTTTTCTGATGTGTTGAACTATCTCTGAAGGTCAACATTGTCAGTGTCTGCTACTTTCAGTCGATCTAAGTGATTCTGCAGCACTATTTGAATAAAAGCAGGTAAGTTCCTGTGTAGCTAATAATTATCCCTCGTATTGTATGGAACAGGTGAACTGCTTATTTTTTTTCTCGACTGTGTGTGGGATCTAACTGCATATTTTCTGGTGCTTGCTGTACAGAACTGAACCATCCAGGGTTGAACCAGTACTCCATATTACAGCCCATGAGGTTGTACTGGGTGTTAGTTGGGGAGGGTTGGGCTTGAGCGCTATCTCTAATCCATCTCCATTAATGATGGAGACTCTGAAAGAAGCAGACCCACCCAGACCTCCGCTAAAGATCAGTTGCCTCTGAAAGGACAAGCAAAAACTGACATTACATTTATAAGTTAATATTCTAATTTTATTTCATTAGGAAAGTGAAATGGAGCGCTACCCACTATCACGTAATCCTGGGCTTAGAGGATACAGTCGTGACAGAAACGAGGTAAATCTTATCAAGGCAATGGAAGATGAGAAGTTGTTGGTGGAGGTAGCTATGTGGTTTGGGACTGTAGGTTCTCTACATAGGATCCAGCCTAGAGTACCACCTTACTCCGTCTCCAGACTCCAGTTCCCTCTCTCCCCCAGAGGCTGAAGGTAGGTATCTATTGTTGATCTTAATACACTGGATTTGGGAGGGGCAATATCAGCCGGGGCTTGTGCTCATCAGCCCTCCTGCCTAAGGAGGGACTGGGCTTCACTTGGGGAATGCTGTGAAGGTTTAACAGCTGCCACGTTCCTTTTGGGAATTTCTTATATAAGGGTGACCGGCAGGTAACTGGGAGGTCATGGCAAAGCAAGACCTTAACAAAGAGAATTGTTTTGGTGGTGAAATGAAGGGGCTAATTGAGGTTTGTCTCTGCCTAGGAAAGGGAGATGGAGCGATACTCGATGTCCCGTGATCCTGGCTATGGAGGAATGGGGGGCTACGGCCAGGATCAAAGTGAGGTAGGTTTCACAAAACAAGTACACGACTGGAATAGCATGTACTAACTGGTCTGTAACTGGCTCTTAGCTGGGAGCTAGGCCTGACCACATTCAGCTACACACCATTCTGGCTGTGAAGTATATACGGTCACAATGGAACCATTCAGTGGTGTACTGCCTGTGAGTCTGTCAAACTGCTGGTGTTCCCAGCAACGCCCAGCCTGCACTCCGTTTGCTGGTCTCTGCAAACCCACTGTCAGCCTCCATTCACTGAGCCAGGTAGAATGAACGGTAGCACAGGGTGATCGCTGTTCACTGGCAACTGCTGTGAAACTGCACCTTTCAGTCTCACGGCCTGTCTACACTTGGTTTCTGAAATGACCCAAGTCCAACAGTGATGGTCCCAAAGTGAAATCTGTCGCAGGGTATCCCAGTCTCAAGCTGATTGATGTGTTTTGCAGTAGAAGGTTAACAGCACAGAAAGAGGCCAGTTAGCCCATTGTGTTCACACCAGCGGAACACTTGGAGAAAAATCTAAACTGACTCAGGGATTTCTTTTGTCAGGAAAGGGAGCTGGACCAGTACCCACTGCTACATGACCCTGGACTTGGAGGATACGCAGCTGACAGAGATGAGGTAACAATTCGAATGAAGAACCTCTTTGAGCTATCCACCGAGATAGCTAATGATTAAAACCTCGAGCTTCTGCATCTAGCACAGAGCATGTTGGTAGCAGAATTCAGACCAGCAGCTGCTTCTCATAGACATATACAAATGTGTTCCAGCCTGCAGTTTGAACTTTGAGTTTGCTTAGCATACAGAGCTGATGTTTGAGATTCTCCAAGCGGTCTTCATTCTCAATCCAGAGATGGATTTAGGTGAACTGAAGCATTTTGACTCCGGTTTCTCTCTGGAGCCTGTTTGTTGACTCACGTTCTGATCATGTTTGGCTGGAGTCAAGTCTGTGGCCAAAATAATTTGCCAGTATCAACCATTCAGGCTTATGTACACGTAGCCAACTGGGTGAGGTCTGAATTGATGACGTGGGCTGGTAACATTCAATCTGCTCCCAGTTTCTCAAAGGTCCGACGAATGTGAAGTAAAACTGCACCACCTGAGTTCATTGGGTGGCCTCCTGGGCTGGAGTTCCCTTAAGTCTTGTTTATTTGGATGTGGTTGTGAATTGATGAACTTGATTTTCCATGTAGGATTAATGTTCCTTTTTCCTGTTTAAGCGATCAAATCCAGGTGGATACAATGATTTGGAACCTGCTGCACCTTCAATGTACTCCAGTTCTCCCACTTCCTATTTCACAAGTGGTGTCCGAGCGGGACTACGACAGAACTACTCCACCAAGGTAGTGCGCTCATTCTCACAGAGTACACTGTCATGTTTATACATTAACACATGACTGAGGCTCATTATCAACCAGGGCTACACAGAAGCTTGTTTCAACTTGGACAGATCAGGTTTTTTTTTAATAATCCCTCATCTTCCAGATTTGGTATTTTATTTCTTCATCGGTCTGTGCTTTGATAACTGACTGTAGCCAAGGCTGTACGTTTGGGCTACGTGAGGAGCTATGGTGGTTAAGTCATGCTCCTGAATGCCCTGTTCCTTGCCCTTCATAGACGTTGTACCTGTGAACACTGACAGAAATGTCAGAGATGGATCTCCACTCCTCAGCTAATGTGTAATGAGATGTGTTTGTGGTACATGAAACCACAACTCAGCAAGTGAAATAAGAGTCTGTCTATTCTTGTTGAGACCTGGTCAGGGCTGGTCCCCTCCGTCCCCTCCTGTTTCTCTAGCACCACACGTTGGGGTAGAATCAATTCCAACACCAGACCAAGTGTTTTTGAGTTGCTGTAACCATTCTCACACATCTTTGCTTTGTGCTCAAGGAGTCACTTGGTAGAGAAGTGACTCTCTGACAAGTATGACAGGCAATTTCACTGACCCTGGTATGAAGGAGCAGCTGTTTGGGAATATTGGTCAGATCACCATGAAATCCTCTTCCTCTCCGACTTGGCCACACTTCAGGGGGGTGAGGCCTTTGATTAAAGTCCCTGAAGGACGGCTCAATATGTCCTTGCTATTTTGCTGCAATTGGGTTGGAAGACCCAGATTTCCAACTGGAAATGACTTTGTGCTGTTTGGTGCGAACAACTGAACTGACTCACCAGTTGACAAGGGAAATTGCACTTCAGAAAGTTTCACATTGACTTCCCTGATTAAGGATTCTGTATAACCAACAACTTCAGATGCCATCTGAAATTCGGCTCACCATTAGCTGCCTTGTGTGTTGACTGGGCACAATCGGAGTGTTTTTGATTGATGTCACAAACATGTTACCAGCTGACCGGAATCTGACAGCTCCCAGGTTCAGCAACATGAACCCAGTCCTGGATTATGTCAGGGCAGTGGAATAGACCAGGAGATCTGAGGGGTTGCTGCAGACACCCTTCTCAGCACAATCCTAAATAACAGCTAATCTGGCAAAGATTTTCCTGTTCCTTTTCCACCAATCTAACAGTTATCTCTCTCTCCAAGAGGGAAGTTGTAATTCTGCCCAAGGGAATGTCTCTTTCTCTGCTGGTACCTTTTTTGCTGCCTGACTCCATGCAGGGTCAGTGTGTAGTTGTAGGGGTGGGGTTGGGGGCAGTTCTTTTTGTGGACAGAATGAGAGGATCTAACACTGAGCAAGCTGGGAATGTGACTGTGATGTGCTGTGTTGTAGATGAATCCGATGCTGAATTCTGGGGCCGGACTCCTGGGAGCTCGACCTGCGAACTCCCCACCAGGCTGTATGCTGAAGGTAATTGTCTGATAACACTCGGTTTCTTTTGTGTTCTGCCTGTGACCACCGTGGCTGTTCCTCTGGCATTGGGATTACCAGAGCACTGTCCAATAGACTGTAACTTTGAAATTGTCAGGGTCCTGACCGAATGTCAGAATCATAGAGAAGTACAGCATGGAAACAAACCCTTCGGTCCAACTTTTCCACACCGACCAGATATCCGAACCTAATCTAGCCTCATTTGCAAGCACTTGGTCCATATCCCTCCCAACATTCCCTCTTCGTATTGCTGTAATTTGAGATACGGCCTTCCCTTTGCTTGCCCCAGTTTCTATTAGGATTTCAAATCATATGCTCCGTTGATAGTCAATTAAAGGTTGTTTTACAAGTTTTGAACCCATAGGTAGAATTAAAGCCATGTTCTCATGAGATGACAGGTGAAAGTCAGCCAGAAAGTGGGGAGTCACCAGGTATGCCTTTCACCAGACACTGTGGGACTCCTGCGCAAATGTTGATCATCGTGATTTGATCAGGGGTGATGGGAATTTTATGGCAAGCTAGAATTTTTGTTTTTTTGTTTTCAGAATACAAAGATTCTTGATGACCAGCAAACTACTTAACTTCAGTCATTGGGTCATGATCTCAACGATGTTAGCTGGCCTGGTCTGAGAGAGCTGAGCTGAGCTGTGCACATGTTCATGAACCAAGAAGCTCATGGTGTTGCAGCATTGATGAGTGCCATCCCACTTTCTGGCTGACTTTTTATTCAGTCAGCTCATGGGAACATGACTGACATTTTTAATTCCACATATGGATTCAAATCTTGGAAAACAGCCTTTAATTGAAGTCGAAGTGAGAGGGGAGACTGGTTCACTCACTGACACTGAAAGCAAGTGGGAAAAACCTCCAGTCATACCCTACAAACTAAACACTCTTCCTTAGGTCTACCAGAATTCTAGAAAATGCTAGAAAGCCTCTAGATATAAATCATTACTGATAGTTATAATTTCTGTTCTTTGGATCCAGTCTCTGTCTCCCAACATCAGAGACCCATTGGATCTCCTCAGAATGGTGTCCCTTGCTTTTGTGCTATCCCACTGAAGCCTGTGTTGGAGTGGCTGAAGGGTTTGGTCGATTTGGTTGAAAACCAGACTTGAAGTGAATGTGATTCTCTCTCTCTCTCTCTCTCTCTGTTGTAGGCACCACTCGCTGGTCACAAGCGAGGTGCGTCTCACCTGATCCCATCGCCTGAGCCCAGCCCAGAGGGAGGCTACATTGGTCAGCACTCCCAAGGTCTGGGTGGCCACTACGCTGACTCTTACCTCAAGAGGAAGAGGATATTTTAACTGGGGACCTGGTGTTGCCATCGAGAACGACGTGGTTATTTTTCGCTGAAGGGTGTATATCTTGTACAGATGTTTTTAATCTCTGTGTCAAAACACTTCAGTCTTTGTTTTTAGGAGGAGGGTGAAACTTCTATCTGGGAATTTGGAGGATGCAGAAGGCTGAGACCTGACAAACTGACTGAAACGTGACCCCGTGGCACCTTTGCATGTCAGCCACAAAAATAATCACCGAATATTCGCTTCAAACTCTAGTTGTCAGGGGAGATGAGTGTATGATAAGGTGGAATTCACCTTATCCACTTTGTCCCTCCAATCTCACTGTTACTGACTGCAGTCTGGGACCAGCAAGTGGATGCTCTACTGAAGCACACTTTCATCATAACTCAATGAATATTAGCCTTCAGTCCACTGCAAATTTAAACATGTGTGAAGTTAGCTGCAGATATTCTCCCAATAATAAGCTGCATTTGTAGAGGACTCGGCACTTCCTCAGAGCCACACTCTGAAGCTGAGCCCTTGTTTTTGTTGTTCCAGCAAAGTGTACACTCAGTCCATCAACTTTCAAAGCAGGTATTCTACCTCAAAGGCTGACACCGTGAACTGTTGTTTCTGTCTGGTGATTCACTTTGCTTTTGTGTCATGTGCTCCAAACATGTACTCAAGTGTTGGATTGAATGCAGTGAGATATTTTCCTTTAGTTTAATCACACTGCACCGTATCCCATACCCTCAACGTTTGAGTTTGATTGTGCAGCCAACTGGTTTGGTTTTCAGTCCTTCTGCATACCTCTCAAATTTGTCGGTTTGTTTTTTAATTGTACTTCCTTAATCTTTCCTTTCATTCTGTGAACAATTTTTGCCTTTGATTTAGAAATGCCAGGTTTTTTTAGATCTGCAATTTTTAGTGAATTATTTGCAGAAAATGGGTTATGTGCTTGCCCCTTTTTTTCCTTTGTTTTGAAACAAAATTTAAAGTAGTTTGGGTAACTAATTTTGTTCTTCCTGTTTCATTTGGCATGTGTTTGTTTCTACTTTAGTGACAACTTTGTTCTGCAAAATCTTTACACGTTGAATTCCTGATGTCTGTTAACCTGTGGAACCTTTATACCAGCCAAGTTTCCACTAAGCTTAGAGAGCCTGAACCAACAAGTAGGGGACCCTAATCCTAAAATAAACCAAATGTAGATGTCAGGAGTGGTAGCAGACATTGTGGACACTAGCTTCTGTCGCAATGCTGTTTGCATTTTAAAGCTGCAGGAAGTTTTGGAAGTCTCTTCCAGTTGCCTCGCAGTCCATCAACACCTGCACTGCTTGTGCTTTCCCGGTAAATATACTTGTTTTGCCTCAATATTTGAAGTGGGCGGAGGAATTTCTCCTTCGCTTTACCACACCTCTGATGCTTGGTTCCTGTATTAGAGACTTGAGCTGAAGGAAACTGTTCTCCTGGAGCGTCGGTCTAATTTGTACAAATTCAAAGCAACCCCCTGTTTTTTTACACTGAAGATTAAAGGGGGAAGGAACAGGGACAGGCTGCAGGAAATAGATGGTGAACACCATCTCTGGGCCTCCATTCTTGTTTCTCTGTTCCCTTTCCAGCCACCAGATGACATGCTTGGAAAGCAGGACATTCTGGGAGAGGTTGGGATATGAAATTAGAGAGAGAAAAAAGGACAGGTCCATTTTTTTAAAAAAATGTCCAGTTAATCTTTACATTCTCAAACTATATCAGAGAAAAAAAAACAACTTGCACTGAGAGGAAATGGAGGTCTGAAGCATCAACAGCCTTAGTTTGAGTTCTGTCCAGTCCCACGACAATCCTCTGTGCTTTGTCTGTACTCTAATCCTGTTAGAATGGACTTTGGACAATTATGGTGGGCAAGAGGTCTCACATCTGACCAGGTGGATAGCAACTAAAACGCAGCCCTCATTCCAAGGCATTGTTTTCACCCACTGTGGAGACTGGGGAGTTCATGTTAAACGTGGCTGCATTGACATTGGTGACTCTCTGGGATTGGCTGTCTGAGAGTGGCCAAATATGGGGGAAATTCCAAACCCAAGCTGAACGGGACCCTGCCTGACCCCCTTCTCCATGTTTCAGGCTGAGAAACCGAATAGTAATGAACAATTTGAGCCTTATTCTTTGCCTTCTTGACAATGGTCAAATGTAGTCATGATCTGCTCATTCAGAAGACTGGAGAGTGCCTGGGTCTCCCAACCTGTGATTAACCTGCTTGGTTCCTCTTCAACTAAAATTGTGAAAGTGACTGGCATGTGAGCCAGTGTAGCCTCAGTTAGGAAGTGAAAGAGTCGGTCAGCAGTGACCTCTACTGAAGTGGGTCTGTAAGTGACTGGGTTCAACTCCACTTATTTTTACAGGAACACTGCTAACGCTGATCATGGGGTACCTGGAGATTTCTGTACATCTAATGGTTATTTCCATGTCTCCTGGCCTGTGTCACTGCAAGCAAGGAAGAGTACAGCACGTGCAGATGGTCTGAAATACTTGCTGGCCATCCACTTACTCTCTCCCACAGTGAGTCCTGTCTTCAGCCAGCACTATCACAGGAACAGACATCAGCTATTCAATCTGTCCCCCATGTGCTGGTGCAGGACGGCCTTCATGTTTCTCAGTTACCCACTTGCACCACTGCAAAGCTCTGTCATGTGCTCTGGGGGCCAGTCACTCCGGCTCCTCTGTTCTGTAGGTGCCTGAAATCTCTCCCAGACCAGCTGATTGGGTGGGATGAAAGGTGACAGAAAGGTTCTGGGAAGACAGGAGGGTCTTCATCATTTGGACACAGTTCAGCTGCATTACTGAGTAGGAACTGATCGCAATTTCATGTTTGGAGACTCCTGTCTACATCTCTATTAAAATTGGAAATTGCTCTTAATTCTGTCTGTCTGTTTTAAACTTTGTTAAAACACTCTGCTTATTCACTGCCATTCTCCACTTAGCTGAATTCTTAGTGTTTGGATTTCTAAGCATTCACGTGAGTAATGGGTCCCTTTAATCTGATGCCATGTTCTGTGGGACGAGAGCAAAAACAGTTTGTCCCTCAAGCCTAAATTGTAAGAGATTAAAGGTAAAAGTGGGTCTCTTCTGGGTGCTCTGGTTTCCTCTTACAGTCCAAAGATGTGCACATTAGGTGGGTTGGCCATGCTGAATTGCCTAGTTTCCAGGATGTGCATGCGAGGTGGACTAACCATGGGAACTGCATGATAATAGGGATGGGAGGGAGCGGGTGTTGGGTGTGGGCATCACTAGCTCAGCCAGCATTTAATGCCCAGCTTTCAGACCACCTTGTCAAACTACTGCGGTCAATATAATGTGGATACACGGTGTCGGCAGAGAGAGATGTACAACTTTCCCAGTAACAGTTGAGAAGCAACAACACAATTTGGAGTCAGGATGGTGTGTGACTTGGAGGTGGACTTCCCCTGACCTTCTGGGATGCTGAGGGTGGAGTTGGGGATTGGATGAGGTTCCTGCTCCTGATGTTTATACAATTACATGGTGTCAGGTGTACCTGTGATGCTCTGCAATTATGCTGCCTGTTCATATTAAAATGCTGCTACTACATGAACACGTTCATAGGTGACCGGAATCAATAACTCCATAATTCTTCTGACCTTCAGACAGACTGTTGTGGAGCTCCCTCTCACCTTGAGTGTGAAATTAATTTCATGAAATAGCATCTTAAAGATTTGCGCAGTTTTGATAAACTCTGGCCATGGGCTGTAGCAGTACATACATAGTCATACATATTCTGTCACCCACTTCAAGGGTTCCTGTGCAAATAATCTTTTGATGGCAAGGTCTCTGCAAATATTAACACATTACTTTCGAATAGTTAGAGGACTGGGAACACTCAACAAACTAATTTACAATCCGAAGGTAAGAGGCAATTTGCGAATTAAATAAGTAGCAAAGCACAGTTGAAGTTTTCAAAACTGGGTAAAGAATCCAAGATGTTTGGATGTGCCATGGTCCCATTGAATGGTGGAACAGAACTGAAAGTGACGTTAACATGGGAACCAGCAACTGAGGAAAGCAATGGCGGAACAAGGTCCTGAGCCAGAGTTCGTTGGCTCCAACCGTTTTTCTTTTCTCGCTGCTTTTTCTCTCTTTTGTTTTTCTCTCTCTCTCTCTCTCCCTCTGGAGGGAGTGCAGTCACGGAGGCACTGACTGGAGCCCAGAGCAGTTAGCCACTGGGCGGTTGGTGTACCCCATCAGAAGTCTGGCAGTCAGTGGCAACGTGAAAGCGGCTGAGGGCCAGGAGCAGGATTCTCGCAGTCAGTGGGGAGAAGGCTGGTGAGCCCGAATGATGGTCTGCAGTGAGATGGCAGTGGGGGGGAAATTGAGCCCTTGTGGGGAAAGCCCAAAGTGCTGCGACTGCTGGCTCATGGCTAAATAAGGACCATTATTTGGAACTTTTTAATTTTACTTTTTATTTTATACTATACTGTAATGTTGAACTTGCAACTTATTTATTTTTCCACTTTTTACTGAAGATTTTGTACTGAGGTATCTTGTAGCTGTGATGGTGCCAGAGTGGTGACGCTGTAAACCTTTCATTGTATTCCCATCCTCAAGGACACGTGACAATAAACTTCAGTCCTAACCAAAGGGAGAGATTTATTGATTGTCTATTGAAGTTTGTAATGTTTCATTTCTGACCTGATTTAATTCCAGACGTTGGGAAAGTTAAAGATATTAAGGAAATCTTTGATCTTTAGAAAAACTGTTCAAGATGTGGGCAAGTTTCACAATTTCCTAGTTTATTTAACTTGGGTGTTGCTAGCACATTTGCAATCCTGTTAGAACACACCTTGGCACACGCTGGGATTTGAACCTGAGCCTTAGGCCCTTGGCAGGGAACTACACCCACCCCCATCCAGGGACAGCGGGGTAGTGATCCGCCCTCTGATCCTGGAGATGCACACTCTTGATCCTGTGGATGGTAGTGACCTATTCTCTGTCCCGGAGGGTGGTGGTAGTGACTCAGCCTCTGTCCTTTGGGAAGAGGGATCGTAGTGACCCACCGTCTGTCCCTGGTTGGGGGTGCAACTGGTAGTGACCCACCCACTGTCAGTGCGGAGGGGTGGTAGTGACCTGCCCACGATCCCTGTGGGGGGGAGGGGTGGTAGTGACCCGACCTCTGTCCCAGTGGGGGAGTGGTTTTTGACCCAGCCTCTGTCCCTGTGGGGGTGGGGAGGGGCAGTAGTGAAACAGCCACTGTCCCTGTTGTGGCGGGTGGGTGGTAGTGACCCAGCCTCTGTCCCTGTGTGTGGGGGCGATGGAAGTGATCCAGCCTTAGTCCCTGACTGAGGTGGGTGGTAGTAGCCCAGCGTCTGTCGCTGTTTTGGGGGGGGGGGGGGGGGGGGGGGAAGAGAGATGGTGGTTGTGACCCAGCTTCTGTCTCTGTTGGGGTGGTAGTGACCCAGCCTCTGTCCCTGTGGGGGTGGGGGGTGGTAGTGACCCTGTCTGTGTCCCTGTGGGGGTGGTGGATGGTAGTGACCCAGCCTCTGTCCCTGTGGGGGTGGTAGTGATCCTGCCTCTGTCCCTGTGGGGGTGGGGGGTGGTAGTGACCCAGCCTCTGTCCCTGTGGGGGGTGGTAGTGACGCAGCTTCTGTCCCTGTGGGGATGGGGGGTGGTAGTGACCCAGCCTCTGTCCCTGAGGGGTGGGGTGGTAGTGACCCAGTCTCTGTCCCTGTGGGGGTGGTAGTGACCCTGTCTCTGTCCATGTGGGGGTGGGGGGTGGTAGTGACCCTGTCTGTGTCCCTGGGGGGGTGGTAGTGACCCTGTCTCTATCCCTGTGGGGGGTGGTAGTGACCCAGCCTGTGTCTCTGTGGGTGTGGTAGTGACCCTGCTTCTGTCCCTGTGGGGGTGGGGGGTGGTAGTGACCCTGCCTCTGTCCCTGTGGGGGTGGGGGGTGGTAGTGACCCAGCCTGTGTCCCTGTGGGGGTGGTAGTGACCCTGTCTCTGTCTCTGTGGGGGTGGGGGGTGGTAGTGACCCTGTCTCTGTCTCTGTCCCTGTGGGGGGTGGTAGTGACCCTGTCTCTGTCTCTGTGGGGGGTGGTAGTGACCCAGCCTGTGTCCCTGTGGGGGTGGGGGGTGGTAGTGACCCTGTCTCTGTCCCTGTGGAGAAGCCGGGGGCCTGTCCCTTTAAGGGTCGGTGATGACGTCAGCGGGCGGTCAGCTGACCCGGTGTCATGGCGGCGGCCAGTGCTCGCCGCGGCCTGGGCCTGGGCCTCAGGCTGTGCCTGGCCCTGGGGCTCCGGCTCCCCCACTGCGGGCACCACAACCCCCGGGGGATAGCCCCGCAGCGGGCCCTGCACACAGGCCCCAGTGAGTGAGGGGGGCGGAGGAAAGGGGGGGGG